>NW_016807729.1:1117141-1198280 GCF_001698545.2 Rhinopithecus bieti
AAAAAAAAAAAAGCAGACAATCCAAAGCCCTTCTTCATTTTACTTATTTAAGAAAAACAATGCCTTAGGAATAAAGGCAATGCCTAAGGTTTCTTTCACTCACAGGACAGTCTCAGCTGGTTGGGACCAAGTGGAAATTTCCACACACCAGTGTTTCATATGTATACTTTCAAAGTTAAAGGACGTTTGGAGTCCAAAGCTTTCAAGTAGATTAAAATGCATAGCTTTCTAAAAACCTTTGCTGACTCTGGCCAATTTTCAGACTTCTCCAGAATCCAACAGGGCCAACATGATTCACTGAATTCTTTATGAATTAAGAAGCTGTAAATTACACATCTTTTCTTTTAAACATGCATTACTTTCCACACTTTACAGCCAAGCCGAATAAACAGTGTTACAGGGGGAGTGTTCTCTCTGGGAAGATTTTCTCCCTTCTCTTCCTATTCTTCAAATGGAGGATGGCCTAGTGAAGTGGCAATAGTGGTTAGGGCAGGAGCCCAATGTGACATTTTTGAGAACTTTCACCAGCAGGGTGAAAATGACAGAATAAGAAATCCACTTTCATGGAAGCTCCAAGATTGGAAAAGGGAGTGGCTCCAGCAGGAATAAGATGCTCTCCTTCATCTGGAGATGACAACAGTTGCTCTTCATTAGAAAAAGCTTTTCCATCATTTATTCTTTCTTTAAATATGGTCTGTATGCCAGGTATTTCCCTGCCCTGGAAATAAAGGAGGCCGGACATGAGCTGGAGAAGAGTCTCAGGTGCTGGGATGTGTCCAAGTGTGCCTGGGTTCAGAGGACCCTCATCCCCAAAAAGGAGGCAGCCACCTTCACACTGGGGAGTTTCCAGCTCCGGACAAAAAGAAATGAGCCTAAGACAACTGTCTTTTCACAGTATGGCTGCTGGAAGTTGAACTTGCATCTATGCAAGCACTAATTTATTTAAAAATGATTTTCCAGGAAATGCAAAGGAAGAAGAGTTTGGAAAGAAATAGAAAGTTTGAGAAAAGCTAGTTGTTTCCAGAAAATAAGGTATAGTTATAAGACGCTTGAATATTTGAAAACAAATTGCTGTAACAGCGATGTCTTCGTAAAGATGGAGAGACAATGTTACATCAAATGATTCTGCTTCAAAAGCATGGGACTTGGCCCAGTCCTCTTCTCGCTTTACCCTTCAGGAAGTAAAACGTAAGGTCTGAGTGGGCAAACACCACTGAAGTGGAATCAGGAGGTCTGGCTTCTCCTCCTAGGAGGGACTTTACCCCACCCCGAATCCCAGGCCCGTTCCCACACCTGTAAATTGAGAGAGTCTTTATCTTCTTTGGGGTTCCTGCAAATCCCAGGATTCCTTTACCCTTTCCATTTTCTTCCAAACCACCCTGCCTCACAAGATGATATTATTTCATCCTCAGAGCAGGCTCGGAGGCAGGCGCTGGCCGCTCCCAGCTGTATGCTAAGCAGCTCTGTAAGGCTCAGGGCCAGGGGCAGAACTGCCCGATTTTTGGCAATGGGATAAAGCAAGGGGCTTTGGAGCACTGAGATCTGGAACGACGGGGTAAATCAGCAGACTCATTTCAGGCCAGCACCCAAGACCCTGTGGGCATGTGGTGTGCAGGGAAGGGCCTCTAAGGGGAGGGGTGGCCTGCAAGGAGGGGACAGTGGGCTCCTCACAGCTGCCTGTGCCCCGCTGAGACACAAACAACACCCTCTTTTGAGTCAAACAACTGACTACCCAGGCTTTGCCAAAATGAGGACAGACTCTTCTGAAAGGGGCCAATTTTATTTCAAGGGTCTAATGGGACCAAGGAGATGGAATTAATAGTTTCAGCTATTAAAAAAAGGCAATAGACCATCTTCTTCCAAATAAACAAACTATCCTTTGAACAAGAAGACAGCCTTCTAACCAGGTCAGGCTGGAACCAGACCATGAAGGGGACACCCACTCCCCGCCACCACCAGGCTCTCCTCTCTTGAATCTGAGCCCCCCGAGTTTCTCCTGTGCTGCTTTGGGGAGCCTAGTGCTTTCCTGCTGGGGCCTTGCCAAGGATCGATCTGATGACCTCATCTGACACAGACCCTTCCCGAACACAGTGCTTACATTTGGAAAGGGGCCCCTACAAATTTCTAAGGGCAGAATTCTAGGCAGGGAAATCTCCCTACAATCTCTCAAGTCACATAATAAAGGCAGTTACCAGCTCTTCAAAAATATAACACTTGCCCCAACTACCAATTTTCAATATTTTATGATCTTTTTTAAAAAAAACTCCAAACCAGGCTGGGCATGGTGACTCACACCTGTAATCTCAGCACTTGGGAGGCCGAGGCAGGTGGATCATTTTAGGTCAGGAGTTCAAGACCAGTCTTGCCAACATGGTGAAACCCTGCCTCTACTAAAAATACAAACATTAGCTGGGCGTAGTGGGAAGTGCCTGTAGTCCCAGCTACTCAGTAGGCTGAAGCAGAAGAATCGCTTGAACCCCGGAGGTGGAGGTTGTAGTGAGCAGAGATCTTGCCACTGCACTCCAGCCTGGGCAACAGAGCAAGACTCTGTCTCAAAACAAAAACAAACAAATAGAAATTCCAAACCATAATTTTTCCCCTTCACATTTGCCACCTTTCTCTCTAATGATTGCAGCTTATTATTCGTGTGTGTGAAGACTACATTATATGAAATGATTTACAGGATGGCAACAAAAGCTTGACAGAGCGGAAAAAGCTAGAGCATTCCTCTCAACTCTTACATTAATATTTGAAGAGCAGTGTTTATAAGACGTGTTTCCATATCATTGGTTTTTTGGCGTTTTCTGCTATCCTCTGGTTCTAACTTTCTTAGCATGAGGATTGAATCAGAACTATGAAAGAATTATCTGGATTAAATGGAATGTAGGCTGTTTTTAAAACAACATATATTAATCAAGATCCAAAACAAATAATGAGTATAATTAGAGAAGACATTATTCTTGTAGTAAGCGGTTCTATACTCTGAATACATGTCTCACCAAATAAAAAACATATAGTCATATTCATAACCTATAGTTTATTTTTTATTTTATTTATTTTTAATTATTTTTATTTATTTATTTTTTTTTTATATTTTTGAGATGGAGTCTCACTCTGGCACCTAGGCTGGAGTGTAGTAGCACAATCTCGGCTCACTGCAACCTCTGCCTCCCAGATTCAAGGGATTCTCCTGCCTCACCCTCCCAAGTAACTGGGATCACACGCATGTGCCACCATGCTCAGCTAATTGTTGTATTATTAATAGAGACGGGTTTTCACTATGTTGGCCAGGCTGGTCTCGATCTCCTGACCTCAAGTGATCCACCTGCCTCGGCCTCCCAAAGTGCTGGGATCACAGGCGTGAGCCACTGCACCAGGTCTCATAACCTATAAAGAAATAGATTAGGGTTTTGCCATCAAAAACTAAAAAAAAGAGGAAAAGCCCCTTTTAAAATATATCATCAAAGGAAGAAAATAAAAATAAAAAAAACATCAAAATATTTCACTGAAGTCTTAGGTAGTTGATCAAATACTGAAGGTGAGTGGAAAGCCATGGGTCTGGTGTAGTCGTCTGGCCCTGACTGAGACACTAACTTCTCTGTTTCTCAGTTTTCTCTACTCTAATCATGGATTTGAAAACATGAACGTGACACTGAGGGGACATCATCCCCAAATGCTCCCAGCCTCTGAGCATCCGCTTCCATTACGTTTTTAAAATGAGATGAGGAAGCAGCGGTCCTGGCCTTGGCCTGGAGATTCGGTGCTTTTCTCCAGCGGCAAGGCTGCTGCTGAGGGCGCATCAGCAGTGGCCTTGGCTCTGGGTGATCTTCCAGCTTTGGGAACGACACCTCTGACTGATCCTCAACACTTCCTTCTTTCCTGCTTGTGCCCATCAACAGCCCAGGATGGGTCCGGGTGAACCCCAAGGGCTCTCTCAGACACAGAGACCAGGATTTCAGCTTCCTGGGCACCAGGCTGTCAGCTCCTCAGCATGTGTGTCTCTACAAAGGGATGGGAAATGTACCTTTCGTTTTAGTGCTCAAAGAAAGACGGGCAACTCCGCCCTCCATTTCTGTTACCAACCTCTGTGCTGCGGAAATAATTACTGAACTCAAGACTAACATCCCTTATGGAGCTGAGGGTCCCAAAACAAGTCTAGAGAAAGCAATTACTGGTCCAATGACAGGGTTCTATCGCGCTGTGGTGGAAAGAACCCAGACTGTGAAGGCAGGAAACCCGGAAACAGTCGGTCGCGGTTGTGCCCTTACCTGAGAGGTGACTGGCAAATCCCACAACCTTTGGAATCTCAGGGTCCTCATCTGAAAACACTCCCTCCCTCCCAGAGTGGTCATGGGAACTGAATGGGCTGAGGGATAAGAAAGGGCTCTGCTGCTCTCTAACAGACATCCCCCAACATCTTTGTTCTTCTTAAGCACGACAGTGCTAGTCAGGACTCCTTAGGAAAGACTGTTTCCGCTCTGGGACCCAAAACCTAGCACTAAAGACAACTCAGCAAAGCAACATCAGAAGATCATTTGAGGAAATGTTCATTAAGATCTGGGTCACCCGGAACCAGTTTCTCTTGCCAAGACCTCCTTCCTGTGGAAGCACCCCCTCTGCGCCACGCTCCATGGAGGCACCAAGGGCAAGGCCTGGGAAGGGAAGAGTGAGCCTTCCCTGGTGGAGGGGCCACTCCCCAGGCAATGGGGAGACCACCTTTTGCATGCAACAGGACTGACTTACCAGGTAGCGCTCCTCCTGCCTCATGCTGGGGGTGCGGATCATGTGATTCTGTTCCCCTCTCCAGTCTCCAAAGCGACGGAAAAAATAGTTAGATAAGAACCGGTTGACGGGGTCTCTAATGATGTTGATGTAGACAGGCTGGTCTCCTCCAAACCTAACACAAACATTGAGTTCGTTACAACCCATTACTGCAGGAGGAAAACAGGGCCTACTTAGACAACATCTCCCCTCCCCTCTAGGTTAACTTACTTAAAGATGATCTCCTATGCGAAGGTGCCAATGACACGTAATAAGCAAACAGGGTTTCCCGATAGGCATTTTATTATCATGCAGGAAGTGGGGAGGATGATACCTGTTCCAGGTACCTGTTGAGGGGCTGTGAGGACATTTCATAGTATAGCACGGTACAAACCACACCATTGTGCATGTTAAGGAAGAGATGGTGTATAGTTTTCTCACTAGGCTGTAGGTTTCTCAAGGATGGGGGCCACTCTGTATTGGATTTAGTATTTCCAATGGCTAGAACAGAACCCATGGGGACACAGTTGGCCCTTGGTGAATGTTTCAGTTGATTGGTAGGTTCTGACTGCCTTGCTGGGTGAGATGGCCCTTCCTCTACATTGTAATTCAAACAGTTCTGGGTCAGGTGCCCTGCAGTAAGTGAGTGAATAACAGCCAGTCTTCAGTGAGCACTCTCTATTCACCTTGTTCTAAATACCTCATGCAACCAGCTTGCTGAAGCCCCATAACATGTCAATAGAGTAGAAAAAATAATTATCCTCATTTACACTTGGGGAAACTGAGGCAGGAATAAGGTTCATAACTTGGAGCTGAACTAGGATATGGGTCCAGGCAATCTGGCTCTAGAATCTATGCTCTTAATTATGGAAAAGTGATTTCCGGAGTTGAGGAAATTTTGTGTGGGATATCAAGAATGAAACAATATTCAACATAATTATCCTCAAGTGATGGCAAGCAGCTTCAGATAAAAACAAAGCAAACAGCCAGGTGTTCCATTTTAATTCCTTCCATGAAAGGATTAGACGAATCCACTAAATCTTGGCCGAAGAACAAGGTCTTCCTGAGGCAAAGTGATGAGATTGGCTGGATTTGTCTTAACAATTCCTTCTTTTTCTCTTTGAATTGCTTGAAAGCAGTAGTCTTGAGGAGTCCGGGGAGACTGCCCCAGTCTCTGGGCAGAGGTCATGCTCTGATGACCTCCTGAGGAGCCTGCAGGGTTCTCTAGCCCTATGACCTTGTGACATTCTGAGGAACGTGCCTGGACATTCTCTCAGGGGTCAGAAAGAACTAAGAGAAAACAAACTGACAGGACCCCGCTCCTGCCTCTCTCCAGGAGCTAGCAGACTCCATTCACCTTTCAAAACCCAGCTTGGAGTCACATCACATCCTTCAGCAATTAATGCCCAACCCAGGGTCCATGCCTCCCTCCTCTGTGCCCCGGGCCCTCTCTCCTGCACTGTGTGGAAATGTGTGCCTCTCCCATCACACTGTGGGCCTCCTGCAGCCAGGAACGACACCCTCTAGCTCAGTGTGTGGCACACAGTAGGTGCTCAACAAATGATGACCAAATGAAGAAATGAACATCTGAGGGTGTGCCTCTCAGTTGTTAATGTTTCTTCTCATATCATGGGACTCTGTTGTCAGAGGAAAGGCATAACAAGCCACCCATCCTTTTCTGTGTATGAATTCATATAATGTTGCTCCTGGTTTATCTGCATTTTAAAAAAGAATCTTCAGAGAGAAGAATCCAAAGGAACAACTCTGATATAGTGGAATTTCAGGCACCAGGACACATGAATGATACCCTGGAGCCCTTAAATACTACCACATTGGAACACACACTGCTCACGGATGAGATTGGCCTTGCAGTGTGAATCTTGTTAGTTCTCAGAAATACACATTCATGTAACTGGATGAACAACTAACTGGAGTCCCAGGAGCTAGCTGTGCCAACCACCGGCTAACTACACGCCCCAGATTTATCCCCCTTATAAAATTAAATTGAGTTTCATATCTATGATAAACAGTAACTAAAGTAATAAAGCTAGGGACTAGGAAGACAAGGTTTGCATACCAAATATGCACATAATTAGACCCTCAAAATTGCTTCACGCTTTTAAAAACCTCAACTGTTCTTCTATGTTCATGTGAAGAATGATTGCTAGTGCTAGTTAGCAGAACTGCCCAATCATATGAATCCATGCACAGTGTCCCATCAGGAGATGGCTCTCAGCCTCACCACTGCCATCTTTGATCAATGGTGAGAGAAGTAAGGACTGGCAAGTCTTGATGAGCATGGATGACTTGCTCTTGTTTGCATGCTGCAACCTAATGCAAGATTTCCAGAATAATTTTCCAAAATGGGAGTTTTAGATGGCTTAAGAATGTATTGTCAAGTATAGATAATATAGTAGGCTCTCTCTAGAAGTTTCTAACTATGAGAAAGAGGTGTCTGGTATATATCTCCCCCTTTGCAGAAGGCAATAATGGTTTTAGGCTGCCAGCCCTCTGTATACACAGCTTATGCCAAATTGGGAAAATCTGGGGTGACACGTCAGTTATACAGAAGAGGCCAGAATACCACCATGCCACCACCAGGGACCACAGCATAGCACATGTCCTAGTGCCTGAGCAGGGAAGCAAATTTCCCTACCCTCATTCCATCTTCTTTATCAGTTTCTCCTCTCAGTATTTTAAAACTCTGGTCAGAATTCCTGGCTACCATTTATAAAGTCCCTGGGTCACCTGAAACTTTTGCTCACTCATGATTTCATTCTGGGGGTGAGAATGGTTTGTACCCTATCATCCCATACAGTGAAAAACCCTGCCTGATTTTTAAAAGCCTTAAGAGAAGATTCCACAACCTCCCTGTGAAGTTCACTTTGTCAGTTGAAAAGTCTTTCTTACACCCAGCCAATATTTAAATTTTCCTTTTATGCACATTTTCTTTTGTTTGAACCATTTGACACAAAGGATTTGCATCTCCTATGCTTTTACAACGCTTAGCCTTTTCAACTTCAATTTTAATTCCTTTAACTTTTATTGTTTCCTTCAAAATTCCTTTGGCTTTTATCTTAAGACTTATTGCCCTTCATTTTATAATCTACAGCTCTAGTTTGATCTTTATGGAGCTCTAAAAATTTGTGGTGACTACGGCTGATCACAGGTTCTAAGTAGTGCATACACTAGAGAGTAGAAGAGTCAGGCCATATTTTGTTTTTTTGTTCAACAACACACTCTTTTGTCCTTCAGTCACCACAATCACTCCTGCATCTATGAAGCTCTTTTAAGCCGTCCTAAAATAGCAGGCATTACCAATTTCTTCGACATTTGTTCACAGATCCTATTCACCGACTCTGTAATCACTGCTCTGGGCTTCCTTCGGACTCTGCAAATGTGTAATAGTTTTTAAACTTTACTTATTTTTTTGATGAGAAGATGACGATCTGTAGCTGGGCATAATTCTCTAGGAACCGTAACTACACGGTTCTCATTCTGAGAGGCATTTTCAAACACCTCATTCTGAGCATTTTCATCAGCATCTGTCTCACACTGCTACCTCAATCAATTGATCGACCCATCGATAATATTAATCACCTCTTCAATAGCTACACAAAGCACTAGTAAAAATTTTAGGTATATTTTCATCAAAATTTGGAAGGCATTCTTCCTGAGGTAATAATTATTGCACATATTAAATCAATAATTAAGACCAGAATTATCCTTGAGAATTAAGACTGTTTTGTACTCCAATTACAGTAGAGATTACTGTGATTGCAATCAGTTTTTCAAAGTATATCCTGTTCTTTTAAGAAATTCTAGTAAAAAATAATATATATGTAATATATATATTTGCCCTTTTCATCATTTTAAAGTATATAATTCAGTAGTATTAAAACATTTACATTGTTGTGAAGTCATCACCACCACCCATCTCCAGAACGTTCTCATGTTCACAAATGGAAACTCTGCCCATTGAACATAAAAATCTCTTTTCCTGCTTTTCCCACCCCTGGTAACCACCATTCTGCCAAAAGCCTACCTCCTTTTTAGCCTCTGACCTGGAAGTAGAGGTTACCTTTGTGCTGCTATCTACATTAAAGGGTGAAAAGTACCATAGGCCAGAGGCCCAGGGCTTTGATCCTTGTCAGTGAGAGAGGAAGACACTTTGAAGTGAGAGAAAGGCCATCATGGAGAAGAACAGGACCCTTCCGGGGCAGAGTGAGGAGTGGCTGAGGTGGAGAGGGGTAGAGCTGGCTATTTATTTTAGAGACAGAGTTTTGCTCTTGTTGCCCAGCCTGGAGTGCAATGGCGTGATCTCAGCTTACTGCATCATCTGCCTCCCGGGTTCAAGCGATTCTCCAGCCACAGTCTCCCAAGTAGCTGGGATTACAGGCACCCATCACCATGCCCGGCTAATTTTTGTATTTTTAGTAGAGATGGGGTTTCGCCATGTTGGTCAGGCTGGTCTCGGACTCCTGACCTCAAGTGATCTGCCTGCCTTGGCCTCCCAAAGTGCTGGGATTACAGGTGTGAGCCACTGTGCCCAGCCAACCTGGCTGTTAAAGGGCCCTTTGCTGGAGCCCGTTGCAGTAACAAGAGTCCCTGAACATCCAGTGGGGGCCAGCATGGTGGGGAGGTCTGGCCTCTGTCCTCATACCCCCTGTAGTGGGCACTTCCATCTCCTGTGCCCAGGACTAGACTTCCCCCCCTGCCCGCCACTGCCCATCACAAAACACAAGCAGAAGAGACAGTTGTGCTTTGCTCTCCGGTCTGTCCTAAGGCAGGAGAGATGGAAACATTTGCTGTGAGAAGATGAGACAAATGGGGAAGGAGGTGGGTGGTTGGGTCAGGGCTCCTGCTCAGAGAGGAAGATGAATTGACAAGGCATGAAATAAACAGTAGGAAACAGTCAGGAAATGAGGTGGGCTGAGGGAAAGTCCAGATTATACTCGTCGCTGATGGGCTAACAAACACAGCTGGTGGCCCACGCAGAAGCAGAGATCCACTCCCCGTAGAGGGAAAAGCAGAAACATGAGGAAGAAACTGCCGATTTAGGAAGACGAGCCCAGCCAGGGTTCACATAGGGAAAACCCAGAGAAAACTCGCACTTGTAAATGGAACTTCTGCGCAGTGTTTAAGGAGGCAGAGACAGTGTTAACTGCTAATACCGATTTTTACTTTGGCGTTTTCTTCAGAGTTTGCAGTGTCTGTCAAATGATAAGAGATTTGAAGGGCACAGAATTGAGATGGATCACTTGGCTAAGAAGAATAAAAAAGTCAACATTTACAAATAAGATGTGAAAACTAAATTGACTTGTGGAATTGGCGAAGTCTGATTTGTTTTGTTAAATAATGCCATCAGAGGGCAGAGTTTGTTCACAAAAGTTGATACAAGAAACACTGTTCACATCAGTAATTGAGACTTCACTTGTAGAGAAGAGAAAAGGTATCCAAAACGCAGCCCCATACACATTACACCCCACTGCTTTTCTGGTGATTGGCTAATTTTCACATTTTTGTTTGTTTTTGCAAGTTACTATTGGCACTGGAGACACCATCTGAGATACATGAGAAATGGAAGCAAAGGTGAGGGGATCATGGGAAAGAAAGGAAGAATGACGTGGAAGAAGGATAAGGGAAGTGGTGGTTTGAAATTATTTAGCATCTTGGTGTCTCTTATAATGCATTTGGACTATTTTGATAGCATTGGGCTCTGAGGTAAAACTTCTTAAGGGTTTCCCTGCAAAAGCACATTTGGAAGGGTGAGGGGCATTGTAGATTGCAAAAATATTTATATGCCCCCAAAAATAAAAGCTTAGAAAACAAATAAAATCGAGGGCAGGGGACAGACAAATGTGAATTATAGTCTCTCACAAGGCTTTCTAGTATGTGGATCTAAGATAGATTTGGAGGGATGCCATTGATGTTAGAAAGTTGGTATCTTTTTCAGAAATTGTTTCCTAAAGTTACTCTGAAAACTGGAAAAAGATATGTGACACCATAGTATGCAAATATTAAAAATTCTACTTAAACATCCTAACAAAGAGAAGCATATTTTAGGCCAACGTAGTTTTGACTCAATTCTCCAGACAGTCCAGGTGAAAAATATTTGTCTGGCTGGAATTTCCAGGGAGTTCCACAACTGTGTGAAAAAGCAGTCCAGTGTGCAACTCAGGAATCCTCACTGAAGGCTGAGATCTCTGCTGAGCTCACTGTGCACACGTCCCAGGCATGAATCCTTCCCTGAGGCAAAACACCTGATCGGTCTGAACCAATTACTTCCCATCTTTGGATTAATAAAGCTAGATATGGTTCCTTCTAACTCTAAAAACGGAAAAAGAAGAAACAGGACAAGAAGCCTAGATAGTGAAAAAACGAAGTAGGTCAGCTACAGAAACACCAAACGCTCACAGGATAGTATTTTACATGACTCAAGAGTGTCTAAATTTCAAGGTAAAAATGCCATCGTTCATGGAATAAAAAAAGAAAGGGCAATTAGCTATATGGTATAATGCCATACTCTTCAAAAGTTCTGACCATTTGTGTGCAAAAAAAAGTGGGGAGGGAGGCCTGACTTTCATGCTTACAGTCCGCTTGCCAGCAAGTATCATGCGGCGTGTTAACGATGTGCAGAGGATTGGAAATATCAACAAAGAATATTAGGTTGCGGTATCAGTTCTTCTCATGGGAACCTCATTATCCTGAAACAAGCAATACGTCTGTCAGCAGTTATAAGGGTAGGTTTCTCAAGATCAGCTTCATCATCTTTATAACTTGTTATTCAAAATACATCTAAAACTTATTTTTTAAAGTATGTTAATGTCCTTGGCTGCGCACGGTGGCTCACGCCTGTAATCCCAGCACTTGGGAGGCTGAGGTGGGCAAATCACTTGAGGCCATGAGTTTGAGGCCAGCCTGGCCAATATGGTGAAACCCTGTCTCCACTAAAAATATAAAAATTAGCCAGGTGTGGTGGTGCATGCCTGCAATTCCAGCTACTCGGGAGGCTGAGGCAGGAGAATCGCTTAAACTGAGGTTACAGTGAGCTGAGCTTGCACCACTGCACTCCAGCCTGGGTGACAGAGTAAGACTCCATCTAAAAAAAAAAAAAAAAAAAAAAAGTAATGTCAAAGTCCTCTTAACAAGTTCCAACTTAGTTGTTTTCCTCTTGTCAATTGCATATTGACAAAGAAATTTTCCTTAAAGAAAGCTATTCCCTTAAACAAGGAAAAGCTGATTTTTAATGTCCCATGTTCCATGAGTGGAACAATCATAGTCTTGTCATATATTGAAGTTCAACTGATCATTCTCTTCCTTTTTATGGAAGTCTGGTAGCTAAGGGCCCAGGCCCTGGTATGTGGTGTAAAGAGAGGAGGAGGTTGCTCCTGGGGAGTCAGTTTTGGCTTTTTATTGAAAGCAGCAAAGCTGGTCAGGTAGTCTCTTGTTATTTCTGCTTAAAACTCTTGACTGCTGTTCCAGCCCAGTCGTGTCCATCCTGGTCTGCACTGCATCCCTTTCAGTTCCTCTTGGCCCCACTCTTCTGCTGGTGGCTGTGCTGGAAATGCCCTCCCCCTTCACTTGTCTAAAGCTGACCCATCCCTCACCTCCCTGCAGAAACACCCTTCCAGAGTCCTGGTCCCACAGGAGGTTCCTCCCCTAGGGGAAGCCCTGTGACCACCCTCTCCTTACATCCATCATCCTTTAATGGAAGAACTTAAGAGTCTCCCAAAGGCAAGAAAAACATTTAATGTTGACTGCAGAAGCCCCAGTTCTCATATAGTATATAGAAGAGAGAAGGTAATCCATAGATATGTGTTTAATTGAGTAAAATGGAACTGAGGGAGGAGAAGCAGAGCCCAGCCCAGTCCTCAAGGTGTCTCTATAGAAACTGAGTCAGGAGTTGGGCAGTGGGCTCAGCCTGAATCATCTATAGAATTGCCTTTTTAAGTGCCACTCTGAATGTATATAGCGTGTGATATGTTTTGGCTCTGTGTCCCCACCCATATCTCATCTTGAATTGTACATCTGTAATTCCCACGTGTTGTGGGAGGTACCTGATGGGAGATAATTTGAATCATGGGGTGGTTTCCCCCATGCTGTTCTCATGGTAGTGAATAAGTCTCACAA
The DNA here is from genome assembly GCF_001698545.2 of Rhinopithecus bieti. Classification (NCBI taxonomy): domain Eukaryota; kingdom Metazoa; phylum Chordata; class Mammalia; order Primates; family Cercopithecidae; genus Rhinopithecus; species Rhinopithecus bieti. The sequence goes on from NW_016807729.1 coordinate 1,130,036, forward strand.
GATATGATGGTTTTATCAGGGATTTCTGCTTTTGCATCTTCCTCATTTTCTCTTGCTGCCACCATGTAAGAAGTGCCTTTCGATTCCTGCCATGATTCTGAGGCCTCCCCAGCCATGTGGAACTGTAAGTCCAATTAACCCTATTTTTCTTCCCAGTCTTGGATATCAGCAGCATGAAAATGACCAATATAGCGGCCTTCTCTCAGAAGGCCTTTCCTTCACAGTTCAGAGCATCCCTATAGTAGGGATGACTGAGAACTATCCTTGTTTTACAGATGGAAAAACAGAAAAACAGAGACCTCTAAGAGGTTAAATGGCTTGCCGAGAATCATGACCAGTGGGGAGGCCAGTTCTGACACCAGAGGTCCTGACGGCCAGGCCAGCACCATTTTCTGTAGACATGGTGTCTTCTAAAAGGCATTTATCATTTTTTTTTCCTTTCAGAATTAAAGCAATGAAGACTAAACTCCTGTACATGTGTTTGATGGTAGAGGCCATAACAAAATATGGCCACCATGTTATGCTCTGCTGACCCAATTAAAATACTGGCCATGGCTTCTAATTTGGGTTTTACACTGTACAGAGATAAATACTTAAAACTTGTTGCACTGCAATCTGTTTGGTTGTAAAGATTTGAACTATGAAGCAAGAAGTGTTCATGAATGAGGTTTAAGGATGTCAGGGGTGACTTAGAAGGAAACGTGGTAGAACAGCAAGGATCAGGGAAGCAGTTCTTTTCTCTTTGCAAGTCATAAAACACAATGCCTGAAAGAGCTAATAAGCCTTGTTATCTAATCATGTCTAATAATATGCTTGTGGCCTTCTGGAATTAAGAGGGCGCATACCCTGGATAATCCAGTAACAAGCCATTTTATAAATATAGTTGAAAACACACTCCTAGCTGCCCAGCACCTGGCCCTGGGTCACTGCGGAAAATCTGCAGGAGTCCTGTTACCATCCCAAGAACTCTGGTTATCAGGAGGGCCCAGGAAACTTCAGGGAACACTTGCTTTTAAAGGTAAGACAACAACTCCTTTTCTCTGCTTAATAACTTGCTTTACTGAATCTCATTCTTTGCACTTAATTTGCATAGGACCTGCTGCACAGCAGGGAAGTCCTTGGAGGGCTGAAATCTTCTTCCAGCCAGGTGGGTTGTCAGGCACCCTGGACCAGGGCAACAGCTCCTCCGGAGCCAGCTCCCTGGGTGCCTGGCCTGCAGGAGCCACTAGGTCAGCACTAACCAGCAGATGTTGCCTGCTGCCCTGGGTCCTTTGGTGCTCTCGTGTGGACCTGCAAGGCACTGTTAAGATGACAGAAGTGCCCGTCAGATGGCTGACCAGGGAGGCCCAGAGGTTCCCCGGCTGGTCCCCAGCAGATCTGCCTCTGGATCCAGTGATCTGTCAGCCATTTAGATAGCAGCTGTGAGTGCAGATTTGGGCCAGCACAGGGAGAGTGAAACACTAAGGGCCATCAGCTCAGAAGTGAGGCACAGTGACAGTCAACCTATGCTAATGAACCACTGGGGAAGAGGACACTCAGAATTTGAAGCTAGTAATTTAACAAATAGGGAATCTAAAAACCTGAATTTGAAGATTTGCATTGTTATTAGAAGACCACAGCCGCTGGAAACAAAAACCAGAATTTTACAAACCTCCTCAGCATCAAACATGCGAGGCTTAGAAAATCAAATGGTTTACAGTCATGTGTTGCTTAATGTCAGGGGTACATTCTGAGAAATGCATCATTAGGCGACTCGTGGTTGTGCAAGCATCTTAGAGTACATACACAAACCTTGATGGCACAGCCTACTGCACATCTATGTTGTAGAGTACAGCCTATTGCTTCTGGGCTACAAACCTGGACAGCATGTGACTATACTGAACACTGGCAACTGTGACACAATAATAAACATTTGTGTATCTAAACATAGAAACGATATGGTAAAAATACCATATTATAATCTTATGGATTAATATGTATATGAGGTCTGTCATTGACCAAAACGTCATGATGTGGCACATGACTGTATTAAAAAGATAGACAGAGGCTGGTACTTTGGATCCTAGAAAATACTCATTAGTCTAGCACTGAATTATTCCCAGAGTTCTGTGCAGGTTCAAATTGTACAAAAATGTGTAATAAAATATTTATGCTAAAATACCCATCTCCTGCCTTCTTATTTGTTTCAATACAAAATCTGATTCCTTTTTTAAAAAGAGCTATTAGGTCAAATGGCTTCTCTTTAAAAAATAATTCCAAGTTTTTATAAGATTTAAGACAGTAGTCTAGGAAGAGATGAAGTTTCTGTTCAACTATTTCAAATTTCGATCCCTCCATAGCAAAATAAATGGATTAAAATGTCTTTTCAAGGGCAATTGTACTACCTTGTAAATAAGGGTAGATTTCTAAAGTAATTGTTCATTAGAAGAAAATGAAAGAACCATTAAACTGGAAAATGTCTTACCTTGAGAAGTTGAGGAAATGAACATGTCGAGTGAATAAATAGGGTTGTTCGGCAGTACTTATATTTTTAATCAGTTCCATCTATTAAAAAAAGTACAAAATTAGCATATGTAGGATCTAATTTACCAAGCCATATTAAGTTAAAGGTTATCTATCCGGCTCTTTTTATTCCCACTTATTACCACTGGACCAGCAGTATAAGTGCAACATTTATCAAGTTTTACATAAGGCTCCTTAGTGAATAAAACAGTGCTATACAAATTGATAGTTCTGTGTCTCATTTAGTTGATTGTTACTATGAAAGCAATATGACAGATTAATTAATTTTGACTAGAGAAATCAGTGTGTTGCTGTACTAAAATGTAAATAAAAGAATGCCTTCTATCCCTTCCTTTAAAGTCAAATCAAGGAAAGAGATTACTCATTATCTTATTCTGTAATGATATTATTGGGATATACAAAAATATTGAAACAGGTGCTGCAGAATTTAAAATTGAATAAAATGAAGTACTACTTCATTCTTGTTCTCTTTGACTATGAAATTTATAAGGAAAACATTTTATAGGAAACACATAAACCCCAAATGTCTTGGTTTTCGGTGGGTGGTCGTCTGAATTATTTATTTGCAGTTATCAGCAAGGCAAAAAGTAGTTTATATTCATGTAAACTAACTTTTATGGCCTTCTGGAACATGTCATGATACAGAAAATGTTTAGCAAAATCTGTTAGAAATTCCAAGCATTCTTATAACTCCCTAAATTTCTGAACTTCTCTTTCCCCGGTTTTTCAAATTGGCCCCATCAAAATGAACACACTGTGGAATTTTTAAAAAGCACATTGCAGCTTGCTACTTTGGATGAATGTCAGAAGTGCAACATTTCATGTTTTATGAAACAGTTCAAGTTGAAAAACTGGAAACAAAACCAGTCATTCACATGTTAACCGCAGTAGCAACAAGAACAATAAAATAAGAGTCTGGAACTCCAGGTTTGTCTCAAACATGACAGAAAACCGGAGTCCCCCTTGTTCCTTCATGTCTAACACAGGGCTGACACATATATAAGTGCTCGATAAATATTTGTTTAATGAATTAACTCCAACTAGTACATGCTTTATAGATGATTACACTGGGATCTCAGTGCGTAAACCCTGTAATTAGATATTCAAGCTCACAACGACTGAAGGAATGAAATTGAATTTTAAAGGTAAATGACTCGCAGTTCATAAACCCTGTGCTTCTGTTAGTCAGTGGCAGGTATGAGTGAATAATGGTCTGTCTGTCCTCAAGCCTCAGTATAAAAGGAAATTGCATCCTACCTCTTTATCTACTGTTTATCCTTGACACACCACCTGCAAGTGCTTGTTTTTGGTAGTAAAACTTCCTGCGTGGTCACATTGTTAATTTTCATTTTTGATGGATTTACTAATAGAATTACTGGTTTGAAGACATAACCATAGGTAATTTATCTCTGAGGGTGCCTGCTTGGAAAAATAACTCTTGACTGTGTGTATGTTTAATGTAAAGACCATTAATGCTTTTATCTCTAGATTATTTTATTCAGATATTTCTCTGCACACAGAAGAGTCCTACAAGAAAGCCCCCTAGTACTGTACAAGAAAACTGGAAGAACAGGTCAGAAGGAAAAACATTTCTTTCACGTATTCCACATTATATTAGATTCTCTAAACACATGTCAATGTGTTCAATGTAATGGAAGAATAGTAGTAGTTAGATTTTGAGAACAGTGTCATAATAGTCATAAAGCTGTCTATTTCAGAAGGAAAAAATGGATTAGCAGTGACAATGTATAACTCTTTCTAGACGTATCTTTAAACATAGAATCAAGGTACTAATGCTCATGTTTATTGTATTAGCACAGTGAAGGCAGAGGGCACATTTCAGCTCTCAGCCGGTTTGATCTTCACAAATTCTAAGACTTTCCTTGTTTCTGGCGACAAGCAGTCATCTTCTGAACTCGTTGCTGCTATCGCTTGAGGTATCTTGCCTGGTCCTCCCCGCCCCCAATGGCCAACAGCCTGCCTCTTCCCTCACCTAAATCTTATTTGCAGGAGAGGCATCGGGGGTGACAATGGCACCACCTAAAACCACCACCGACACCACTTCTCCTCTCCCTGGCTCATGTGGGACCACTCCTGGCCTTTATTCCGATTCCATGGCATAAATTCACTCATCATTCATCAAGCACTTATTAGGCACTGGAGGTAAGAACAGAATAAGATGGGTGGGAAGACACATGAAGAAGACAGTGGAATATGTCCTAACAGTGCCCTCAAACTCCACCACGGACACAAACACACCTAATCCTCACCCATCTTTACTCTTTATCCAGCCTCATTCATCTCTGGACAGTCCAATTCGGGTTACCAGTGATTGGCATGTTCCCACCTTTGATCCAGCTCTTTCCTGGACTCTCCCATATTCAATGGCGTGTTGAGCCATGTGAATTCCACCTGTGCTATTTCCCTCAACTGGCTCTCAGGACCACACATGCTGTGGCCAGCCAAATGAGAGCCCTCATTGTTCCTTCCTCACACCAAAGCCTGACTAAGTCTAAGCTCAGATTTAAGTTCCCTCTTCTATAATGTTCTTCTGCTACTGTTTCTGTGTCTAAATACTAACCACTACTTACTTATGGTTAAAATATCTACCTCCTCCAAGTAGCCTTCCTGGATAGCCCTTTTCATTCAACATCCCTTGATCTCCCCTCTGTGTCAGGCAATGTACTGCTCAGGGTTATGGCTATAGAGATGATGGATTTGGTTCTTGCTGTTAGGAAGCTGTCAGAGTCTTGTGGGTGAGGTGGACTAAGAGGCAGGTACAAACATGTGATAACCACCATGAGGTAGATGGTAGATAAGTGAGGCACCTCTCTCTACTTTCAGATGGGGAGGTAATGCTTCCCCAAGGAGTTTTTCCTGAGTAGTCTGGAAGGATCTAGAGGAGTTAGCCAGGAAAGAAAGGGATTCATGGCATTGCAAATAATGAAGAGCAGATACAAAAGGCAAAACATAAAATGACACGGCACCAAGAAACTGCAGGAGTTCGGTGTGCCGGAGGTGTTCAGTGATCCGAGATGGGATCGGCAAAGTAGCAGGTGAAACTAGAGAATCAGGTAAGAGTCAGGTAATGGAGGGTACTGCAGATCACAGCAGGAATTCTGACATTTATTCTGTGGGTGATCAACAGCTAGAAAAGATTCTCTTTTCCAGATCTGAGGGCAGGGTGGAGAATGTGAAGGAGGGTGAGGATTAGATACAGAAGCTTAGCCAGGAAGACTGGGCAATAATCCCAACAGCAAATGACAACGGCATGAACTGAGGTCGTGGTTTTCAGTGTGGTCCCCAGACCTGCAGCATCAGCATCACCTGGGACTTGTTAGAAATGCAAATACTCAGGCTCCGCCCCAGGCCTTCTGAATTAGAAGGAACTCTGGGGGAAGAGGTGCCAGCAGTCTGTGATATGCCAAGCCTTCCAAGGGATGGTATGGCCCAAGAGTGTGAGAACCACTGAACTAAGTCAATGTAAGTAAGACAGATGGGGAGGTTCTGGGAGGGTTAAGGAGGTGACCACCTGCCAGTGGAAAGGAGGCAGGGCAAGTGGCCAAGAGAGCTTCCTTCCCAGATTCCTGACTAGGACAACCGAACACGTGATGGTATCCATTCGTGGAGATGGGCAATGCTGGGGTGAAACAAATTTGGCTGCAGATAAGGGGGGAAACGGGCTTGGTTTTGAACGTGACCTTCCATAGCAGTGTATCTGAAAATTCTTCAGGACATACACTTTCTACATTACACTGTAGTTGAGTTGAGTCTGAGCTGGAATGTAACTTCTGTGAGGGTTGGGGGTAGGCTTTATCCCCTAGAAAGCCTACTCAAGGTACCTGCACAGAACATACACCCCACAAATATTTATGAAATGAAGCTATCATCTTTAGAAATCCTTTCTGGAGTCAAGAAATGTATAGTTAACTGAAGACAGAATTATCTAGCACTCAGGCTATGAACTTAGCCTTTCTGAGACAGACCCATATGTTCACTATCCTGGTGTCACACGGAGCAAACAGTCTTACCATTATAACATCCAGGACATAACACCATCAAACAGACTCCCATTTTCTGAGTGCACCAAGGTGCTCTTTATATACATGCTGTCATTTAATCCTCACAAGAACTCCATGGATAAGTATTATTATTATTATTATTATTTTGAGACGAAGTCTCACTCTGCTGCCCAGGCTGGAGTGCAGTAGGGCTCGATCTCAGCTCACCGCAACCTCCCCCTCTCAGGTTCAAGTGATTCTCTTGCCCCAGCCTCCCGAGTAGCTGGGATTATAGGCACGCGCCACCACGCCCAGCTAATTTTTGTATTTTTAGTAGAGACAGGGTTTCATCATGTTGGTCAGGCTGGTCTTGAACTACTGACCTCAGGTGATCCACCTGCCTTGGCCTCCCAAAGTGCTGGGATTACGGCATGAGCCACCGCATCCAGCCATGGATAAGTATCATTATGCCTACTGTATAGATTAAGAAACTGAGGCATGAAAGGTTGCATTGGTTGCTTAAAGCCTCATCCACACAAAGAGGTAAAGCCAGGATTGAAATCCAAGTCTTTCCAATCCCTAAACCCTGTTTTTTATTTACTGGCTGCAATCTATTCACCATTCCCACAGAGATAACCTTTCCAAATGGAAGGAACAGATTGGTTAGCACAAAACTCTGGAGAACAAAGAAGCTTTATGGAATATAAATTTTCTTCTTGTGATGTGCTGAAAATGTGAAAGAAAGTTCTAACAGATGGAAAAGCATTTTGAAATAATATAAAAATAAAAGCTTTAGAATGCCAGAGATAATACTTTTTAAAAGTTCTAGGTGGGAAAACTGAGTATATCCTAACAAGAACAGAAAATTAATTTTAAGTACTAAAAAAGATAGCTATGTAATGAAAGATATCTGAAAGAAAAAAAATCAGATCACAGCATATCAGTAAGTAGTTCTTAATCTTTTGCTTTCAACTTGACTGGCTGGGATGGTACAGCAGAAGACCTTTACCTGCAGTTCTACCAACACGGTCAGACTTTGCTCCTGACTTCTTTGACAAATATTTGTCAGCAGAGGTGGTATCTAACCCTACGTGGTTCATAAGTGAATTCTGTGTCACTCATGAACACCTAGACACCTTATAATTTTGCAAAGCATTTTTAAGATAGGACATGTTTTTAACATATCAAAGCAAAATAAGGAGTAGCTCAGAGGAAGACCCTTGGCCCTTGAACCTCAGAGGCTGGGAGGATGGCTGGAGGCTCCGGTGACCCTTCCCTCTTCCCGCAATACAGAGAAGCACTTGTAAGCAGGAGGCAGGATGGCCTGCGGGAAGCAGTCAGTGCTATACATGCCTGCAATGAAGAAGAAGTCCACCAGGGGGAGCAATGACATGATCAAGGCAAAGAGCCTGGGTCTGGATTACAGAGAAAATCAATCTCACGGCTGCAACTGGAACGAAACGAAAAACTTATTTTTGCAGGCCTTGCTGCTTCTTCCTTGTTTTTCTCTTTTCTTTCCACCAAGTTTCTATTAGCGGACTCAGTTTCTGTCGGTAGGGTTCCAAGACTAGACGTCTGCATAATCCCTGTGGCGTGGAACAGTACCAGGCTCCTCTCTTTGGTTGGACTCTAGGGTCCAGTTGGAGCACCTCTCATGCCTGTGGACACTGTCCCCACTCCTATAAAGTCGGGAAGTTCTGAGGGTCATTCTAAGTGAGGTTTTTCCAAAACGTGTCAAGCCAGAGAAAGGTACCTGGGATAAATAGAGAGGCTCATGAGGAGACACCACTTCATAAAACTTCAGGGACACATGGAGTCTTAAGGCGCTTGAGAGAGACTCAGGTGACAGCGGGATTTTCCTAGCGTAGTGAAGGATTCACTTCAATAAAAGGAAAACTTTCAAATAATCAAAGGCTTTCGTGAAATCATTCCTCGCTAGGGCTGTGTGTGAGGACCTCTTCGGGAGTTTTTCCCCTGCAAAATACAAATAACTTTGACTCTGCCTTTACAAGTTTAACTCTGTATTTTGCAGTGGGACCTGAATACACATACTGTGAGAAAGCTCCCCAGCAGATTTTGGTGCCTATCACGGTTAAGAACCATTTTTTATTAACCCATGTATGCCTTGTGTTCCATTATTGGAACACTAAGCATGTGGCAGTTATTTACATCCTACTGCTCAAGGTCATTGCCAAGGTCTCATTGCAAAAATTTTTTAAAAAACTGCAAAAATGCGTTAATAGCTTCCCACTGTCTACTGAAGAAAGGTCCAACTCTGAAGCCCAGCATTTAAAGTTCGGGATTTGACCCCCGTTTGCTTTCAAGTCTTATTCTTCCACATTATTCTTAATTTACAACACATTTTAATCAGATTCCTGTACACACTTATTCCCCCTTCTAAAATGGGGTGATAATGCTTTCCTAACAATGTTGCCTTGAGGATGAGAAATAGGGTACACTCATATCTAGTGGGCTGCCCGAGGTTTAATACACATGTTAATACTAGGTCCTCAATAAGTATTCATCAAAGTGAAAAGAACAAAAAACAGAGAAATCTGCTTAAAAAATGAATGCGTGTGCCACCTTCTTTTTTTTTTTTTTTTTTTTTGAGATGGAATCTTGTTCTGTCGCCCAGGCTGGAGTGCAGTGGTGCAACCTCAGCTCACTGCAACCTCTGCCTCCTGGGTTCAAGTGATTCGTCTGCCTCAGCCTCCCGAGTAGCTGGGATTACAGGCGTGCACCACTATGCCTGTCTAATTTTTGTATTTTTAGTAGAAACAGGGTTTCACCACATTGGCCAGGCTGGTCTCGAACTCCTGACCTCAAGTGATCCACTCGCCTCGGCCTCCCAAAGTGCTGGGATTACAGGCGTCAGCTACCATGCTTGGCCCATCTCTTGATTAAACAGAAGTCTGATTAACCACGCCTTAGGGATCCCTGCAGCCTGTAGACTTTTACAAACTTCACACAGTTTCTTTAGGTGACTTGGGTTTTCTGTTTCCCCCTAAGTCTCATTGCTTTCTAGCCACCATTCAGACTTGAAACTTGCAGTGGGCAAGAGCAATAGGAGAGGGAAGTTTAAAATACTGTAAAGAAATATTGTTTTGATCAAGAAGCTAAAGCTATCTATGACACATGGACATAAGATCTCTCTCTTCTCCACCTTTACATAACTCTTCAAGGCTTTAATAATTTGAATAGCTGTTGAAGAGTCAGAACAGATTGACATTTATAGTGATATAGTAGCCTTTACTGTTACAACTGGTGGGAGGATGTGGACTTGCCTAGTATTTCACAGACTGTGAATTGGAGTTCTGCAGAGTGCAAATCAGTCACAAACACTCATAAAGAGTCCCCTGACCAACGAAGACCGCAAAAACGCTAGGTGAAACCCAGTTAAATTGTTTGTTTTTGTTTGCAGTTTTGTTTTAATTTTCAAAGTCTTTAAAACGCAAATAATCATTGTGAATTGATTCGTTGGGGACAAGGCACGCAACATTTACCAAATTTATTGAACCATAATATTTTCTTTCTTTCAATGTCTTAGAGGACTAGGATTCTCAGGAACATACCTAGGGCAATGCTGATATGATGATTTCAGCAGAGGTTCTTAACCCTAGCTGCATCATAAAATCTCTTGTGGCACTTCATTAAAGAAAAAGTTTTCTGGGCCCTACCCCAGAATCTCCAGGAGAAGGGCCATTGCAACTCTAGGTTTTAAAAGGCTCTGCTGAGATTCTGCTGCCCAGCCAGAGGAGATAAACACTGCATGATGAGAATGGCTTTTGGATTAAGGAAGGCCTAGGTTCAAGGCCAAGAGCCACTGACAGTCATTATAATGTATTTGGAAAGTTACAATCTGATTGTCTTAGGTGTCTCACCCATAAAACAGGGAATCATATCCACTCAGTAGTATATTTTAGGTCCAAAAGTTCAACGAAACAATGAAGGAAAACAATTAGCAAATAACAGGTGCTATATCCAATACGTAATCCTCAGTTTCAACAGAAATAGAAAGAGTAGAATTATGTGCCTTCTCAATATGCTGGTAACTTTTGCTTTTCTTTAAAGAGAATGCAATTAATTGTGGATTCTCATAGCTGTAATACACCTGCAGCACGTTGACCTTTATTGTATTTATAGCAATGCTCAGAAAGATGGTGTCACATCTTAACCAAAGATGGTTATGTGTTTTTTTGGCAATCACGCGCCACGTCTTCTGGGGAAAAAACTTCCCTATTTTTCAAAGCTGTATATAATCTCCATTTTTCAAGAGATAATTTAAGCCAGCTTAAGACCCTGAAATCTGGTTTTAGAGCATCAATGAAATGATATCACAGGTTTGCATGATGAGCTGTGCGGAAGTGCAACGCTTGGTCAGCAGCCATTGCCCATGCTGTGCTGTTGAGGCGGAGTCTTCCAAAACACGAACTTCAAAGGTATTTCTATTTCTATAAGGACAGATGTAGTGGGATTTTTATAGGCATTCTAACATTTGGTGTCTTCACACTCCCTTTCCTTTTTAATAATCCCTTCAGTGTCTGTTCCATTTAATAGATTTTAAAAATTTAGCTCTGTGTGTGTGCGTGTGTGTGTTTGTGTGATCACGGCTACCCTCCAGAGAGCAATGCATGTGTGAATTTGACTGTGGCCTAGAGAGGTGCCTTTTTGTATGAATGAAATGGAATAGATAATTCAGTCTTAGAAATGGATACTATTCCAAAGTTCATTTGTAAGTCAGTAGTTTGGAACTTGGAGCACATTTTCTCCCATAAAAGAAATTCTCTGCACGGTGGATAAAGTCCCAGGCCAGCCCACAAGAGCCTGTTTAAGTCATACTGCACCTGAAGCGGAATTGTTATTAACTCTAGAGGATGATGATTCTATGGGAACAAATTTTCAGAATTCTACTGTTTATAGGTGAGAACAACTGACTAAAATTTCCACTAGTCTTCTAAACCATTTCCCCTTGCGTTCCTCTAATAAATTACCAAAAAAGGAGCTACTCATACCACAAATTATTTCTTGAATATATATTAAAATAATATTTTTTCTGTTTTATGCACAGTGAAACTTTAATAAAAACAATACATGGACAAAAAAAGTGTTTCTCTAAATGTTGTTGAACTTCAAACTGGGTTTCTTGTCCTTTTATTTCCTGGCTTCTCTCTCTGCATGCCAGAGCCAGACAAACTGGCTGCAGAGAGGTAATGGTCACTGTGATTATGTTTGTTTTCACATTAAAATTATATATTTGTTTTTTCTACCTTATCTTTACCTTTGCCATGTGTTTTTAAAACTGTCTTACAATTTAATAGAAATCTGGAATAACGAAGTAATGAAATATATTCTAGGTCACTTTGACCACAGGAATCAGAAATGTTTCAACTACACAATACATAGATTATGCTAGAAGCTGTACAAATATATCACAGAATCACAGGGCTGGAAAGAATCTTAAAAGACTGTCTAGTCTCTTCTCTGGCTTCCAGACAAGCCAACCATTCCAAACAGATGAGAGCTAGCCTATATTTTAGAAGAGAAGGATGACTTTGTCTTTAACCCTTTCTGGATCTAACAATCTACACATGGTTAGTAAATTGCTGTTAATTTTTAATCTAAATTATTCCATTCATAGTTACAAGTGTATTTTACTTTTTTCATATTCACTCCTCATAGGAAACAAAGTAGGTTGATCTCTATAAAATCTCATGGCACATTTAAATACTGTAGTTTGTGTTCTTTCTTCTAAGCATTCCTGAACATCCCAATGTCTAATCCTCAAGTTACTTTTGTCCTACTCTCTGTGGGTAGTCTGTTCTCTCTCCTGAAGTGGGAACTAAAATCTAGCAACTGTGTTTTATGAGGCATCTGGGAACTGAGTATCATTGTATTGTATTTATGTGTAATCCGATAGATATGCAAGCCATAAGAGTTAGATTCAAAAGAAAACCAAATTTAACAATTATAATAAAATCACAATAATGTAATTATTTATAACTCCTTTCTTTCAGGCAGTTAAAAAGCATCACCAGCCTAATCACATTAGCTCTTCAATCAAGTAAGGTAATCAAAGAGAACCTGCCCCTACTAAACAATGTTATACATAAAATGCAATATCCTTAAATGCCACCAAAGATCATTCTTTTCTACGGAGACCCTACTGTGGAACCTACAAGGTATAACCTTAAAATATTTTTTGCTGATTGGTAATGACTCTAACTATTGGTGCTGGTAATGGCTATTTAAACTTGATACTGAGTGATTCTTTAATGGAAGTTTGCAAAGGAGTGGGCAATTTGATCTCTGTATTATAAAAGACACAAAACATAGTGGCTTTAGAACAAGTGTGGTTGGCTATGTTACTGTCTTAAAACAGTTCTACTTTCCCCCAAGATAAAATGGAAATACACAATTGGTAAATTAAGAATGAGATTCCCTCCATTTGTGAGGTTCTGAATGTCTCAAAGCTGGAGATTAAGTCCAAAGAAAATGGACATGGGTGGAAATTATTTATTTATTTATTTATTTATTTATTTATTATTTATTTATTGAGACAGAGTCTCACTCTGTTGCCAGGCTAGAGTGCAGTGGTGCAATCTTGGCTCACTGCAACCTCTGCCTCCCGGCTTCCAGTGATTCTCCTACCTCAGCCTCCCGAGTAACTGGGACTACAGGCAGGTGTCACCATGCCCAGCTAATTTTTTTGTATTTTTAGTAGAGATGCGGTTTCACCATGTTGGCCAGGATGGTCTCAATCCTGGCCTCGATCTCGATCCTTGGCCTCCCAAAGTGCTGGGATTACAGGTGTGAGGAAATTTTTATAATGATGATCTCAACTAGATAGTTAGACATCTTCCTTGTTTCTCCCCAACATGCAGGTACCACTCATTGGGTGGCCGCTCATCCTATGTAGGTAAGGAGACAGAAGCCAGTTTCTGAGACCAGGATGACAAACCTAACTCTGTAAAATGACCATGAGAACACTCTATCTGAGTTTTCCACATTAGCAGAGCACCCCCACAGAGACTGTTGCCCCTACCTCTGTGCAGGTTTGCAAAGTAAACCTTCATAGCTTCTTGGTAGAGGACAGCACTCCCATCCTACCATTAACACGTCCACTTGTACAACTCAGCTACATTAGGGCAAAATTGTTCCTGTGATGTGGGGTAATTCTTTTCCTACCACTGAACATTCCAAATGCTGCTCTCAAAGCCTAAGATCCTCTGAGTTTCCCATAGCAGGAAGCTCATGTCCCCCATCAACTAATTTAACCATAAAGATTCTGGACACTGGTGAGAAAATGCAGAGGGATGAATATTAAAATAAAATCTTCTCCTTTTGATGGTGAAGATGTCAGCATTATTTATAGCTTGGTGGTGTGACTCTTTGAGATGTATATATTGCTAATTTTAGCTAACTAGACAAAGGCAGGTACACACAGTCCTTCATTAGTCCTAATGGAAGTTTCCCTTCGTGGAAATTCCCTGGTTTACAGAGTTCTTGTGGAAGCCTTAACTTAAATTTCCTTCCACACACTGGCCAAAATACAGCATGAAATCAAAACTCTGGTATTCGTTCATCAGGAGTCTGAAGAATGACCTGTAAGGCACCCATTAGTTACACAAATGAGCTGAAGCAAAATACAATTCAACGATGGGCAAAGTCAACTTACTTGTTCATTTTTAGTAAGCCTGGTTTTGTTGTGAATGTCTGATGTGACCAAATTAAATCCATGCTTCTCCGACAGGATTCTCAGAAGCAAGACCACAGTACGGCTCCCACACTTGCCTACTCTGTTGTACACCACCTGGCTCGGGAAAGGTAGTACCTGGAAAAAAAAACAAGAGAAGAAACATGAAACGTCTGTATGGAAATACTTATGATTCTTCCCTCAATTTCAGAACAACCACTGTTTGATATAATAAATCTGAGTGAAAAAGTCCTATAATCAGGTTAATAAAAAAGATGTATATCAGTTCACCAGAAGTGATAAACTATATTTATCTTCATGGCATAATGAGAGAAATGTTGGTCTTGTTCTCTCTCTGCACTGGTGAAATTTCATGCAGTCTCTAAGATTGATTATCAAACTTGTTTTGTTTCTTTTTAAAAACAAAATACATAAATATGCTTCTTAATGACAAATATTTTTTGCAAGCTGATGCTTTATGAGAACAACTTAATTTATAGCGTGACCAAGAACAAATAAGGTAATTTTCAAAACTGAGATGTAATTCACATACTATAAAATTTACTCTTTACAAATGTACACTTTGATAGCATTTAGTATATTCACAAAGTTTGCACAGTATGTAGCCTTTTGTATCTGGCTTCTTTTACTCAGAATAATGTCTTTCCAGGCTCCTCCATTGTTCCAGTATGAGACAATACTTCATTCCTTTCTATGGATATAATAATATTAATATCACATTGTATCGATATACCATATTTTGTTTATACACTTGTCAGCTGATGGACAAGTGGATTGTTTCCACTTTTTTGGCCACTATAAATAACGTTGCTGTGCATATTTATGTATGAATTTTTGTGTGGACATGTTTCTGATTCTCTTGGGTATATACCTAGGAGTGGTAACCCTATGTTTAATTTTTTGAAGGACTGTTAAACCATTTTCAATACAGCTGTACTATTTTATATTCCTACCAACAACATATGAGGGTTCTAATTTCTGCACATCCTTGCCAACACTTGATATATATATATATATATAATTTTTTTTTTTTTTTTTTTAAGACAGGCTCTTGCTCTTTTGCCCAGGCTGGAGTGCACTGGCATGATCCTGGGCTCACTGCAACCTCTGTCTCCTGGGCTCATGCGATCCTCCCACCTTAGCTTCCCAAGTAGCTGGGACTAAAGGCACACACCACCATGACTGGCTAATTTTGTAAATTTTTTTTGGTAGAGACAGGGTTTCATCATGTTGCCCAAGCTGGTCTCAAATTCCTGAGCTCAAGCAATCTGCTGGCCTCGGCCTCGCAAAGTGCTGGGATTACAGGCATGAGTCACCACACCTGACCTGTTACTGTCTTTTTGGTTGTTTATTCTACCCATCCTCGTGACTGTGAAGTGGTATCTCATTGTGATTTTGATTTGCATTTCCCTACGACTAATGATGTTGAGAATTTTTTCATGTGCTTATTGGCCATTTGTATATTTTCTTTGGAGAAATGTCTATTCAAACCCATCATCCATTTACAAATTGTCTTTTTATTATTTCATTTTAAGAGTTCTGTATATATATTCTGGATTCACAAACACACAATCTGCAAATATTTTCTCCCATCCTGTAAATTGTCTTTTCCTTTTTTTTATGGTGTCCTTTGAAGCACAGAAGTTTTTCATTTTGACTGAGTCCAATTTATCTAAATTTTCTTGGGCTGTTGTCATATCTAAGAAACTATTGCCTAATCTAAGATCGTAAAGATACACATTTATGTTTCCTCCTGAGGGTTTTATAGTTTTATTTCTAACATTTAGGTCTTTGATCCATTTTAAGTTACTTTTGTGTGTGGTGTGAGTTAGTTGTCTAACTTCATTCTTTTGCATGCAAATATCCAATTGTCACAGCACCATTTGTTGAAAAGACTACTCTTCCTATTCTCTCCCCACTTGGCCATTTAGTACCCTGTCAAAAATTCATAAGTGTATTTGAGGTCATTATTATTTCTGGATTCTCAATTCTATTCTCTTAATCTATATGTTTATCCTCAGGTCAGTACCACACAGTGTTATAGCTTTGTTATAAGTTTTGAAATTGGGAAGGGAAGGGTAAGTCCCTCCAATTTTGTTCCTTTTCAAGATTGTTTTTGGCTACTCTGTGTCCTTTGCATTTCCATGTGAACTTTAGGGTCAGCTTGCTAATATCTGCCCAAAAAAGTAGTTGAGATTATGATAAGGACTGCATTGAATCTGTAGATAAATTTGATTTCGACAGCTACCTTAACAATATTGGCTTCCAATCCAAGAACATGGATGTCTTCCTACTTATTTAGTTCTCCTTCAATTCGTTTCTTTGATGTTTTATTTTCATTGCTCATGCCTTATACTGCTTTGTTGAATTTGTTCTTTTTGATGTCATTACAAATAGAATTCTTCTGTTAGTTTCATTTTGGACTCATTATTGACAATTGATTTTTCTACATTGATCTTATATTCCACAATCTTGCTGAACTCATTTATTAATTCCAATAGTTTTTTTGTGTGTGGATTCTTTAGGATTTTCTACAATAAGATCATGCTATGTTCTAATAGAGAAGTTTTACTTCTTCCTTTCCAATATGAATGCCTTTCCTTTATTTTTCCTTTCTAATTGCCTAGTGGATAGTGATTTTTATATACTATTATCTACTTCTTATATCTTGATATACTACTTTTTATCTATTTTGATATACTGTTATCTACTATTTATACTATTATCTACTTTATTATATATTTTCATAGCTATTATGAAAAGCATCTATGATTACTTGTATCTGCAATAAAGATATTTCTCCATTTTGAATGTTCAGCATTGATCAACAACTGATAATAATCAAAGGATTCCTTCATTTAGCACATACTTATAACAGGTTATTTTAAAAAGCTCAAAACTAAATAATGCAGCACAGTATAGAATCACAAATATACTGCAAATGTAAAATACTATGGTAGGCCATTTGAATTTTGCCTTTGCAATTATAGGTTAATTTAATTTTCCTGAAATATTTTTATGCAGAGTAGCATTTAATAAATTTGAAGCTTAAAGGCTAGTTGTCACTGGAATAAAATAATATCTGTATCATTCACTTAACAACCAGTCACATGCCATTTTGGTGCAATTTTTCAATTATGTATTTTTTTTCTTATGAGTAATACCTCATTTCTTGAGGGCCAGTCTACTATGTGTCCTCACAGTGCCCAGAACATGCTTTGTACATAAAGAGCCTAAACAGACACTGAATGAGTCCTGACCGCTCAAATTTAATGTGCTGCTTAACACTAATTAACACAATGATTCCACTAAAATGTGAAACCAAGAGAATCTTCAAATACAGCTGCTGTATCGGACCAAATGCTATTCAAAGTCATCAGAGAAAATAAAAAGACGGTCATTTTAATAGGTCATTGTTACTTAAGGTTTAATCAGTGAGTACTTCAAAAGTCTGTTCATTGGCAACTATTACAGAAGTCCAGATATTCAGAAAAATAAATTACATTCTTGGCTACAAGGTTATGATCAGGAAGGCTGAATTAGGCTTCATGTTTAGTTTAATGATACAAAAAGCATTTATAAGTTGAACTTTCCATTACAACCAGGTAGGGTATGAAATTATGGCTACCACAGAGCTGCCAACATAAACTCAGAGTTTAATTCCTCCATAGAAACAAACTGTCCAACAATTGGGATAGGTGCATTTTTTTTTCTGCCTCATAGCACATTACTGAACAGTCAGAAAGAATTTGTTACATCTGAATTAATGACCTAGAAGATGTGAGTTACCACATAGGTAAGTACTTTATTACAAGAGTGCAGGTGCCTCTTGGACAATATAAGTGAATAACTGAGGCACTTATCTAGAAAACTTAGGTGAAATCACTTAATCTCTCCTGAATTGTTTGGGTAATCAGCACAGTAGCAGGGTTAGTATCTATCTTATTCTTTTTACTAATAACCAAAGATGTTATTTACCTTTAGGCTATTGGGTAATTCATTTTCTAAAAGATGTGAATTCTAATTGTTTTATTAGTTTGTGGCAAGCTTCCAACTAATAGTTTAAAATTTTGTTTTATTTAAAAAGAACACTTACATAAGAACAAAAAATCCTGTATCATCTCTGCAGCTGGGTCTACGATAATAATTTAAGATAAAGGAGGACTTAACATCCTCACTGTGACTGTACTTCTATCATTTCTCTAAATACCAATACACACCTACATGATACGAACATAAAAGCAGGAAATGTGTTTTCACTAAAATTTCTGGAATCAGCCTTGTGAGTTTCATGCACTACCACAAACCTAAGTAAACTTGTCTGAAATTTAGGGGGGTTTTTAATCGTTTTCTAAAAGAACCTATGTAATGCATTGAAACTTGCTGAATTAAGCAGCTAAATCAATGTGTTGATATCGGATATAGTCCCCATAGATCACAGATTCCTAGCATAATGGAGTTTGAGGTCCAGAAGTAATTTAGAGTAATCCATCCATTCAACATCACCCCCTCACCAACAACTATCACCCTCTATCACCACCATCTCCAGCCCAATCTGTGTTTAATTTGGATAAAATTTTCCTTTACACTATGTAGATATTATAATTAGTTTTACATGAGTAAACTGAAGCCCAGAAATATCATTTGGCATCTTCAAGGTCACAAAGCTAGAGTGACACATAACCACGAAAATCCAGCTCTCGGCTCTCCTGACTCCTAAGATGACACTTCCTTAATATACAAATCAAATAGTGAAGAGAATTTTTAGTTTGACTTCTGTGACAGAGATACTCTTTCCTTTTTTATGTCTTGCATATATCTAACCTCATTAAATACACTATTTTTCAACAGTCAGCGATCACAACCAGTATCATCAGCCATCACTCAGCTGTGACTCAAGTCCCCAGAAGGCTTAAGTGGAACCGACAGGGACAGATTAGCCTCTCTCTCCTTCCTAAGGACTTTTTCTAGAAAGCTAACGGAAGCCCAGAGTGTCAACGCAGCTAATGGGAGAAGAAAGTGGCAGGATGTATACTTTTCCCTTCCTTCCTTCCCCTGATATATCACAGGCAGTCAAAGTGGACAGCTGCCTCAAATATTGTCAACTGCTTCCACTGGGAAAGGAAAAAACCAGGAAGCAGTAAGTTATAGTAAAATGTATACAAAATCCTAAATATATTTGGAATGTCTATCAGGACAAGCAAATGTCTTCAAATGATAAACTCAATCACTGTGAAAAGACTTTTAAAGATGTCTTAGGATCAATCTCGAAATCTTCGTTATCCTTAAGAGATATTTGCAATTGTCAGGCAGAGAACTCTATCCTCTACTTTAATGTTCTTACTATCATTTGCACACAGAGGTTGAACACTCACTCTTTTTTTAGGTGCCCTATAGAGAAGTATACATGAAACTCCTCAAGCACCCTCTCCCTCCCCCAAGTGATTCTTCATTCTTGGCAACTGCGGTTATGTGAATGTTATGTCTGTGATTTCTATTTTATGGCCAATTTGTAAAAGTGAAGGGGCCTCCAAAATCTTTCATTCTATGAATTATATATTTTTATGCTGCCTGCCTTGTAAGTTCTGCAAATGCCACAAATCCCCAGAGCCTGACAGGCCTGTGTGGAGCATGCCAAATAAACAGAAGTCTTTCCAAGATCCTGAGCACGACAGTAACCACCACCAGATGACATGCACAAGTTCAATAGCTTAGCCCTGGTTTGAAATGGGGAGAAGAGAAGGAAGGCTTTCTAGGTAAAAAGTAAATGTGGTCTGGACCAAGACTTTCATAGTCTGAGACCCAGAGTCTCTAGGGCTCTTCTGGGGATCGGTAATGTTGGAAGAATTAACATCAGTGCTGCTTTTAAGTCTCTGCAAAATGATACTTAATATAGTACAAGCTGTGGTTCCCAAATAACTGTATATTCAAATTCCTCATAGAACCTTCACAAATGCAGATTTCTGGGCCCCACTCTAAGATGAACTGAATCACAAAGGCTAGGATGAAAATCAGGAGTCTCTCTCTAAAAAGCTCACCAGGGCCCTCTGACACCTCCATCAGCTTTGAGGAAGTGCTGTCATAGAGGACTCCCAGCTTTCTGTATTCAGTGGCTGGGTGGGTCCTTGCAGCCTTCGGAGGGATTAAGGCTGGGGAGAAGGTTGCCTGCATGATCCTGGAGGGGAGCTGGGGCGAAGGGCACTGCTGTGTCTTCCTGGGGTCTCACTGTATTGATGAGCTCCACTCACATTTACCAGTCATAATTCACCTCATAAGTATGCTCACACTCTCCCAGGCTGGTTAGAGAACAGGTGTGCTGGTTAACTGAATGTGTAGGTTAACTGAAATTTATACTAAATGCTTTCAAAGCATTAGACTCTTAGCATGAATATTATACAAACTGTGAACTGACTTTGCTTGACGAATAAAACTGCACTTCATGATTTTTCAGCAACTCCATTTCATGGTTAATCAAACTAACACTCGAAAGAGTCACAGCCAGGGCTGTGCAAGGCCTGAATTCAGGCACAGTTCTGTTCCTCCCTGCCCATATGACTGTGAGCAGTTTAAACCCACTCAGGGAATCCTCATGTTAAAGTTCCTAGGACGCTGTGGTGCTAGGAGCCAGTCACTTCACATCCTTGAGCTCCAGTTTCCTCACCTATAAAAAGGGGAAAGTTAGGTTATAACCTAATTAATGATATTTTCTTCTGAAGCTATTAAATTATTAATTTTCAATCTATATCACTACCAAGATATAATCTGGAAAATGCCTTAAAGTTAAAACTAGATTTCACTGTGTTTCCTTGTGGAATATATTCATTAAAGAAACAGAAAAAACAAAGTTCCGGTAATTTGTGCTTATGACATGGGTTCCAGCTCCATGGGTGTTCCCAGTTTTATTTTGGAAACCTTGGCTGTCCTATTCTTGTTTGGGCTTGTTGCATAATAAATCTACCTTTATCTTCCTCTTCCTTTCCACATTTTTAATCATTTCAAGCTTCCCATTTTGAGATCATCACCGGAGCCTCCCAGAACTCGGCAGTGATTCTCACTGGCCTTTGCCCATCAAACCATCTGAGCTGTTCTGCCACACGCATCTGTTTTCTAATTACTATCATCTCTCCTGCTCCCAGTCTCCTTTCCTCCATTCTAGGGGAGGAAATACACAGAACCCATCTCAGAATTCTATTTCCCCTCATTGTAATCCTCCCGAACAGAAGGCTCTTTCCATCCACAACTCTCAAATGACATCCTGCGTGCTTCTCATTGTTCAGGCCCATCTTCTCCAAAAGCCATACCAAATCTGAACCTTTGGCTTTCTTTTCTTCCCCTGCTCCCACTTGAAACAACTCCATGTGTGATGCTACCTACAGAAAAAATAAATATAGCCATCGATCATTTACAAGTCCATCTGAGTCTATTTGTTATGCGCATAGTGGATAATTAATAAAAAGAATCTATCTGTTATGTACATAGCAGATAATTAATAATGAGTATAGACTAGACTACTGGGATGAAAATACTATTATAGTAAGTGTTGTAGAACCAATGCTGTCATATTTATTATTATAAAGGATGCTCTTTCAGTTATCTCCTAAAACTATAAGAAAATCTACCAATTTTTTCTTAACATTCATAATATATTGAAACTCCTGATTTACTATGCCACAGAAGAAAACGTATGTTGAAGTCAAAGATTCCCTGGACTGAAAGTCATGAAACTCTGGCATTCCCCTTGGCTTTATCACTCTAAGCAGTTGAGTGACTTGAGCAAATGATCCTGAACAACTTCTCTAAGTCAAAGTTTCCTCAAGTATAGATTGAGGGTACTGAACCTAATGATTCCCAAGGCTCCTCCCTGTCTGTGTGCCATATGTTAACTGAGGGCTATGCAATGCTTATGGAAGACCACAGGGTTATCTGAGTGGCATCTTGCACTTCTAACTATTCATCCCATTCTGTATACCTAATGTCCTGTTATCTCCATAACGCACATCATCGCTATGCTATTCCCAGAACACAGTACCCTGCATACTGTACCAGAATTTTCATATGAAGAAGCAATTTTCACAAGGAGCTACAAGTCATTTTTTGGATGTGATGATTAAGCTGCCACAGTTGGATCCTTGAAGAGTGCTTCAGGAAAAAAATACAAGACTTCCAGTTTGAGTAGGAACTCAAATTTCAGGTGACACTGGGGAATGCTATCAATGCCATAGACCAAAAGATGAATATTTTCAAATTTCAAATTAACAAATGTGAAGAAAATATACATAAGAGGAACAAAGAGATTCACTTTTAATGCCGCAGTACCCTTTAAGCTTCTTTGGTCAGTACACAAATAATGGGCAAAAAGAAGTCCATAAACTGGGCATCTCATTACCACAGAATGTTACAGTTTCCTTTTTTTTTTTGAGACAAGGTCTTGCTCTGCTGCCCAGGCTGGAGTGCAGTGGCACAATCTTGGCTCATTGCTACCTCTGCCTCCCGGCCTCCAGTGATTCTCATTCCTCAGCCTCCAAAACAGCTGGGATTACAGGCGCACAGCGTCATATCTGGCTAATTTTTATATTTTTATTACAGACAGGATTTCACCCTGTTGGCCAGGCTGGTCTCAAACTCCTGGCCTCAAGTGATTCACCTGCCTCAGCTTCCAAAGTGCTGGGATTATAGGCGTGAGCCACCATGCTCAGCCAAGAACGTTACAGTTTCTAAAATTCAAACTTCAGTTTGGTCCATAGGAATCCACAGAATACTTGTATGTCTTAGGGAAAGAGAAATGAAATCCACATGCCACACACATGACATGTAAGCACAATGGGAGAGTGCAAGTCTGTGAGGCTAAACTTTCCTGAAGGCATATTTCCAAGTGGGACTTGTCTTGCTTTTGCATACACATGGTAGCCCTACTTCACTAGTGCTTGGTGGCTTCTGTCCACTCTTCTAAGAGCCTTTCAACTTCTCCATGATAAAAATTAAATGGAGAAACCCATGTGGATGTGGAAGTCCTGTTCAACCTCATCTTCCTGTGAACATCTGTTATGCATGTGGATGTGCCCTGTATGTTTTTGTTGTGATCAAAGACATTATGAGTAATATTGTTGTGGTCACATCAGACTTCCAGCCATTTCTAACACTTTCTTACATGCTATGTATTCAGTCATCCAAAAGTCCTTATTAGACAAACTCTGAGGCTGAAAGTAGCAGGGTCCTCAAATTAGTTCTAGAACTGCAGTTGTTCCCTTTTTAGTACTAATCAATTTGACTGGCTTTTTACATTAACTTTTGGACCAGAGTACGGAATTACAAAAATGCATTTGAATAGATAATCTCTCCACCAGACCCACACACTTAGTTTGACTCTCCATTCAGATCTGTAACAGATTTTTGTTTAATCACACAAATCTTCAAGTAAAACATGCACAGACACTTTTGTTTATACAGACTTCTAAGGTTTAAGAGTCTGCTCTAAAGTTAAGTTTCATTTCTCTATATTTATCCTATTTTGTTTTAGTTAATAATTTATACTCTGAGCCCAATCTCAACTCAAAACTCATTTGTTATTATACAAATAGGGGAGAAGTATTGACTATTGATTGAAGGATTCATAATTTATAGCAGATATTGTTGGCATGGGCCAACCACTCGATTTAGAATAGTCTTCTCTGGATGTTAGTGGGGAAAGAGTCCGTTATTCTCATTATAACCCTCAGAAGAAAAGACTGCCCTCACTGTAAATAGTAAATGCTGGGGAAACAGCCACACGTGGCTGCCAATACTCCTCTCTCATCAAAGCACTGTGCAAAGATTTTAAGACCAAAAGCTTGAATATACTGTTCACTGTGAATCACATCATTACTTTCCATTTGAAATGTCTGAATCAAATGTTAGTTTCTTGAGTGTGAATTGTACCGAAAAACTTATTCTTAGACTCAAATGATCATTGTTTAAATCTCTTGGCTGAGTTTTAGTTTTATATAACATAACCCACAATTTAAAGTAGTGCGGCAGATTAGCTCAATAATGGTCCCTGATCAGTCACACCTCTTCCTATCCCTGCACCATGTAACTTCCTTCCACATGGCCCTCTAGACTGGCCACATGACTTGTTTTGGCCATTAGACTTTAGTAAGTGCAACACAAATAGATGCTTGAAAATAGCCTGCATGTGGGGGCTTCGCCTCTCTTTCCCCTAGGAGGCTTTCCACTGTCATATGAACTTAAGCTAGCTTCCAGGAAGATAAAAGGCTGCATGGAATAGTGAAATTCTGTAACTAAATTCAGCAAGTAATTATTGAGCACTTACTGTGTGCTAGTCACTTGGTTAGGGATAAGAAATTGGTTGACAATTGTAATTATTTGACTGTCTGTCTCACTAGACTTTAAACTCCATGACTGCAGAGGCCACATCTGCTTTTCCTGACTATTGTATCTTCAGTGTTCAGCTCAATGCCTGGCACATAGTAGGCACTCAATAAATAATTGTTGAATAAGTGAATACAACAAAGGTTACAATAAGTCTCTTGCCCTGTAAGAACTCACAATCTAACAAGGGAATCAAACACTGACACTGACACTGGTTGCGCCAATACCATGTGGTACGCATCTCACTAGAGATATGCACACAGTGACAAGAGAACAGAAAGGGTGATCAGCTTGGCCTTGAGAACTCAGGGAAAGGGTCACAGAGAACACAGCATTTGAACGGAGTCTTGGTGTCTCTAGAAATTGTATGGCTTCAAAGGGATAGCCATTTTTCCTTTGCAAAGTATACCTACCCAATTCTTATTGATTTGCATTAATACGAAACTTTCTAGCCCCCCTCCCATGTTTGATTTGGCTATGTGGAATTGGCTTCTTGGCATTTTTCACACTGTGTGTGTGTCTGTGTGTTGCACTATGATATGCAAGGAAAACACACCATAAAAAAATTCATCAACTCTCTGGCCTAGTGTTGCCCCTCATACATACTGAGCATATCAACACAGCAGGACAACTGAGTTGCAGCTCAAGAACAACTGGGTTAAACATGGCTAAAGAACTTCTCTGCTTTATATTACATCTGTATGTATCAACATGAGGATGCTTGTATCTGCAGGTAACGAAAAATCCAATGCAACTCAACCAGTAAAGAGAATGCATTCTCTCATAAATAAATAAATGGGAAAATATATTCTCTTACAAAACAAAAGTCCTTAGGTATGGAGGTTTTAGGCATCATTCCATGTTTTTGTTCCATCTCGCTCTTCCATCCTGGAAATGTCAGCATTTTCCTCAGACTAGTTTTTCTTATGTTTCATGACGGCTGCTGCAGTTCCAGCCATCCCATGCAGAATTACAAAGTCTGGGACAAGAAGAGACTACCTTTCCTGGGTGCTTCCTTTAAGATCTGAAAATCCTACCTAGAAGGCCCTGAGAAAATTTCTCATGTTCTGTTGACTTGGTCTAAGCTACCAGTGTACATCTCAACTAGCCAGGAGCAAAGGAAATAAGACAACCATGCTAGGCTTAGATTAATCAGAACTCACTTGTGAGCTGGGGATGGAACTGCCTTCCTCTTGGGGTAAAATTGAACAAGTCAGATTTCTGCTAAAGATGGGGAGGCTGTGGGAGAATGGATATGGGGTAAGTAACCAGAAGGGTCTGCTGTGCCCCACCACTCAAAGGCCCTGTTGTACTTGATTCTTCAAACACCTGTTCATGAAAATCTCCATTTCTCATCTACAGAAAAGGGAGTAAGAGTGGCAAACACCAAGGACATTCTCAACATGCATGAAGGATCCATGGCTGTGTCCTATCCATATCCCCACAGCTGCTCGCTGCCCTAGGCATAGATTTGCTGATAGCTGGAGAAGAGGAGAGATGAAATACATTCCTTTCTACATAAAATGACATTGCTTCCCACACACTGAAATGAGATGGAGAATTAGCAACAAGGTGAACTTGAGCTAGGAGATTAACTCCACACAAGAATCCAGAAAGCATAAGGCATTTTTAGCTAGAGATGGCAATAAGACATTGAAACTGCCTTCAGATGAAATTATGTCTTAACTGCCTACATGTTGGGGCTTTTCACAAGTATACCTTTTCATAAATGAATTAATTGTGAACAAATGTGGCATGGAATCTAGATGCAAGCCACCAGCATAGATCTGATCATGGAATGTTCTTTTCCACACTATCTATCGGCTGGTTTTTGCTTTCATTTGTTACCTGATCCCGGGTAAACAGATTTTTCAGAAATCTCCATCAGGATGGATGAGGGAATCCCATTTCCCATAAGGAACTGTTATTACATTCAGGCTATCAAACAGTGCTAAATTAAAAAAAAAATCATTATTCAAAAAATATTTTAGAAAACGGATCTCAAAAAAAAAAAAAAACGGATACAGATATTTTCCATCTCTCGGGATTTTGCGATCTGATAGAGGAAAAGAGAGAGACAGTTTATAGAGCAACAATTGTCTCTACAGCTAGACTCACTGGATGGATATAACATTTCTGACTTCCCCTGTAATGGTCGAGAAGTTGGGCCTGACTAAGCAATAAGAAAATCCTCATCAGGAGAGTTTAGTTAAAGAAACAAATGAAGGAAACAGAAGTTTAAAACGAGGACAAGCGCCCCAGGTTTTAAGAGTCTATTGCTGATCTCAGACTGTAGTTGCCCTGGGGCAATAGAGGGGAAAAAAAAAAAATCCTAGAGATGGGTTGAGCACTCACTTGGGTCAGAGTCTGGGTAAGGCCACTGTCCAGCCTATGTCATTGTAGTGCAGGAGCTTATCCTCCACCAGTGACACAAATACTTCCCTTCCAGGCTTCACCAGGGACTGCACCCTTGGCTGGAGAGCTGCTCATGTCTATCAAAGGGCTGGCTGAAAGATATCATAAGTAAGGAAGATTGTTTGAGGACACAGACTCCAACCATTTCTCTGCACATTTTGAATTTTTAGTCTTGGTCCAAGTTGAACCATCAAAAAGCTGTCTATCGAAGCATAACTCCTTGGCCCCATCTAGAGCTGCTTTACTGAGTGACATTTTGGCATCATATCCTTGGCGGCTGTCAAGGGACACCATACGATAGGGCATCTCACAATCCAGTTCTGTTTTGGAATGGGGATGTCATTGAGCATATTGTCTTCTATCGTTCTCATTTTTTTTTTTTTTCTCATCCCAGGGCTCTTAATTTGGTGATGCCTTTCATGCAATATCTCACTTAATCTGTAAAATGACTTCTCAACCACGAGTACTAGTGTTCCCATATTAAAGAAGAAAAGGCTGGGGATTAGGGGGATTAAATAACTTGTTCAAGGTCTATTCCAGAGCTGGTACTCAAGCCAAAACTCATGCTCTGTAATCCACTACACTATATGACAAATGACTGTATTATTTCTTTCTTCTCATGGAAAATGAGAACGACGTAACCATTTATGGCCCCATTTTTCCTTGGCTACCAGAAAATCCAAAGAAAGTTTGTTCAACTATAGCAATTAGTGGTATGATGGTTTATATCACTGTCTTTCACCAGTTACGCTAACCTGATGAACTCATTAGCCTGTAAGGCTACGGGAAGGCCAAGACTTCAATATATTTCTGTGATTTTTCCCTTCCTCCCTCCCACTGGTCCTCCTCCTCCTCTTTCGCCTCCCTTTCTCTCTCTCTCTCTCTCTTTGTTTTGTTCTCTCTCTTTGCAACTGTACTTAGCTCAATACATAACATGGATGTAAGGACAACTGAATGATAGATGAATTCTTACCATGCTCCAGCAGTAACATCTTCAAATAATATTTTAAATTCAGAAGGTAAATATACCCTATTACTGTATTGCTAATTGCTTTCTTTCATCCCCACAGAGTCCTCACCTTCAATAGGAAAAAAACATTTTTTCAAACCTATTACTAACTATACAGAATATTTTGAAATGACAACGCCCTATAGCAGATTCTGCTAGTTGCTTACCTAATACCTACTTTCCTCTCTTCCTAAAGGAACCAGGACCTTCTAGGTAACAATATGCCCAGCTAAAAATAGTCACCTTAGACTCACTTGAAGTTGGGAGTGATAGAGTGAGCAAGTTCTGTCCATTCATTCAACAAATGAAAGAGCTATAAATGAACACTGCTGAGTTGGCCTCTTGGGCAATCTTTTAATGATAGACAGATTCCTCTGGCATCGTTTTTCAGTCCTCTGCCTTGACTTTCCATTCTCTTCTCCTCCCTGGAACACAGACACTATGCCTAGAGTTGCAGAAGCAATCCTATGACCACAAGGCAAGAAGCATGAGGGCCATGCTACAAGCCGAGATCTGCAAGCTAATGAGGACAGAGAACAAAGATAAGAGGTAGACCCCAGTGATATCACAGTGCCACCACACCAGACCTAGACTGCTTCATACATGAAATAAACAGGGCTCTCCACTTGTTTGGGTCACTCTTGTCAAGCTTTCTGTTTCTTTTAGCCCAATGCATTTCTGATTTAGGCCTTTCTCGTTTTAATTTTTTGCTTATTTTATTCATTTTTTAAATGGCCACAGGTATTACCCTCTGAGAAAATCAAAATCAAGTGCACTCACAGTGAAAAGAGGTCTAAGTCTCATATCATTCCTTTTGATCCTGTAGTACATTGACACTGTAGTAACAGCACTATTAGCTTCAAAATGCTGTATCAATGATCAAAATATGTCAGTGGAAAGGATCTCATAAAGTATGCTGCTTTCTTTCTTCAATTACTTTAAAAGTCTGTCATTAAACATTTCTGGGGGTAGTTTATAAAATATTTATGGTTGGAAGCCAACAGTAGCTGCAGAAGAAGAAATGTTTGTTATAAATATATTTCTCTGCTCACAAGCTGTCAGAGTTACTCACTGTAGTTTTTGTAATTCACTGGGTCATGGTAAAGGCTCCCTTCTGTGAATGTATGTGGTCTGCTTAAAACAACAATAACAACCACACTCATTTGCTCAGAAGTACAGCTAAATAATCCTTCAGCCCTGTGTAATTTTAGTGTAAGTGCATTAAAAACTCCACATATCTTGCACCTGGAAATTATGTGGTCAATAAACAACTTTTGACCTAGTTGTATGAGTTGCTCTCAGGGTTAAACTATGTTCTTCCAGTCACCATGGGGAGTGACCAAAGGGTCACTTGCGTCCAAGGGCGGAAATGCAATTTTATTTTTCAGGAATTCATAAACAACTCCTTTGAAGATTCAAGAGGAGTAATATTTAGTAGGCTTTGACATAAAATGTTTAGAATCGTGACTTGGAAATATTCCTCCCTTTCTTCCACTGGGCAATGTTTGCAAACAACCTATACATTGGCAACCTTTGGAGAAAACCTACTACTATAAACTTTAAATATTTTTTTCTCTCTTTTTCTTCTTTCTTTTTTTTTTGTAGAAAGTTTAAAAGTCATTGTGAGTTGTAAATCTTTCATCTGCATTTGTCCCTTTCTTTTTAAAGTTGTTCCTTATCTGTTGAAAAAGCTTGTGCCTGCTTTTGCCTGAGAATTGTAAACTGCTCAACTTAGATTGCTGGAAGCACCTTAAACATCTGCTCCCCTCAGACAGTTGCTGTCCTGCCTTCATTTACGTGATTTAATTGGTGGGCTCTTCTGGACTTTTTTACAGGGGCAAGTAGTCAGGTCACAAATCAGTCTCCTTCTTTTTCTCTCATACACACAGAGTTCAAGTTCATTGTAAAAATCATGTTTAGTATAGAAGGAACCAAAACAGGAGGGCATATCATGTCAGCAGCGTTTGCACAGCTAATTCCATCAAACGTCAGTGAAAGCTCTGGGGTAAAAGCAATGCATCAGTTTCTGCATGAGGAATTCAACATAAACATGAATATTAGAAAAATAAGTGGAGACAAGAAATTCTTTGAAAATGCCCCAAAGTAATAGAATCAAGCAGGTATAGTCACGCCTGCTTTTCTTATTTAGAATCTCAAAAACACGTATTCCACCTTCTCTCAGCCCAGCCCCATCCAAGAGAATGCAAATCCTGAATTCATGCAGCCTGGCTGAGAGAAAGTTGTGTCTTTTCAGGAGGGGCCCAAGAGCTATTGGGTTGGGGTCCGTTACCCACAGGCCAAGTTTCTTCTCTGGAAGGGAGTTGTGAATTACCAAGAAATGTGTTCCTGGGAAGTCCAGCCCACATGTGACAGCCTAGGGGAAATTCAGAGTGTCCCTCCATACTAACATATCTGGGGATACAATTGGGGCAAGGGCACTGTTCTGCTCAAATGCAATGCACAGGAGGAGGGCCAAAGCCAAGTGCCAGTCTGCTCTCCCTTTAGGACTTCAGCAAAACTGTGTGGCTGGCAAAACTGTCTTCAGTGTCCTCTTCTCCCCGACTCCCCTTTCATTTCCTGAACTCGCAACTGCTAACTTCCTACTGTGTGCCCGAGGATACAGTGATGGAGAAGCTGGTGATTGTCTCCTAGGGATTTCTTTGTGAAAAGGGCTATGTCAGAGATAAGTACAAGGTAATAAGGGACCGATGAGTAGGGATATCTAGCCCTGAAGTGGGGGTGGGCAGGGCAGGGACGAGGGGCTGTCAGAGAAGGGCCTAGAGCAAGAATCAGGAAAGTTAGGTCACGTCTACTTTGTTTTGATTACAACCCTTTAAAAAATGTCAAAACAATTCTTAGCTTGTGGGAGGTAAAATATTATGCTGATGTGGCCTATGGGTCATAGTTTGCTGACCCATCTTCTAGAGCAAATAATATCTGTGCCAAGTCCCTTAGGATAAGACATAAAATTAACTACTGTTTAGTAAGTACTTGGGTTTGTCAGGTCTTAGACCAGCTGCTTTATAAAGTTCATTTCATTGAATCATCACAATATCATAAGAGGGCTATAGTCATCAGAAGGAAGTATTATCAATATTATTTACTGATGAGGAAACTGAGGTCCAGGGGCATTAAATCCCTTGTCCAATGTCAGAGCCCTCAGCCCAGCTGAAAACAGGAACCCCGGCCTATCTGGCTTCCAAGCCACCAACTACAATCCAGGTACAGTTGTACATCTAAGTCTTGCCCTGGACAAAGGCACTGCAGGAGGAGGGAGGGGCTAAAATTCTGACCACACCCTCCTGGTCAATCCCTGATCCTGGGCGAGGAGCTGCACCCAGCCTGAGGTTGGAATAGAGGCCTTTTTCTTAGCAAAGAGATGCCATGTACGGACCAAGCCACACTTTTATGAGGCTGTGTCAGCTGGGAAGAGAGGAGAATCTCTTCCTACTCATTCAAAGCCTATTATTCTTTTTTTTTTTTTGAGATGGAGTCTTGCTCTGTCGCCCAGGCTGGAGCACAGTGGCACGATCTCGGCTCACTACAAGCTCCGCCTCCCGGGTTCACGCCATTCTCCTGCCTCAGCCTCCCGAGTAGCTGGAACTACAGGCGCCCGCCACCGTGCTCAGCTAATTTTTTGTATTTTTAGTAAAGACGGGGTTTCGCCATGTTAGCCACGATGATCTCGATCTCCTGACCAAGTGATCCGCCCGCCTCGGCCTTCCGAAGTGCTGGGACTACAGGCGTGAGCCACCGCGCCTGGCCGAAGCCTATTTTTCTTAAAACCGTAACTAAAAATAATTAGGAAGAGACTCTAGCATTTTGCTTATATCTCTGAAACACAAAACATGCTAACCTTTTAAACACTGATTTAAAAACATGGAGTAATCACAATGAGACACCTCTTTATAGCCATTTGGCTGACTGTAATAAAAAAGATGAACAATGACAAATGTTGGCAAGGACACAAAGACACTGGAAGTCTCCTACATTGCTGGTGGAATGTAAAATGGTGCATCCACTTTGGAAAACAGTTTGGCAGCTCCTCAAAAAGTTAAACATAGAGTTACTATATGACCCAGAAATTCCACTCCTAGGTGTATACCCAAGATATGTCCCTAAAGTCTTGTATAGAAATATTCATAGCATTATTCATAATAACCCAAAAGTGGAGACAACTGAACTGCCCATGAAATAAGTGTGGTATGTCTATAAAATGTCACTATTTTAAGCATAAGCATTTTTTTTAAGGGTGGGAGTTGGGTACAGGCAGCTGGTCATTAAAAGGCGCATGCCTGTAATCCCAGCACTTTGGGAGGCCTAGACGGGTGGATCACTTGAGGCCAGGCCAAGAGTTCGAGACCAGCCTGGCCAACATGGCGAAACTCCATCTCTACTAAAAATTTAAAAATTAGCCAGGTGTCAGAGGCATGCCTGTAATCCCAGCTACTCAGGAGGCTGAGGCATGAGAACTGCTTGAACCCAGGAGGTGGAGGTTGCAATAAGCTGAGATCGTGCCACTGCCCTCCAGCCTGGGTGACAGAGAGAGATTCCATCTCACACAAAAAAAAAAAAAAAAAAAGAAAAGGAAGGCAGGTGCAGTGGTTCACGCCTGTAATCCCAGCACTTTGGGAGGCCGAGGCAGGCGGATCACAAGGTCAGGAGATCAAGACCATCCTGAATATCATGGTGAAGCCCTGTCTCTACTAAAAATACCAAAAAATAGCCGGGTGTGGTGGTGGGTGCCTGTAGTCCCAGCTACTTGGGAGACTGAGGCAGGAGAATGGCGTGAACCTGGGAGGTGGAGCTTGTAGTGAGCCAAGATCGCACTACTGCACCCCAGTCTGGGCGACAGAGTGAGACTCAGACTCAAAATAAATAAATAAATAAATAAAATTAAAGAAAAGAAAAGAAAGATCATCTCTATGCAAACGAGGAATAGTATTCTGCCATAGAAAGAAATGAACTGATACCTCCTACAACATGGACAGACCCTGAAAACATTATGCTGAGTAAGAGAAGTCAGATATAAAAGGCAACATATTGTATGATTCCATTTATATGAAATGCTCAGACTCCTACAGGCAAAATCATAGAGACAGACAGTAGACTAGTGGTTGCCAGAGGCTGGGGTTCACGGAGAATGTGGGGAGTGACTGTCAGTGGGTACAGAGTTTCCTTTTGGAGTGACGAAAATGCTTTGAATTGGACAGTGGCAATGGTAGCAAAATTTTGTGAATATATTAAAAACCACTGAATTGTACACTTTAAAAGGGAGAATTTCCTGGGTATGTGAATGGAATTACATTTTTGAAAAAAACTGTACGTTTTATCTCTCTTCTCCACCATGAGACTTTCCAGTGCTCTCTTCCCCACTCCCCGCTCGTGCTAAAATCTGAGGTTGTTTCCTGTGGCCGGTGTCCCCCTTACTAACTCTGGCTCTGATGATGCTGGGTGTTGGGGGGCAGTGAGGGGACTGGAGCCATGCTCTGGGCAGAGATGCATCACATGGCTGGGGCACAGGGTGGAGGAATGGGGCATGGGTGGAGGCAGTGGGGACAGTCAGCTAGAGGGAGATGGGGCTGCAGAGGCACCAGACCATGGGGAGTGGCACTTCATGACTGCGACTGGATGCTGAAGGACCTCTGTCCCCTTCCTGTGCTTCCACGACCCACAAGGCTGCTCCAGGTGCGTCCTGCTCAGAGGAAGTTTCTCTACAGCTGTTCACCTGGAGTGCAGAGAGCTTGATGGGCCCCTGCTCCCAGGGATGTGTGCGTTCCAAAAGATGGCCCCAGAGAGGGCCATGCTTACTGAATTCTAGCGCAAATACCTGTTCCTTGTAGGCTGCCAGACACTGAGAGTCCCTGGAGAGGTGGAATTTTTGTTTTGGGGCTCCAGCCTAATCTCCCCATAGGGATGGAACACTTTTTTACAACAACCCAACAAACAATAAGCATACTATACAACACATAAAACCACTTAGGAAAAAGCAAGTTATGATTGGTGTTGGACCCAAACACTCACATCTCCTCCATCTCTGGGGGATTCTCCTGTTCACTCGTTGGACTTACAATTATTAGCACAGAGCTTGGCACTAAATTATTCTCAACTCCTTAATCTGCATGTATTTAATCTTCCCAGAGAGACTACATACAGGAGCTCTGTCTTCAAGGATCTTTTCCCCTTCCAGGCAAAAGATGAAGCTCAGCCCAGGGCCTCTGGATTCTGTCTGCCCGGTTGCC
This sequence comes from Rhinopithecus bieti, assembly GCF_001698545.2. NCBI lineage: Eukaryota > Metazoa > Chordata > Mammalia > Primates > Cercopithecidae > Rhinopithecus > Rhinopithecus bieti. The sequence continues at coordinate 1,164,308 of NW_016807729.1, forward strand.
ACCAGCAATTGGCCATTAACTGATGTTATTTAAACCTTCCTTGTTAGAACTAATTAATAGGCTCCTCTTGTGTACTATGAAGAAAATGCCTCTGAGACTTTGCAAGTAACTGCATCTAATTACCTTTCCAGCCATCTATTTTAGGTGCCAGAAATGCCTAATGAGGAGAGCTTATAAAGGGGTCCATAACACTCGCTGGTGGGGGCTCACTTAGCTGCTGTTTGTCCTTTTGATGCTCCTGATGGCAACATGGCCAGGGTACAGAGATTTATTAAAAATAACACAACATGGCCAGGGTACAGAGATTTATTAAAAATAACACACCATCTCTTAAAGAGTCCCAGTCTTGCTTTTAAAAGAGCAGGCAAGAAATCACAAGGAGCTATTAAAAAACAAAAGCACTGGGAGGTTGTGATGGGCAAATAGGTTGAGCCTGGGAGTTCAAGAGCAGCCTGGGCAACATGGCGGAACCTCTTCTCTACAAAACACAACAAAAACTAGCCAGGCGTGGTGGTGTGTACCTATGGTCCCAGCTACTCAGGAGGCTGAGGTGGGAGGATTGCTTGAGGAGGTTGAGACTGCAATGAGCCAGGATTGGGCCACTGCATTCCAGCCTGAGTGACAGGGCAAGACCTTGTCTCAAAAACAAACAAATAAAAGCAAACAGAGAAACCTCTCGAGGGTGGGCAGGGGGTTGAGGTGGAAAAGGGAGGGCAGAACTGTGCTCCTCCCCCTTCATCTTGAGGGTATCAGAAGAGGGCGAAGCAGGAGGCCCCCAGAGAGACCACACTGGCCAGTGTGGAGGATGGAGTGGTGGAGATGAGGCTGGAACCAAAGACATCAGCAAGATCTGTCTCAAAACGTACAGCAATTAGGACCAAGAGGCTCACAATGTGTCCTCTAAAGGTCAACAGTTAGCACAAAAAACCCTAACAATGAAACAAAATCTACCATGTATTTAAAAGATGTTCTTCTCGCTGAGTATTTGAAATAAAGCTTCCCAAGGGGAGTCCAGAATGACATGTGAGAACATCAGGGAATGTGAGGAAACCCCTGTGGCTCTTCTCAGGATGGGAGTAAAACCTTGGGCCATTTGCTGGGCACGTGGCTCATGGCAGGACTCAGTCATGTGGACCTCCCTTAACCCTCACACCAGCCCTATAAGGTAAAGGCTATCATTGCCCTCAATGTGTGGGCAAGAAAACCCTGAAGAGGTTACTAACTAGCCAAGTTCTCCTTGTTAAACTAAGTTAGATTACGTTGAGTTGCTATGTAGCAAGCCACAACCTAACTCAGTATGTGAATGAATGGAAATCTAACTGGGAGACTAATTTTTGTAAAGATAGCTGGGTCTCAGGCAATCACAAACCAGCCTAAGCTTCAGCCAATAACAGGCTGCCAACTGATCAGACCACACCAAATGAATGCAAAGCTGAGCTGTAAGGAATCAAGTTTTTTGTGTACCTGCCTTCTATTCTGTCTATAAATACTGCCCATGATGCAGGGTGCAGCTCTCTCTGAACCTCTTATGATTCTGAAAACTGCCTGATCCATGAATCATATTTTGTTCAAATAAACTCTGCTAATTTTGTAAAATGTTTTCTTTTAACAATGTTATGCTAGTAAATATGGGCCTTTAAACCTGTATCTGCCTGACTCTAGTCCTCAAACTCAAATTAAGCCATTTTAATGGGTGACAGTGGTCAGAAGCCACCTGGTAACACCCTGGAAAAGTCTAAAAGGCTTCACTGGTGTCATCGCCATAAAAAAAGGAAATATGTTTTAGAAATAATGACCATAGATTACTTGTTTCATTAAAGAGGACAAAATGTTTAGAAGAAAAACATCAAGAACAAACTTGGCACTGAATAAAAGTCTTCAGAAGACAAACTATTTTGAAAACTTTTGGGTTCTGCATTTTGCCATGATCACCATGGTACTTGTGGGACAAGATTATGAAAGCATAATTCTTTCATTATGTAGAAAAACCTTATAGATATACCTTCTTCCCTGCTGGACTGGGAACTCACTGTGGCTATAGAAGCAGGTGTTCATAGTCATCTACTTGTAGCTCCTACCAACAGAAGTGTACACACACACACACACACACACACACACACAGAGAGAGCTCTGACACTGACCACACTGTGGAGAGAAAGAGGGGTTCTCCCAGCTTTGAAATGACTCTGACATTTCCCTTGGCTGGGTTGGAGCAGGTAGGGGGAGCAGGAACTATTACAGCTGTGAGCTGGCAAGACCTCTGGTGGTGGCAGCCATGTTGGAGGGCGCTCAGTGGCAGTGAGGAGGTAGCGGAATCTTTGACAGCCTTGTTGGAGAGAAGGTGGGGGTGCACCTCACAGTAGAGGTATCTAGAGGAGAAAGACACATCCTAACTGTGTGGGAGGAAGCATTTGTATGTAGGGAATGCTAGGGAGTTGGAGACTGGGTATCAAGGGGGCTCAGTTTCATTTTTCTTGCAGGAAATCAGAGTGCTATAGTAAAGATCACAGGCTTACAGCAACAGCCATGCAAAGATGGTGGTGGGAATCAAAATGAACCAAAAGTTGGACAATATAAATATCTTGGTTTTCTCTATTCACGTTCATTAAAGATATATATATATTTATACATATCCTAGTCTATTCCAGAAAAGATGCAAGGTGGCTAACAAAGATATCTTCCAAATAACAAAAATGCACAAATTAAAAATCAAACTAAAAAAAGTTTAACAATAAAAAGAATAAGATAAAGAAAGTAAAGAACAAAGGATGTGCCTTGGGACCTAGCACGGTGCTAGGATTGAGTTCAAATGCACACCATAACGAGGTTACTGCTGCACCTCTGACATTTTATTATGTATGGTAGGAGCCATCTGCCAGAACCTAATCATAAAATAGAGTTAGTAAATATGGACTCAACCACACACATTTCCTGTGATATTTTAATTATCATAAGAATGTAAGTAAGAATAATAAAAAAGAGAGTATTTTGTTTGACAAAGAAAAATCTAAAGATGATGGCCCTATAAAATTTACATCAAAAGTACCAGCAGGCCAAATTTTTTAAAAGCACATTGTCTGCAGACAAATTCAGGTGTCAGCTGCTGCAGATCACTGAAGAATGAGGGAGTCATCGGGTGCTATATTAAATCAAATGGCTATTTAACAGCTGAAAGTAGCAGAGATAGGTTGGGGGAAAAGCCATTAATTTTGATTATGTATGTAAGACAGGATAAAAATGTTTCTTTTCCAAGTACACTCTCAAAGAAGTCTTTATAAACTTTTTACATGGAAATGGTATCTTAAAACTCACTTAACATTCAGTGAAGATTCTGAATGAGAAACCAAAGTCCAATTGATTTGGGAGTAGTTCCAGGTTAGTATTCAATTCATGAAGCAGTGGGGTTTTCCTCCTCACCGATGATTTTGCAGCAAACACTAAGGCCCTTCTGGAATTTTAACCCCATGCGGGCTTGGGTTTCATTCCTAAGGTCATCCGGACTCAGTCACAACAATGCCCCTTCTGGTGCAAGGCACATGTGGCTTGCAACCACCAGGGACCCACAGTTATCAATGCACAGAGAGAGGAGTAGAGAGTATCAAGCAAGAGTGACAGAGATTTAAGAAAGATCAAGAAACGCTGCTGAGGTCATTTCTGAAATGAGTTCCACGGTCTACCTGCCTTAGAGTCACTGGGGACACACGTTAAAAATTCAGATCCCAGCTCCACTGAATCACACTCTCAGGTGAAGCCTGGGAACCTATATTTTTAACAGCACCCCAGGTAATTCTTCCACTGATGAATGGTCCAAGCAATCCCGCTTTTAAGAGTCATGGGGTAAAGACAGTCTCTTTATATACAGTGAGTATGTGACTTCAGCTTTTGTGAGTTCAAGGACTGTGATAATAAACACTGAATTGTATTCATTAAATATTTATTGAGGTCCTGCTATGTGCATGACCCTGTGTACTAGGTAATGGGCTAAATGCAGCTATGAAGGTGAGTAAGTCCCAGCTCTCAGAGCAGTGTATACAGTTGGTGGATGAGAGAGTGGCAGATATTCCAGAAAACAGAGCAGATGGCTGAGGGGGAAGAAAGGGAAGTGGGGGGCGGGGTGCTGCTGCCCTAAGCAGTCTTTCCTCCCCAGGCCACTCTCTCAATTTGACGCCTATAGGGTGACTGTCACAGCCTCCAAGCCCTGCCTAGGACCCCTCCCCTCGTCTTCCCTTTCTTCACTCCTTTCTCCTCTTTGCACACTGCACGAGGCTAGGCCATGGTGTTGCATCAGATCAGGGGAGCACATGGGAAATGGAAGGGAGGAGGGAAGGAGGGCTTGAGGGATTGGCTCTAACTATGTAACGTGATGAGCAAGGCAGGAAGAAATTGCCTGTGTTAGTTCACACTTTCTGTCAAGGTTGGGTTTTGCTATACACCGAAATTAAAATGGCTTATCCATGCATCTCAGCACAAGTTACAGGCCAAATACATATTACAACACTGTACTCAAAATCTGAGGCCTGCACAACCTGGGAAGTGGTGTGCTCAAATGCAAGGTGCTGGGGCGATGTGGGGGTAGGGGTCAGTTTCAGGGTAGGGCTGAGGCATCTCCCACAAGGGGTGTGACTCAAAACTGCTCTCAGAAGTGGAGGACGTGAAGGAGTGGTAGAGAGGAGGAGGGGAGCTCAGATGGGTGGCAAGTTTGAGGGCCTAAGATTGCCCTCAGCTTCCTGGGCTAAGATCCGCCAGTGAGTGAGGCGCTAAAGAGGGGGCGGCACCCAGGATCCAGAACGATGTCTGCACTAACACGGTGAACCCCAGACAATCTCTTCTGCCTGTTTTACTCTCTATGATGAAGTGAATTAGAGCCAATGCCCCCTTCGCCCTCCCCTTGTTTCCCTTCACAATTTGCAAAATATACTCACGGGAGGATATGTGTTACGGTGGATCTATTACAGTACAACATAGTGCCAGGGTGCAAATCCCTACTCTTATCCGCAGCATGACTTTCGGCAAATTAACCTCTCTGTGTCTTTATTTATCCATCTGTAAAATGGGCTAGTAATAATGCCAACATTATGGCCTGTGATGTTTAAATGTAAACTACCCAAAATAGTGTGTGGCATGCAGTAAGCACCCAATACATTTTAGCTATTATTCTGTCCCTATTCAAATTTCCTGCCAAAACAAACAACAAAAGCAAACAGCCGAATAGACCATTTACTTTGAAAACAGAAGTGCATGAAAGCAGCTTAAATGTTTAGAGAAGTGACAGTCTGTTGGCTCTGGTTGCTGGAGAAGCTATTTGTTTCGTGTTTCTTTAGAGCACTGGGTAAAACTACGTAACACCCATGTCCCACCACTGGCTTAAGCATCCATTCCCCCCTAGAAACCCTCCCCCACACCACCCTTCAAATCAGGAGTCCTGCTTCTTCTTAGGCAAACCTGAGTTGAGCTTCCTTTTCAGCCTGGTGTTAGGACACAAATTTATGAAATACTGACAATATGTTAGCAAAGGATTTCTCAGGATTCTTATGCATTCCTCTATTTTTCATATTTGAGCCAATCTTTTTTTCCCAAGATTTGGTAATCATGTTCACATAATAACAGTTGCACTAGGATACAATTCTAAACTACATGGAATGGACGTTTATCATTTGTGGCTGCCCAAAGTCTTTGAAATACCTTATCAATATTTTGACAGCTTCCCACAGTGTGAATCCTGACTTTACAACATTTCCTGCTTTTTGTGAAGGTATGAATTGCCATTTTGAAATATGCAGACATCCTTGTTTGGGGTCTAGGACTGGTTGAGCTGGGAGGTAGGGCTTTTTATTCCTACCCCCTCATCTCCATTTCTGTTACCAGTCAGAGAAGCAGATATGATGGTTAGAGCTCCAGGGGAAATTTGGACCATGAGGCAATCTTAAGCATGGAAGAAGCATGCACACAAAATGTGGTTCCTGGATGACTGTGGGGATGTCATACCACTCAGAGTTGCCTATCTTTAGACTTGTTAAAGTTCCATCTTGTATAGGCCACTTTAATTTTGTCTTTTCTATGATATGTAGTCCAATTTAATCTGCTATCATTTGAATGTTTGTGTCTTTCCAAAATTGATAAGCTGGAAGCTAAACCCTAATATGACAGTATAAGAGGTGGGACTTTGGGGAAGTGATTACGTCCTGAGGCATAAACGGGATTAGTGCTCTTATTAAAAAAAAAAGACCCCAGAGAATTGCCATGCCCCCTCCACCATGAGAGAAGGCACCACCTGTGAACCAGGAATCAGGCAGTCACCAGACACTGAACTGGCCAGCATCTTGACCTTTTGACCTTCCACCCTCCAGAACTGTGAGAAATAACTTTCTGTAGTTTATAAGCCACCCAGTCTATGGTACTTTGTTATAGAATCTGAAAGACATAATCTTTTATATTATATATATCAAAGAAATATACGTTTATATATTATATTTTATATATTAAGTTCTATATACCATATTTCAGGGATCCCCAACCCCTGGGCTGTGGACTGGTAGTGGTCTGTGGCCTGTAAGGAACTGGGCTGCACAGAAAGAGGTGAGTGGTGGGTGGGCGAGTGAGCATTACTGCCTGAGCTCTGGTAGTGTCAGGTGTCCCTTGGCTTGTAGAGGCATCACTACAACTGCCATCTTCACAAGGCGCATCATCTTTCCTCTGGACTTGTCTGTCTCTGTGGCCGATTTTCCCCTTTTCATAAGCCCTAATGGATTAGGGCTTTCTCTAATAATCTCATTTTAATTTAATTACTTTTAATTTAATTTAATTACTTTATAAGGACTCTGTTTCCAAATAGTCACATTCAGAGGTACTTAGGATTGGGACTCTAGGACTCCAGCATATCTTTTTTTGGGAGGACATAATTCCACCCATAACAACAGGTACGATAAGGAAGATGAAGAGTGAACTTAATTCCAGGAAAACAACACCTAGGCAACACATTTGGCCCCTAGCACCATAAGTTGGTGCAGCTAGAAGATGGATGTATACAGGGCTTTGTTAACCTATACTTTCATTTTTGTACATTTAAACTTTTCCATAACTTAAAAAAAATATTTTAAGACAATAGTCAATAAAACTCTTATATTTTCTAGTAGACTTAATATTTTTCCTTGGTTTGATAAAGTGACTTTCATCTAATATGGCAGATTCTTCTCTACAGAAGCAATAATTAATAAAATCAGAAGCTTGTATGAACTGACATAGGAGAGCCAAAGCATTGGAATCAGCATTTCATGTTAAGGAATCAAAAGCCTTCCTTTCCATGTTAAGGAAAAGGATAACTACTCACTATTACAGTTTTCTTCTGAAACTCCTTATTGTGTCCAAAGCATGTAGGGACATTCATTACTGACAATGAAATTATCTTTTATAAATTAACAGAAATACATCTGATCCATTCTAACTGGTTCCTTGGGTCATTCCCATCCTCAAAATGAAGATTTTTGGTTCCCATACGGACTGTAGAAATTGCTTGCTTGCTCCTACAGATACAATGTTTTACATAGCCCTGAAAATAAGTCCTGTAGCCTGCAGGTGGGGAGAGTCTAAAACAAAGGCATTCTTCAAGCTACCCTCCAAGGCACAGTCAGAACATCAGAATCAATTCTGGATGGATGTTTGCAGAGGTGATGTCCTGGCCAGGGACAGAATTTTCCTTGCTTAAGCTATTAGTTTCCAGTTGGGCAATTTCCCTAATGATTGGCAAGCTGAGGGGCCCATAAAAGCCACTGGCATTGCAAGTCCTTACTGGCTCTGCTAATTCAATAAGAAATTTCTGCACAAAGTTATTTGAGCCCTCTAAGGTGCTCTAAAACTTTGCTGTGTAAAGGGAGAAACAGGGACCAGTCATTAAAATAACCTGGAAGCATGTCAGAAATGCCGAGTCTCGGGCCCCTCTTCAGACCTACTGCATTTGCACAAGATTCCCAGTGGATTTAAGTGCATATTATCACTGATAACTGATCCTTTAAATAACAACTGAGGTACACTCTGTATCTGCTCTACAGTACTTCACAGGGGACAATTCATTGTGAAATGGCCACCTTGTTGGAATTCTGTAATAGAATTAAATACTTATTCTCCAAAGAGATTTTTTTAAAAGTGCTATCTGCTGTGTTCATCAGAAAGTGATTCATCATGAGATAAAAATAAAACACATCCTCTTGGGAATAATCTACCACACCTGATAACTCCTTATCTTCATTTCTTGCCAAAATATGAACAGGCTCTGACCGGCCAGGGAAGATTTTTCTCATTGCTTGTTTCTCCTTGTGGATAAATTATGGAAGCCATTACAGGCAAAAGCAATGTAGACAAGAGCTGCTTCTCCTTGATCCTTGTGTTCTCTTAAATTGCACACTACATGGCTAGAGTTATTGATTAACAACAAGGCCTGAAACTCTTGAAAGTACAGACTTTAATGAAGCGTGGTTCAGGACTGATGCAGTGATACCAGCCTGCTCTGCCTTTGTCCTTTTCTTCTGTCACAGTTAATGTTGTTTTATGTCCTCTGATAAGCAGCCTTGAGATGAAAAGAAACAACTCATGGATTGAAACTTTCACTGAGGTATTTTTTCACTGGCTTATTTGAACTCAGGAAATGCACACAAGGTGCCACATAAAAGACCCAGAGATAGAGTATTCCAATTTATTTTATTTTATTTTTTGAAATAGAGTCTCACTGTGTCACCCAGGCTGGAGTGCATTGGCATGATCTTGGCTCACTGCAACCTCCGTCTCCAAGGTTCAAATGATTCTCCTGCCTCGGTCTCCCGAGTAGCTGGGATTACAGGTGCCCACCACGATGCCCAGCTAATTTTTGTATTTTTAGTAGAGACAGGGTTTTACAACATTGGTCAGGCTGGTCTTGAATACCTGACCTCAAGTGATCTGCCCGCCTCAGTCTCACAAAGTGCTGGGATTACAGGCGTGAGCCACTATGCTTGGCCTGAATCTATTTTAAATTATCATTTCTTTGCTGGCAAAAAGGATTTGAGGCTGTTTACCACTTTCTCCATCCTTCTCCCCTCCAAAAAGCATGGAATTAATAAGACAATTAATACAAGAACAAAAGAAAGATGTAATTTAAAAAGGAATGGAGACAATATAGAAAGGAAGACAATTCCAGTTTCATGTCTGATTTTTTTTGTTATTATTATACTTTAAGTTCTAGCGTACATGCGCACAACATGCAGGTTTGTTACATATATACATGTGCCATGTTGGTGTGCTGTACCCATTAACTCGTCATTTACATTTTTTTCTGATAATTACTTTCTATCTTCTGTTTCTCTTTTAGCTTCTAAATTTTCATTTGTGACTTTTGTGAAAGCTATTTGTCCTGAAAGTCAAAATTTTCCAACGCCAAATGATTGAGAGGAGAGTGGCGTGGAATTCTAAGGAGTAAACCTTGAAGGGGAAGGCATCAAGTGTGTCAACAGAACCAAAGATTGCTAAGAATAAGGTAAGAGCTAGCTGCTTCCCAAAAGGAGACAAACGTTCAGTTAGTCAACAGGATAAGGATAAAGAAGAACAAAATCAGATTTCAGAAGCTGTTTGGGTCCCTAGGAAAAGGTCTAGTGGTTCTCTCCCTTGGGCCAAGTGGTCTAGGGAGGAACAGGTTGACAGAAATCGCAGATAATGTTCTGGGAGTCCTACAGAACAAGGAGCTGGCTTCCCAGGGTGTGAGCTCTGAGGCTCTACCCCTCAGAGAGAGGTCCAGCTTCTCATCAGAGCCTGAGCTTCAGAGTGGTGATGGCTGAATGACCTTCTCAGACACACGATCCTGGGGCAATTCATGATGAGGACATTTCTGGAACTTTTCTGAAGCTCTGAAAAAGGGCTAGAGGTGCCTGGGGTCAGGGCAAGGGGGGATGCAGGGCCTCTGGGCTTGACCAGAGACCCCGGAGGAATGGAGAAATTTCTTATTGAATTAGCAGAGCCAGTAAGGACTTGCAATGCCAGTGGCTTTTATGGGCCCCTCAGCTTGCCAATCATTAGGGAATAATCTACCACACCTGATAACTCCTTATCAGGAATGGAGGACAATATAGAAAGGAAGACAATTCCAGTTTCATGTCTGATTTTTTTTGTTATTATTATACTTTAAGTTCTAGCGTACATGCACACAACATGCAGGTTTGTTACATATATACATGTGCCATGTTGGTGTGCTGTACCCATTAACTTGTCATTTACATTTTTTTCTGATAATTACTTTCTATCTTCTGTTTCTCTTTTTAGCTTCTAAATTTTCATTTGTGACTTTTGGTGAAAGCTATTTGTCCTGAAAGTCAAAATTTTCCAACGCCAAATGATTGAGAGGAGGGGCCAGGGCCAGCCACTTCAGACATGGAAGCAATGGGCTGAATCCTAAGACCAGACTTAGTGAACTGAGACAATCCTGGACAGAGGACAGCGCCTGGACAAGGATCTGTTCCCCTAAGGCCCCTTGGGAACTTGGATCAGCCGGAAGGAGAAAGGAAGAAAGAAATGAGAAGGGGAGACCCCTGAGAAGCTGAGACTAAATCATTAGAAACAGACACCTTTCTATCATCAGTGGAAATGGGCAGTTCCTGTGCTGGGTTTATTTACCTTAGGATGCACGTTTAGTAATACCTTATATCATGTAAATGTACCTTATTTAAACTATAATGTTACATTTTTGCACACCTAACTCATACCTTTTATAAACATACATACATAAATACAAACAAATTTAGTAGAAAGTTGAACTTACTCTGATTGATGAGAGAGCAGGAGAGAAAGACCCATGTAAGGGTTCTGAGTTGATCTGTGAACTTTCTTTAAAGATGTGAGTCTGTGGTTATGACCTAAAGAACAGGTGGGCTGCAGTATGAGAGAGATGGAGATGGCTTAACTTGTCCTTCACACCCTCAACAGGGTTCTGAAGGAAAGAAAGAAAGCTGAGTAGAAGTGGGGGTGTAAAAAAAGCATCCCGCCTGTAATCCCAGCACTTTGAGAGGCTGAGGCGGGTGGATCACCTGAGTTCACGAGTTTGAGACCAACCTGACCAACATGGAGAAACCCCATCTCTACTAAAAATACAAAATTAGCCAGGTGTGGTGGTGCATGCCTGTAATCCCAGCTACTTGGGAGGCTGAGGCAGAAGAATCGTTTGAACCCAGGAGGCGGAGGTTGTGGTGAGCCAAGATCGTGTCATTGCACTCCAGCCTGGGCAACAAGAGTGAAACTCCGTTTCAAAAAACAAACAAACAAAAAAAAAGCATCCCGGGCTACCTTGGGAGATTTAAATAATCTATTTTGATTGTGAAATGTATTTGTATTTCCCAAGGTAATCAAATTAATGCTAAGTTCCAATAACATGAAGCAAAATTCCAAATCATTAAATAGCAAACACTTCTTCCCCCAAAACAATGCAGAACAGTTGCCTATTGCTTTTCCCCAGTAAGCTTTGCTAGTTCTTTCTAAATCTGCATAATCAAAACAATCGTTCTTAAAATATTATACACTATCCTGTGAAAATGCAGCTTGCCTATTTAGCAGTCATTTGAACACACCATATCTGCCATCATTTTTGCTCGGGGGGGACAGTGCTTGAGGAATTACTACCTAGCAAAAGATTTATCTTCATTCAGGTACTTTGAGCACAGCAAAGTAATCACTTAGAAGGCAAGAGCACTGGCTGGCAATTTTCTAAGTGAAAGTGGAGGTGGTCTGCCAGCACACATCCTCGCTGCTAACACAGAGTTCCAGGAACGACACGTTAAACAACGATGCATGAATAATGCAGATCTTGAGAGCCGCTGCATCCCTGAAGACCTACAGGCTCTACTGCCAAAACAAAAACAAAACAAAAACTGCCCACACAAAGCACCTTTCGGTGCCTTCAATTGGAATACAAGTAGAGTCTTTTTAGAGTAAGATGGGAAATTTTAATTTTATACATATATGTGGAAGAATATTAAAAAATCAAACATCTACTTTTAGTGCCATAACCACCATTATAAGGAAACCACTGCCATATCTGAGCGGTAGGAAGTGCATGGGCATCTCTTTATATGAATGGGACTTTTGGAATTCTGTTGTTGAGACTGCTCAGGACCAAAGGCAAATGAAACTACCTATTACATCCTTTAGAAGCCATCACAATGATTACCATTAAAGATCAGTGCTCTTTTTAAAAAGTTCAATTACTGCCTATTAAATTTGAATTTCTGACAAAAGGAATTGAGGAGGAATTTTACTATAACATACTTATTCTCAAAGAGAAAATTACAAGATAAATATTATTTCCAATAAAAAAGTGAAATGTAGCATAATACAAAAAAAATATGAAAACACATCCTTGTAATCCTTAATTTTGAATGAATGATAGCTTTGAGCTATAACTCAAGCATTCAATGGTCATACAACCATAAAAGCAACAGTAAATAATTAGATTGTTAAAAGTAAACTATTGAAATATTTTTTGCTAAGTTTTAAGAAAGAGATTCACATGAACTGATAGAATAATTTAAGTTCTTGAACCTCCAATAAATGGATGATTCAGGTTTATCATCAATAATTGCCTTTTGTTATGCTGTAAAAGATTTTGTTCTTTTGAACTAATCCTAATTACAAGATCATTTGGTAACTAAAATAAGGGAAAACTGATCTTTCATTGGCACTTTTCAAACTAGATATAGGTAGCTGAAAATATGTTTTCTGCATAACTCAATAATTCAAATTACTCATGTTCACAGAGTTAAAAAGAGAATTAATATTAATCATTAAAATATAAAATGATAAATCTATAAATTTGTTTTACACCCATTCAAAATATACAAGCCCTGTATTTCAATTAAATGGCAAAGAAAAATAATTAAACGTAATAAGCAAAATAATAACTTCTGTTATTTGGGAGAGCAATGGTTGATTTTCTCATACACTAAAATAAAACTATATACCACCAAATGCCCAAGATTTTGAAATGGAAGTGATTCTTTTGGTGACTTCACTAATGTACTAACTGGCTTTGAGTATCCAGTAATCACCAAGTGATTCTTTAGATTTCTGATTAGATGAAACATTATTATTCTAAAAGGGTATTCCAATATATCATCGATTAAAAATATACTATATATACCCACTCAAAATAGTAATGAGAGCACATTTTTACTAGGAATAAAAACTAGTTAAAACAAACTTTTCTGGCAGATTTAAAATTGATTTGACTCGAGCCAGTTGCCACAAAACATATATAATTACACCTAGCTAAAACAAGACCCTGGTCAGGAGTTTGTGACCAGCCTGGCCAACGTGGTGAAACCCCATCTCTACTAAAAACACAAACATTAGCTGGGCATGGTGGCGGGCACCTGTAATCCCACCTACTTGGGAGGCTGAGGCAGGAGAATCACTTGAACCTGGGAGACAGAGGTTGCAGTAAGCCGAGATCGTGCCACTGCACTCAAAGCTGGGTGACAGAGCAAGACTCTGTAAAAAAAAAAAAAAAAAAAAAAAAAAAAAAAAAAAAAAAAAAGCCCCTGAAACACCCTGACATAATTACAAATGGACAGTTGTTAAAATAATATCTATAAAAATTAGCAATTCAGATCAGTAAAACACAATTCATCAATTAGCCACACTACGGAATTTAAATTAGGTCATGAAATTTGTTAGCACTTTTCCATTCTAGGGCTCTCTACGTATTGCAGAGTTGCAGAATGTCCTCTGCATCGGGGATTTTTACACCATGCAACTAGTACCAGAGCCAGTGCTAAATAAACCAAAGAAATGACTGAAGGCCATAAGAAAATGGTCACCCTTTTCTTTCTTTGCACTGAGGTCCTTGAAATAAGGTGATTCTCTTTTGTAATGTAATTGTTCCTACAATCATCTGTCACATTCTTGATCTTTACAGAGAAAAAGGCCCGTGTCAGCCTATCTCCCTTCTGAATTATGAATGTCAAATTAGTAGGGCTTATTAAAAGTGCATTTTCCCCCTATGTGTGTTGTGGTATCCCTACAACATATGCTTCCTGAGATCTGGAGTAACATTTAGTGTAAGTACACCCCTATAAAGTATCTAGAATGATATTTCCTTGTGGGATATAATTCAGTGTGATCTCCAAACTGTGGTCTGCAATACACTAAATTTCTTATCTTAAATGTAGTACTTTTCAATAAACAACTGCTTTTGATTTTACTTGGATAATTACGGCTGAAAAGTATACTTAAAATAGCATTAATTCCAGTGTTGGCCAGACCGGATACAAGTGAAAATACTAATCCCACCAAACACAGAGATTTTTTTCTCTCACATTATTTGTTGTGTGCACATTAAAGAAAATCTGTTCTTTTGTCTTACTGTAATAAAATAAATAAAATATATTCATTATTCTTGCTTTAGTCCCATTTGTGGTTAACCAATTTAGAATAACTTAAAATAGCAACATCAGAGGTCAGAGCACACACTTTTGAAGGCTTACACAACTCAAACTCTGCTTGTTGCTGTAACTCTTAGAACTCTTCCTCTGTATTTGCACAGGCATTTATGTGTGCACATCAAACCCACTAACTCATACCACGCCAACAACTGACTAGACTTTCATTAACCCAGGATAGACTAGGCCTCTGCGAAGCATTTTAGATGGTTTCTTTCAATTGATTCTCTCAACAACCCTATCCAATAGGATCCTTCGTACATGAGGAAACTGAGGATAGCAGAAATTCTGAAATCTGTCCCAAATCACAGTTAGTAAGAGGCAGAGTCTTCAAGTGAATGTGGGTTCACTAAGCTTCAGAAGTTAAGCCCCTGACTACTATACTATCGCCTTTCATGATAAAAACCGCAATCACTTTTGCACCAGCCTAATACAATGGCAGTCAAGCTAATAATATCTCTCCTCAGTGACCATCTTGTATCTGAACATACTTTGAAAAACTTCAGAAATGTCAATTAGATAACCCTTATACCTTGTCCATTAAGTAGACAGATGACAAGCCCAGATCAGTTATTTTTGCCTATTTTTTGCTATATTCACCCATGAAGTTAAATTGTAGCAAACAATCATATTCTAAATTAAAGAACCTGAAATTCTCATAAACTACAGTCTGTACACTTCTCATTATTAATGCCCTGACATACCACTTCACTGGTGTCTTCTTTTTGGCCAAGAGGAGGAAGACATCTGGTTTTGAAGAAGAAGAAAGAAATGAGAGAAGCATGAAGATCAAAGCCAGGCAGATAAGTGACTTTGGGCAAGAAGCGTCCACCTCTCCAAATCATCTGTGATACTCCACGTCCTACAGCACCGCTCTAGAGGCACTGCATCGTGGAATCATGCTGATGGGGCTTACGTAACTGACAAGTTCATTCTGGATACCTCCGACTGCCAGATGAAAGGATTCCTCTAGGTACCTATAATTAGTACATATCCATTAGCCAAAAAAGATGTATAAAATATGTTCCATGCCCTTGAGGAATTACAATATAGTTGGGGAGATAAAAATATATGCATACAGGTAACAGTACGATGTATAATGACGTGTGCCAGCTATTGTTACAGGAGAATATTACAAGATCAGAAGTGACATTCTAAGTGCTTTGCAGTTTCGCACACTAAGATCTCTAACAGGAGCCCAAGGCTGCCTTCCTATTGGAGGAGGTGAAGCCCTAAGATCATGTATTCCTCAAGGACAGAATTAGGCTCTAGTGGTAGGAAATGATACTCTCAAAGGATGGCACAAAGGTTTTTCAGGCTGTTTTCCACTTGGGTCCTTCCCTGGGTCTCCTTCTGTTGTTGGCTGGCTTCACATTGCTCATTTTTCTCTCATGTCCCACACAGCTAGTACAGAAAGCAAATGACTCCCAATTTCCCCTTAATGGGGACTGGGGAAGGGAAGGGAGCCAATGGGGAGTCTAGGTCTCACCCCAGGGAAAGGCAGGGGGAAGGTCTAACTGGTTTTGCTCTACCCTAGGTTTTAGGGGGATACACTGACAATTCCCTTCCCATGGGGTGGAGGAAGGGGAGCTGAAGGTCAACATGACTGTGTGAGCCTAGAAGAGAACTGCCAGGGTCTCTGTCCAGCCTGCCTTTCACTAGGGTTTAGGCTTCAGGGGCAGAGGGGCCCTGCACATAATCAAACCAGCTTGCCAGAGCAAGAGGCCACATGGAGGTTCATTTGCAGGGTGTCAGAGAGAAGTAATAACTCAGAGGTTTGGAAAACAGGCCACCCCATCTGTACCCATCAGTGCACAGCCAGCAACTTATGGCTCCCAAAACATTTCTAGAAATGTTAACTTGATTTCCTCTTCACAAAAATGTGAATGTGAAGAATACTAGGAAATCATTACTTCCTATTTTATAAGAGAGAAAAACAAAACTCAGAGAAAAGTACTTGGCTTTGCCAGGATGAAGACTAGGAGGAGTGGGAGCCAGGACTTGGACCAGGATCTTCAAACTCCTGCTGCTGATGCCTTCCCAATATTGAGCTTCTGCCTAGGGCAACTGCAGGAGGTAGAGGCTTTAAGGAAAGCCTTACAAGATGGGGAATCTGAGCAGGTGCAGCCCAGTGAATGCTTTGGAGACAAGAACCAAAAATTACTAAATTGGCTGGGTGCAGTGGCTCACGCCTGTAATCCTAGCACTTTGGGAGGCTGAGGACTTCACTTGAGGTCAGGGGTTCGAGACTAGACTGACCAACATGGTGAAACCCGGTCTCTACTGAATACACAAAAATTAGCTGGGTGTGGTGGTGGGTGCCTGTAATCCCAACTACCCAAGAGGCTGAGGCAGGAGAATCGCTTGAACCTGGGAAGTGGAGACTGCCATAAGCCAGGATTGCATAACTGCACTCCAGCCTGGATGACAGAGTGAGACTCTGTCTCAAAAAAGAAAAAAATTACTAAATTGTAAATATGAGTCAATAACCACTAAACAATATTCTTTTGGAAATAATTTTGCTAATTTTCTTATTTTCTTATATATAAAATAAGAATGATCTTAGTGGATTCAAGAACATCAACTCCAAAATATTAGGCTGTACTTTTCCTAATCCACTGTGGATTCATCATCCATGAATATATATCAACTTTTATAGGGACTGATTTATAGTTTTGACCTGTACTGTCATTTGGGCAAATGAAGTCCAGCTGTTTACCATCCCCCACAAGAAACAAAATGTCCTTCAATTTGTCTTTGACATATCGTATTTAAGATTTGAGGCACTTTGAGTCTATTTAATTTCAGACCAGAGTTGTGTTCAAGGCCTTGGTGAAGAGTTTTGTGTTCACCTCAAACACACTGCTTCTGGTTTTATAGGCTTTGATGATTTTCCAGAGTCAATGTCTCCCCTGACAAGAATCATAATTAATTTAGTCTTTGCTGCTACCTCCCAAGATCATTTTGGTTATTAGTTTCTGAATGTTCTCCAGTCAGTTACGCCTCTCTTGGTCTTTGTTGACTAAAACTACATAGAATCTCTCAGACACAGATATATCATAGCTTGCACAAGACACAGTTATATTCTGTGCTCCAGGGTGTCCAGTATTTTGACAGCCTCTTTGGGTTGCAGTATTGTCCTGGGAGGAAGCCCAATAATATAGGTGACAGAGACTCTGAGCTTAGTAGATAGTCCTGTGGTTCAGACAAAATATTAGAGTCACCTGCAAACTCAGATTTTTCTGAGCATTTCCTCTTCCAGGTTACCAGTAAAAATGTTATAACAAATCAAACAGTGATAAATGGTGCCTGTCTGCATGTCTCAACCTGTCTGTCCCCACTAGTTTTTACCCTATTAGTTTATTAGTCAAATGATTCTCCTGCCCTCAGCCTCCTGAGTAGCTGGGATTACAGGCACCTGCCACCACGCCTGGCTAATTTTTGTTTGGGCAAAGATGCCCATGTCCTCATCTCCAGATTCCTTGAATATGTTACCCTACATGGCAAAAAGGACTTTGCAGGTGTGACAAGAATCCTGAGCGGAGGAGAGGATCCTGGATTACCCATGTGAGTCCAATGTAATCACAAGGGTCCTGATAAATTAAGGAAGGAGAGAGGAGAGGGCGAGTCTGAGATCTGAGGATGCAACAATACTGGCCTTGAAGATAAAAGAGACACAAGTCAAGAAATGCTGGTGGCCTCTAGAAGCTGGAAAAGTCAAGGAAATGGATTTGCCCCTAGAAATTCCAGAAGGAACACATCTCTGCTGGCTCTTCAATTTGAGCCCAGTGAGACCCATTTCAGACTTCTGACCTCCAAAATTGTAAGAAAATAAATGTGTGTTGCTTTAAGCTACTAAGCTTGCTGTAATTGTTACAGCAGCAAAAGGGAGAAAATACAATACGGTAATGCAGGAAATGGGAGTGAATACATGTATTAGTTCGTTTTCATGCTGCTGATAAAGACATACCCCAAACTGGGCAATTTACAAAAGAAAGAGGTTTAATAGACTCACAGTTCCACATGGCTAGGAGGCCTCACAATCATGGCAGAAGGTGAAAGGCACGCCTCACATGGCAGCAGACAAGAGAAGAGAGCTTGTGCAGGGAAACTCCCTTTGACAAAATCATCAGATCTTACGAGATATAGCAAGGGAAAGACCTACCCTCATGATTCAGTTGCCTCCCACCGGGTCCCTCCCACAACATGTAGGGATTGTTGGAGCTACAATTCAAGAAGAGATCTAGGTGGGGACACAGCCAAACCATATTGATACAGAAGAGAGTGAAAGGAGATCCCAAGACACACCTGAGCATGAGGCTGAGTGAGCAACCTGTTCTGATGGGAGCAGGCAAGAAGACCCCAGGAGAGACAGACTTCATCAACTCCACACTGATACAACACCTAATGTGTGTGAAGGCTCCAGGGAGATTTACACAACTGGAGAAGAGTTCAAGGATAAATTGGGGATCATAGAAAAGTATGTAAATAAATTTACAAAACAAGACAATTATTTGTTATAAAGGAAATGAAAAGCAGGAAAGGAGACATAATCATAATGGCTCAGCTGTTGTTCCTGTCTACCTAGTCGCAACAATAAAATCACTGGGCATTGATTTAGCCCCAATAACATACACCTAGGCAGGAAGGATGGATGACACAGAAGGATGCTGGGGGTGGTGGGTGGGCCAGCTGCAGTGAAAGAGCTAAATCCTTCTCTTACACAGACAATGCGTAAAGCTGAATGAAATCCAGAAGCAGCAACATAACAGGTTAACCAGGGATATGAAGTTAATACTAAAGAACCAGATAAAAGAGCAGAAAGTGATGTGCAGGACGCCATCGGAGTCCCCTGTTTCTCAACGAGGGCTTTGGTTCTGTAACCTCTTGTGTTACGTGCATGCACAACTTTGATTAAGCATACAAGGACTGATGAAATATTTGCAACAAATGTGACAGGAGGCTTGAATATTATTAATATACTATAAAGACTAGACGAGCTTGTGAAAGTGGTTCATTTTAGTTGCCCTTGCATGGTGGCATTGTGGGTAATTATTTTTTCCTGCTAGTCTATAATTTTCTGTACTTTCCAAATTAAAACACAATAGGAGCATGCATAATTTTTAAAACAAAGAAATGATCATACAATCAAATAAAAAATAAACAAGAAAAGAATTAGGTAGCTGTATTGGGAGCTGCTAAGATGATCATGTTACTACAACTTTGAAAGCCCTGAGGCAACTGCCACTCTGCCAAGGAAGAGTGGCATTGGTTTTCTTAATTTGCTAAAGCAATTTCTTGATTAAATATGCTTTCCAACAACAATGTGCAATTTTAAAATTTCATGCTTCATTTAAAGCCCTTCATTTTTGTTATAGACAGCCCAGCTCCAACAACAAGTTAAGCCCATGATTGTAACTGATACTGGTTTGGATAAGGCTTGGTGAACATCTTATCAATAATAACTGGCCCCTGGGGATTGGGGTGGGGAAGATACTAAAAGAACAATTACATAAACTACATATTTTTAGACCTGTGGCTTCACAGAATTTTTTAATAAAAAAATGAAAGATGTGCTTAATAGCACTAAACATTTGTGGAGGAAGAAATGAATTCGTTATGTTCTTCTTGGGCAAGAGTAGACACATTACATGCTCATAAAATTGATATATTTAGAAGGACTCTGTCTGCACTTGGACACGGATCCCCAATGAAAGTTGAAATCTCGGAAAGCAGCCAGCTTGGCCAAACACTTCCACATAAATGGTTTAAGAAATGTGATGTGCATGAAGTAAGAGTGAAGTGGGAATACAGGCGACTTTGGGATTAACAAACAATAACCCTATTATGTAAGGTTGATTTGTTTTCCTTTTGCGGATTCTTTTACCTTCTAAGCTATTAATTACCCATCTCCAACAGAATACCAAAGTATAAAGTTCTTTATAGCATACAGTGCTCTCAGAAGCTCTTATAATTATTTAAAAATAAAATTATTCACATCATTAATTTTCTTATCACTTGCAACAATGAAAAAAATGAGAGGGTGGAAGGGACTCTTTCAAGGTCATGTTCCTCGGAGTGAAACTGATTCCTGACTCCCAGCCTCGTTCTGTCTTGCTAGGTCTCTCTTTCTCTAAACCTGATATATTTATTATGAATCATTAAACACAAATCTATTACCCTGTGCATTGATTCTTCCATAAAATCAAAAGCAGCTTCACTTTTGTACTTTTGCAGGATTTTTTTTTTTAAAGGACTTTGGGTAAAGTCAGGTTTGAACACAGAGAACAATATATTCTTAAGAAAAAACAAAATGGCAAGGGATTGTGAAAGGCCTTGCTTAGTGTCCTGAATTAGCCCAAAGGCATCAAAGCGGGGATAACTACAAGCCCTCAATGTTGTTATAAGGTAAGAGATTCATATCTGGTATGCCAATTGGCATGTAATTGCTTTTAAAAATCCAAAGAAGCCAGTTGCAGTGACTCATGCCTATAATCCCAACACTTTGGGAGGCCGAGGCAGAAGGATCACTTGAAGCCAGGGGTTCAAGGCCAGCCTGGGCAACAGAGTGAGACCCTGTCTCTACCAAAAACAAACAAACAAACAAACAAAAAAACAGTTAGCTGGGCATGGTGGCACATACCTGTAATCCTAGCTACTTGGGAGACTGAGGCAGGAGGATAGCTTGAGCCCAGGAGGTCAAGGCTACAGTGAGCTATGATTGTGCCACTGCACCAGCCTGTGTGACAAGGCAAGACTATGTCTCTAAAAAAAATTAAAAATAAAAAGAGAAGACTGGGCCTGGTGGCTCACACCTGCAATCCCAGCACTTTGGGAGGCCAAGATGGACAGGTCACTTGAGGTCAGGAGTTCAAGACCAGCCTGGTCAACATGGTGAAACCTCATCTCTACTAAAAATACAAAAATTAGGCAGGCATGATAGTGCATGCCTGTAATCCCAGCTACTCAGGAGGCTGAGGCACAAGAATTGCCTGAACCCAGGAGGTGGAGGCTGCAGTGAGCCGAGATCATACCACTGTACTCCCAGCCTGGATGACAGTGTGAGACTCAGTCTCAAAAAAAATTTTTTTAATTAAAAAAAATAAAAAAGTAAAAATCTAATGAAAATAGGGTGTGGAGTGGGGTGGAGGATTGGGAACTAGGCTTGCTCTAAGTTATAGCAAATGGAGTTACCAGAATCTACATCAAGGAAACAGCTATAGAATCAAGGACCCATTGCTGGGTGCTTACCATGTGTCAGGCATCACGCTAAGTGCATTCCAGTGATCTCATTTCAGCCTCACAATCCTAAGAGGTGAGCATTACTATTCTCTTTCAGAAATAGCAAATTGAAGCTCAAAGAGGTGAAGTACTTATTTTAGAGTACCTAGGGTAACTAGTGACGTAGCTAGGATTTGAACCGAGATCTGACTCTAAAACTGATGCTTCTCAGCCTCCTCCCAGGTGCCAAGAATGATCAGAAAAGTCAGAAGGAAGCATGAAGCAAATTAACAGAGTCACATGTTTTCAGCCTAAGGGGTGGGTGAGTGCTTTGGAAATATTGGATATATATTTTATTAGTCTCACTCATTTTTTGTGTTTGGAATAGTTCATAATTAAAATAATTGAAAAGTCAAAATAAGGAGGCTTCATCATTTCAGCCTTAAACAAAAATAAGAAAGTATTATGAACTTCTTGAGAATGCCAGTTCTCTATTCTTCAAAGAAAATCAGACATGTCAGTTTTTACTACATCGGATGTTCTTTACAGAAAAATGAAAAGGAGCGTGGAACCAGGGGCACCCTCTTAGCAGCAGCAATGGCTTCAGGAACTGTGGCCACATGGAAGCATGCTAGGCAGGGCGGCCCCACACACAATGCAATTTTGTGCCAGAGATTTATTTGCTTCTTGCGTGTCCTCACAGAGAAGAGGAAAACCAGGTGGATGGGCATGTCTGTATCCTAACGAACAGGCTTTGAGGTTTTGGGTGATAGAAACAAGAAATCCATTTTTCTCTGAAATCTACTCTGGCAAGTAAAAGTGATGCTGACCACAGGAGACTGTGTACACACACAAAATCCAACAATCCTGCCCTCTGGGAAATGGGAACTTTTGGATCCAGAAATCTTCTCCAAGGTCAGCAATGCTTAACCAAGCCAACTGAAGGTCATTGTACTCCCAATACCTTCTGTAAGTAATTTACCTACTATGATTATAATATATTTGGGTTTTCATCTTTAAGCTCAAAGCAAGGAATGGACATCATGGTTTTCTTACTACAGAACATGGAACCTCTTTCTGCTAATGTGTCTCCAAATCTAAAGAAATTATTAAAAGGGGGGGAAAAAGCAAAAATGTAATCTTTCTTAGGAACTTGTGGTAGTTTTGTGTATTAGTCCATTTTCACACTGCTGATAAAGATATACTCAAGACTGGGCAATTTACAAAAGAAAGAAGTTTGATGGACTCACAGTTCCACAAGGCTAAGGAGGCCTCACAATCATGGCTGAAGGTGAAAGGCACATCTCACACGGCGGCAGACCACAGAAGAGAGTGAGAAGCAAGTGAAAGGGGTTTCCCCTTATAAAACCACCAGATCTTGTGAGACGTATTCACTACCACAAGAACAGTATGGAGGAAATCACGCCCATGATTATCTCCCACCAGCTCCCTCCCACAACACTTGGGAATTATGGGAGCTCCAACTCAAGAGGAGATTTGGGTGGGGACACAGTCAAACCATATCATATTGTTAATCGTCAGGCTGAGAAGTCTCCTGTAGGAATAGGGACACACTGTTTGAAAGACAGCAGACTTCCTTACTGTTTTTCTTTGTTGCTCTCATGTCCCTCTGTTGGGTGGCAACAGGACCTCTCTCTTCAGTAACTTTGTCTTAAATGAATTGTCACTGAGATCCTTTTCAGAGAAAAATATGATGTAATACAGTAAGTTTTTTGTATAGAAGATAACACAATTTGAACAGCAGAAATGAATTTTAAATAGAAGAAATTGGAGAGAATGTTGGGGGTAATAACAGCTAAAAACATCAGAATAATGAGGAAAAGTGAAGAAAGAAGGTTGGGGGAAAACCCTGAGTTGTATGGAAGGTTGGAAAAAAACTTAAAAATGCACTGAAACACCGGGCGTGGTAGTTCATGCTTGTAATCTCAGCACTTTGCGAGGCCGAGGCAGGTGGATCACGAGATCAAGAGATCAAGACCATCCTGGCCAAAATGGTGAAACCCTGTCTCTACTAAAAATACAAAAATTAGCTGGGCGTGATGGCACGCACCCATAGTCCCAGGTAATCGGGAAGCTGAATTGTAGAATTGCTTGAGGCAGGAGAATTGCTTGAATCAGGGAGGCGGAGGTTGCAGTGAGCCAAGATTGTACCACTACACTCCAGCCTGGCAATAGAGTGAGACCCCGTCTCTAAATAAATAAATAAATAAATAAATAAATAAATAAATAAAGCACTGAAATTATCCTAATGATAAGCTTCTAAAAATGGTTTCGCCGGGCGTGGTGGCTCAAGCCTGTAATCCCAGCACTTTGGGAGGCCGAGATGGGCGGATCACGAGGTCAGGAGATCGAGACCATCCTGGCTAACATGGTGAAACCCCGTCTCTACTAAAATACAAAAAACTAGCCGGGCGAGATGGCGGGCGCCTGTAGTCCCAGCTGCTCTGGAGGCTGAGGTGGAGCTTGCAGTGAGCTGAGATCTGGCCACTGCACTCCAGCCCCATCTCAAAAAAAATAAATAAATAAAATAAAATAAAATAAAATGGTTTCAATGTTTCTTAAATCAAACCAAATAATGCCTAAAAGGCATAATACTTAATTGTATCCTGGTAACTGAATATATTAAACTCAATCCATTTGTATTGCTACCTGGGGCTGCTGTAACCAAGTACCACAAACTTGGTGACTTAAAACAACAGAAATTTACTGTCACAGTTCAGGAGGTCAGAAACCTGCAATCAAGGTGTCTATAGGGCTGGCTCCTGCTTGGGGGTTTGGAGGAGGAAGCTGCTCCATGCTTCTCTCCTGGTTGGTGGCTGCCAGCCATCCTTGGTGTACCTTGGTCTGTGGCAGCATAACAGCATAATCCCAATTTGCCTCCATTGTCCCTACGGCATTCTCCTGTGGGTCTCTATCTCTGTGTCCAAATTTCTCTCTTCTTATACAGATATCAGTCATTATCTTTAGGGTCCATCCTACCCCAGCATGACCTCATCTTCATCTGCAAAGAGCCTAATTACGAACAGGATCCCACTCACAGATTCTGGGGTTAGGATTCAACGTATCTTTTGGGAAAACACAATTTAATGCATGACACTATTCAAAACTGGATTTGTGATTGATCACTCCTTTCCTACTCCACAGTTATGTAGACATGGTCTCCACTGTCTAGGCTATCATCTTTTCTCTCTTTCCTGTTAAAGGCAAACTCCTCAAAGCAGTTCATATCTCAATTTCCCACCTACCACTCTTAAAACTCCAGCAGTGAGGCCCATCCCTTCTCATCCTTTCCATTCTAGACTTTTTTTTTTTTTTGAAGAGACAGAGTCTCACTCTGTCACCCAGGCTGGAGTGTGGTGATGCAATCATAGCTCATTGTAACCTCCAACTCTCTGGGTTCAACCAATCCTCCCACCTCAGCCTCCAAAAGTTCTGGGATTAGAGGCATGAGCCACCATGCCTGTCCCCATCCCAGATTGTCTGACCTAGTTAGTTCCTCCTACTCAACCTTCAGGACTTGCACCTGGAAAAAAGGTCAAGTTGAGCTTCCTGCATTATTCTGGTGTTGAATGTGCATCCTTATAGCATCCAGCAGCCCACTTAGCATACTTACTGTATGAATCTGTTTGCCAGCCTGTCCTTTGACTGGACTAAACTCCTGGAGGGCAGAGACTATCCATTCTGTGGTCAGTTAGTCTCAGCACCCAGCACAGAGGCCAAGGCAAATTTGATGCACAGTAAACACTTGGATGAATGCCCGTCATTTAGACTTAAGAATCTATCAACCACAGAACCACGTGCTCTCAGTCTTTGATTCCGTCAAACCTTATGACGCAACCAGATTATAAGCTGTTAGATGACAGAGATCATCTTCAGTTTTTTAAATGTCATCCTGATCCCATAGACTAAGTAGGCATTAAACAATTAATGCTAAAGGGAAATTAGCTTCTGGGGGTGTGGGTTGGAAGGACTCAACTTTATTGAGCAATGGTTCATTGCCAGACACAGCAAAGCACTATACAAATATTATCTCAGTTCATATGACTACTTCTCATTCATTTGGAGATTGCTGGATCAGCATAATTGTAAGCCTTCTTCTAATGAACCCATTTTACAATGGAATTTTGAATAATAACAATTTATATGCAAAAATAATATTTTATATATAAAAGTGCTTTTGCATACAAGTGTAGATATCAGTAATACAGCTTAACCCTCAATATACTATCAGCATCCACAGGAACCACTTTTAGTTTTTTTTAGGTTTTATAAATTTCAAGCAGTTCTAGCTATTTGTATGGATTAATATTTTATAACTTTATTCTTTCTTAGAGATGTTCCAAAGAAAAGGGAAAATATACATTATTTTTTAAAAAAGAAAGAGAATAAAACTCATTCTACCTTGCAACTACCATATGGGTCCACCAGCAGACCATTTAAGAAAATCTAAGATCCATTATGGGATCTTTGTAATTTTATTATTCCTGTATCTGGAAATATTTTGCTATTTCATCATTTCAGGAACAATCACCCACCCGTTATATATCAATTATTCCCAATAAGGTTTAAAAGACTAAAGTAATAGAAAATATAAGAACAATGGAATGGATTAGAACACTGCCGTTCAGTAGAATGTTCCTTGATGATGAAAATGTTCTATTTTTCTTGTGCAAAACAGTAACCACTAGCTGCCTATAGCTACAGAGAATTTGAAATGTGACTAGTGCAATGGAGAAACTCAATTTTTATTTTTTAAATTTTAATTAATTTAGATTTAAATAGCTACCTGAGGCTAATAGCTACCATATTAAACGGTGTGGGCCCAGGGGAATGATTCATTAGTGAAATAGATTGCCACTATTGCATCATCCTCCGTCTTTCTTATAGCGTTACCCAAAGTATTACATCATCGTTTTGGAGGATACAAAATGAGACTAGAGACAACATCTTTGTAGTTTGTTTTAATTTCATTGACTAGAGTGGAGAATTTCGAATTTTTCGTTCTTGCCTATAATGACCAAAAGAAGATAACTGACAGAAAGAGAGATTTCACAAACAACAGAAGCATCAGAGATGAATGCAAGCCATCACATAACAGCCCTGAAGACTCTAATGATGATGATGAAAGTGATCATGGAAATGAAATCTCAGACTACGACTCTTCAGATGATGACATCATAAACCCTCTAAATATATTGAATGAACAATACGTTTCTAAGGACAAAAAGAAAACATGCTGTTCAGTCAGTCGTTCAAGAGGAAGGATTCCCTCAAATAATATTTTGTGAAAAGAACCTGGACCATCCTGTGTTGCTAAATGAATGTGGGATGGTATTCTTTCACCTTTTCAAGTTTGTATACCAAACAAACAGTTTTATATACAGTTTGAAAACGGTCAGGTGCTGAAGGTAGGTAAGTATATAAAGGTTACTGGAAGAAAACAGATAAAGTAGATGTGAAAAAGTTCACTGCATTGATTTTAAAAAATTAAGTGTCCTTTGAACCCAAATGGTAAATGGTGATTATTTTTTTTCTGGTATACTGAAGGTTAAAATTTGTGTATTGTACTAATCAATGTACCAGATAGCTTATTTAAAAGTGCAAAAATTTAGAAATAAGGTAGAAAATTATTGTACTTCTACTTAAATTAGTAATTTTGAAATGGTTAAAAACATGGGCGCTGTAGCTGCACACACAGCCCTAGGCTGGAATCCCAAGTCCAATGCTTACTTAGTGTATGACCTTTGGCAAGTTAGCCTGTCCCTCTGAAATCCAGCTCCTTATCTGTAAGTAAGGATTAAAAAATTACTTCCTCTCTTATATCATTTATAGAGATTACATTTTGCATGCAAAGTGCTTAGCATAGTGCGTGGCACACAGGAAAAAACAGATATGGATAGTGATTTTATTATCTTTGAGGTGGTTAGAACAGCTCTCTTTATCTATGGGGTTTGGGAAGTTAACATATATGAAATGATACCTACATCCTAATTGTTGCTGACAGAACTTATCGTTGCTGCTGAGCACTGCTTGCACCAGGTACTGCTGCCCACTGCTTGCACCAGGTACCCACATCCCAGGTGAAATGAAGCCAAGGAGGGGAAATGTCAGTTTCTCGGGTCTGTGGACACTGCACATGATGCCGTAGAGGCCAGGGCACTTAAGCTTTTGAACCCAACTTTAATCTTTTCTCACACCAGAAAATTTCTTTTTCTGATTTTTAGATTGAGCAGGTGTTACTTTAATGAACTCGAATTACGCATAAAAGTATAACGAACTGGGTAAAAACTTCCCAAAATCTCACCACTTGGAGAAAACATCACTACCCTTTCCAGGCTTGTCTCTATAGATATACATACAAACATATGCATGCAATTTTACAAAAACAGCTATCATGTTTTTGTTTTTGTACTTAAAATAATCTTTCTGTTTCATTCGCTAGAAATCTCCATGGTGATTCTTAGTCAGTGCTCTAACTTTAAACCACTGTATTCTGTGTACACACAAAGTAGTAGTAAAATGTGGCAACCGAAAGAAAATATTAACATAGACCTTTAAATAATGGCTTAGCTCAAAAACCGAGGTGAGCTGTGAGGTTCAAGTGGATTTTAAAAACAAGTGAAAATCAGAGGCCTTTGTTTTTTCCTTATGAAAATACTGGAGGAAATGAGGACCTGGGCCCAGTATGTGTTGTGTGGCACACCCCATTCCCTAAATGGCTATTACTCGTGGAATGTGAAACTTGTGAAACTGAACTTTTAATAAAATGAGAACTCGCCTGTAACCTCAGTATATTTTCAGGGTTTAAAAATCTTATTTTATCTAGATCTCAACTCTTTCAGTCTTGGCATCAAAAAGTTATTTTTGAGCGCTAAACAAATATGAAAAAGATGGGTCTGGACTGAGTCTTGCTTTTCCGTGCCAGGGTAAGGGTTCATTCCAGAGGCCAGGCATGTGTGAGTCCTCATCGTCTGCATGCCACCCTGTCCCTGGATAAGCCAGTGGTCTACAGACCTAAACCACTGAGGCCCCACCCCAGGGGACACTTTAGGGACCTTTATCCGGAAGTCTGACCTCATCACTTCTGGGATTCATTTCCACCCTGCCAGAAGCAATAAGAACGGATGAGAAGATGTTCACATACCAGTGTTATTTTACCTATTTTATATTCTTCTTCTTATGGCTACCGCTTAGAAAATCAAGAGTGTTTTTGCTACTCCAATCCCAGATAATGAAAATACAGTTCTAGTGAAAGATTCTGTATTAGGTAAACTTCTGCTGATCTAAAGAGATTATGCTCCCAATTTTCAAACTTAGGAAAGAGTTTATAAAACTGGATTTACTCTAAAGGGGTCTGAATAATCTGCTATAACCTGATAATTTTTGCATATTACAAGGAGCTTTAGTTAGCGGGTTGGGGAGATGCGGGGGAGTTGAAGACCAGACTGCAGAGCCAGGGGGAAGAGGCACAGCTAGGGAAGATCCTATGGGAGAACGGGAAGTGAAGCCAGAAAACACTGAATCTAGGCACTGACTATCCCAGCAAAGAGGCAGGCAGGACAGACAACCCAGCCACAGCAAGACCAGCAGGAAGACCAGAGTGTTGACTCAGGCTGGCCACCAAGGAAAAAAGTAAAAAAGGCAAGCTCATAAAAAGAGGGTCTGGGTCTTCAGACCAGGTAAAACCCAGTTTATCAAGCCAGGAACAACAAGCCATTGAGGAAAACAGCTGATGGGTCCCATTGACAGAGCCACCTAATCCTACTCCGTGACATCATGACAGGGCAGGGGGCTGTGGAGGGCTTGACCTGGCCCCTCCCTACTTGGGAGACAAAGGAAGTCACTAGTGAGGACACCTACCAGACCTTCCACACCATTCTTCTTTTCCCCCCTCTACTGTCCCTCCTAGGCAGGTGATTGACCCCTCTAAAAATGTTTTCTCTACAAGAAAACTTACGATGGTGAGTCATCATTACATTAATAAATAAACTTTAGATACTAGCCATATCACCCTCTCTAGGCTATTAACAGTGAAAACATCACAGAAAATGTCTAAGGAAACAGTTCTCTTTATATTCATGGCCTTTAGAACAGTGGCTCTCAAGTGTGAACTCGAGACTCACAGCATCAGCATCACGTGGGAGCTTGTGAGAAATGCACATGCTCAGCTCCCACCCCAGACCCACTGAATCAGACACTCTGGGGCCTGGGCCCAGCAATCTGTGTTTTAATAAGCCTCCAGGTACTTTCGATGCAAGCTAAAGTTTGAGAATACTGGCTTAGTCAAAGAACCTGGGATGGAAGCCAGAAGACCTGATTCAGATTCCAGTTCTGGATTCCATGGTCTAATTCAGTGAAATTTAATGAATAGTCATGATGTGCCTCTGTGCATTGAGGCTAATGCAAGAATGTGAGGATACTGAGATGAGGTAGACACTGTCCTTATCCCCAGAGAGAACATAATCCTCTATATTCTTTTGCTCCTCTAGAATAGAGGCTATTTTTGTTGTTGTTGTTCTTGCTTTGTTTCGTATTTGTATTTCTACTGCCTGCAGCATCACAGTCATTCAATAAACAGGTGGTGGATCAAGTGGTAGAACCATCCGATGACTGTGATAAATACTGCTGTACCACTCATCAATAATTTTAATGTTCCTGCAGTCCAGTTAATGGCAGCCACCCTTGATTTAATGTTTATCACATGTCAGTGTCAAGTGCTCATCATACATCAGCTCATTCAATCTTTTTAGGCTTCCTGTGCTGTAGGCAGTATTTTTAGTTCCACCCTGCACATCAGAAACTGAGGCTCAAAATATTAAGTAGTTCATCCAATGTCACACAGCTAGAAAGTGGCAGTGCCAGTGTTGAGTCCAGAAATATCTTCTTCCAAAGTTCATGCTCATGAATTTGGGGGTGGTCTAAACACTTTGGAGCTGATTTGGTTTGAATCTGTGTCCCCATCCAAATCTCATGTCTAATTGTAATCCCCAGTGTTGGAAGGGCCCCGTGGGAGGAGACTGGATCATGCGGGTGGTTTCTCAGGGTTTGGCACCATCCCTCTTGGTGCTGTTGTGGCGACAGTGAGTTCCTGTGAAATCTGGTTGTTTAAAAGTGTGTGGTACCTCCCCCCATCTCTCTTGTTCCTGCGCTGGCCATGTAAGATGTGCCTGCTTCCTCTCTGCCTTCCACCATGATTGAAAGTTTTGTGAAGCCTCCCCAGAAGCTGAGCAGATGCCAGTATCATGTTTCCTGTACAGCCTGTGGAACTGTGAGCCAATTAAACCTCTTTTCTTTATAAATTACCTAGTCTCGGGTGTTTCTTTATAGCAATGCAGGAATGGACTAATACGAGAGTAAATTTCCCCAAAGCCTCTAAAGTTGGTGGTTCATTATCTTCTCACTGTATATTTACAACTGCATTTTGTAGGCATCACCTTAAGTGGCCAAAGACTAAGAAAACAGTTAAGTATAGGGAGAGTTAGAGTGCCTATATATACACTTTAGGATTTCACCGGCCAGAAAGAACATTCTTGAAGTGACAGATAGAGGGTTGTCAACTTCTTATTTTGCCAAGCACAACCCCTTCCCAAGTACTGATCAACTATCCCCATCATTTCCTAGAAGGAAAAAAAACTGATGTCAAAAAAGTACAAAGGACATATGGTTAGAATAAAAGATAATTGATTGCATTGCATGTATTTTCTTATACACAATGATCAATTTGTTCTAGTTTGCTCATTTTTTAGTAGATTAGCATTCCGTTTTCATTGAGCTCAAAGTAAACAGTGTTAGGGAAACTATACTAAAGGATTATTCTGCCCCTTAAGTCAGACAAAACTGCTTACAGGAAAAACAAAAGTGGACTCACAGGCCAGGCCAGTGCAGCCTTGAGGGGGTATTGGCAGGGCCTCGAGTGGAGTATCCCAACCCAGTTAGGCTGGAGAGAACAGGACAGATGTGAGTCTAGCTCCAAATCCCGAAGGCAAGGGGAGGCCGGGTGTGGCTATCACACTGTGGGCCAGCATCGATGCCAAGGCAAATGAAAATGAGGTGCAAACAGGAGACGCTGCCAGAGGTCTGAAATCAGTCTCAGGTTCCAATGCCTGGGCAGCTACAGCCACTGATTCAACAATGGCTCCTTCTCCCTGTCATCTGGGCTATCATTATGCTCTTCTGCCTCCTCCTTGTTAGAAGTTAAACATCAATTTCACATCTGTCATCTACTGCTTCTTGTGAATGATTCATGTCCAGGAGAGATTTGTTCCTGCTTGTTGGAGGCTGTAAGTATGACAAAAGACAAAGGGGACTTATATCACAAGCAAAGACCTTACCTTACTAGGAGGTGGTCCATGGTCATCCAAGTAAGTGGAATTTCCTAGAAAATAAAGAAAAAAGTTGATGAATCCATTTTTTAAACCCCAGATGAATTTAGTGTAAAGTTATTGAACATAAGCATTCTAGTTATACAGTATTTCTACTCAGACAACAGTACCAAAGAAAAATGGGCAATTAATCACTGGTTTGACTGGATTTTGCTGATATTACCATGTTTGATTAATAGTTTCAGCTGTTACAAACATTCTACACACATGGGTATGTATGCACACAAACATACATAACACACACAGTAACACGCACCATTATTCCTCACCCATTGTCTGCTGAGTTTAGCTTAGACTACTGATACTCAAATGTTACTGTACATGAGAATTACCCACAGGGCTTGTTAAAACAAGACTGCCCAGCCCCAGTCTGAGAACGTGCATTTCTAACCAGTTCCCAAGAGATGCTGATGCTGCCGGTCCTGAACCCCATACCCTTTTTCTCCAATTTGTCTTAAAATTGTCCGTTTCTCCTCTCTCCTCAGGATAGCCTGCTTCTGGAGCTTGATTTGTTTTCACTAATAGCCATTTACTGGCATGTGTGTATGCAGAGTACACGGCTATTGTTTCCTGATGAATAGAAGACTCACGGGGATTTGGAAGGGAATTAAAGTTTACTGACTTCCTTTCAGTAGCAGGTAGTCTGCTAAGTGCTTTACAGGTATTTATCTATTTAATGCACATACCAGAGGTGGATTAGAAGTATCCCCTTTTATCAGAGGAAGAACAGAGGCCTGGAGAAACTCAGTAACCTGCGCACA
Source organism: Rhinopithecus bieti (assembly GCF_001698545.2). Taxonomy (NCBI): domain Eukaryota; kingdom Metazoa; phylum Chordata; class Mammalia; order Primates; family Cercopithecidae; genus Rhinopithecus; species Rhinopithecus bieti. Next base: position 1,197,140 of record NW_016807729.1, read on the forward strand.
GTCACACAGCTGGCAAACTGCAGAGAGGAGAGAAGACTGGTTTTTCCAGAGCATGTTCAGGCATCCACCCATCTGAAAATCCTACCTAGAGTCCTTCCTGCCATCTCAGGCTTCTGTGTGGGGCGGGCACTGTAAACATTACCATCTGGAGACATTTGATCACCTGGGGAGCCAATGATGCAATCAGTATAATCGGAGGCGCCTACCCAAGAGGGGTAACTCTTGTGAGTCTAGGGAAAATCATCTCACCAGAAAAGCAAAAATGACCAAACGAGCTAATGGAATGAAATGTAGAAAATCATGGAACCATAAGAAAACCTCCAGAGAACAGTAGATGATTGGGGAATAAGATCAGTGTCTTACTTTGAGTGGATGAAAGGTGCTTTTGACAGCAGAGAGCAAAAATGACTCAAGAAACTGGACTAAAAAGGAGGAAACAGAGTTTAAGCCAGGGACAGTTGAACTGGGGAAACGAAACCAAACATAATAAATAAGCGGGTTCTGGCTTATAGGTTTTTCCATACTGAGTCATCATCCATCCCCTTTTCTTTGTCATCTTCTGATTTATAGCTCACTTGGTGTTCACAATGGTCATTTGTAAATGAACATCAGGGTCCAGTTTTAGTGTATAAGACACTCAAACACAAACACCCGGCATGCCCATGATTGGGCTATTTTAGGGCCCTTTTAAATGTGAACATGATGAACAATTTGTTAGACCTTAATTAATGTACTGAACACTCCATGGGGAACGTGCATGAATAGGATGTAGGATCTATGTCGGACTTAGTAAAGAGGTTACATGTGTCAAAGAACTCAGAAAAATAGCTGCCTGTGCTTGGAGAACTATTTAGAAATATTCTACCACCGTGCAGCTGGTGTGGCTGCCTGGAGCTTCCATCTGCTCAGCATGGGAATATGTCTTCCCCAGGGGAAGCATGAGAAATGCCAGCACACACCAGCATGTTCTCCAGGAATCAATCTCAAGGATCAAAGACAGCCTCGATAACTAAATATTTCTAAAATACTAAAAGTTTCCATAAGCTGGGGCCTATCATGGGGAGGGGGGAGGAGGGAGGGATTGCATTGGGGAGTTATACATGATATAAATGATGAATTGATGGGTGCTGACGAGTTGATG
>NW_016807729.1:1198683-1223973 GCF_001698545.2 Rhinopithecus bieti
TTGCTCCAATTCCATCCCCAAATTTCTGCCTCCACTGTCTTCCTTATTGGGTTATACAACATATCCCTTCCTCCAAAAGTGTCCCATTTTTCAGGCCAAAGACCAAGAGTCATTCTTTTTTTTTTTTTTTTTTTTTTGAGACGGAGTCTTGCTGTGTCGCCCAGGCTGGAGTGCAGTGGCGCAATTTCGGCTCACTGCAAGCTCCGCCTCCCGGGTTCACGCCATTCTCCTGCCTCAGCCTCCGAGTAGCTGGGACTACAGGCGCCCACCACCACGCCCGGCTAGTTTTTTGTATTTTTAGTAGAGATGGGGTTTCACTATGTTAGCCAGGATGGTCTTGATCTCCTGACCTTGTGATCCACCCGCCTCGGCCTCCCAACGTGCTGGGATTACAGGCTTGAGCCACCGCGCCCAGCCAAGAGTCATTCTTGATCCATCTTTTACCCCCATGCTGTACATACCAACCCAAAGACAAGTCCTATTGGCTTGGCTTTCAAAATATAACTCAAATCTGACCACTTCTCACCAGCCCCTCTGGGCCATATAAGAGATGCCCTGTATCTCTATCACTAATTTCCTCTCTTACTCATATAGCAACCAGAGAGATCTTTCAACCTTATCTACTAGATCATGGTAGCCCTCTGCTTAAACTCAATTTCTCTACACACACACGAGTCAGCTCCTTACCATGGTCTGTAAGGCCCTGCACAGCCAGGCCCCACCTCCCCCTCCATGCACCACCAGCCACCACAGCCTTCTCTGTGGTTCAGAGCACTCCAGCCTCTTGTTAATGAGGGGCCTTTTGAACTGGCCCTATCCTCTTCCAGAAAAGCTCTTACCCACCCTCTTCATTCAGTCTCTGTTCAAATGGAACTTCTTCATCGATGCTCACTCTGAATACCCTGTCTAAAATAGCACACTTAATTTACTTGTTTACTGTCTCTTTCAGCCAGTGTACAAGCTTTATGAGAACAGGGACTTGTGTGACCTGTTCATTGCTTTAGTTCCTAGAACAGAGCCTAGAAAATAGTAGGTACTTAGTATTCACTTAATGAATGATATACCACATTAACTAACTCTTTACACCAAAACCTTAGCAATGGCTTGTAAGAAGGAACTATTACTAGTACATTAGCCCAGTTTGCTCTTTAGCCAAAGGGCCTGCAATTTTTGTTTGTTTGTTTGTTTCTGAGATGGTGTCTCATTTTGTTGCCCAGGCTGGAGTGCAGTGGCACGATCTCTGCTCACTGCAACCTCTGCCTCCCGGGTTCAAGCGATTCTCCTGCTTCTGCCTCCCGAGTAGCTGGGATTACAGGCATGCACCACCACATCCAGCTAACTTTTTGCATTTTTAGTAGAGACAGGGTTTCTCCATGTTGGCCAGGCTGGTCTTGAACTCCCGACCTCAAGTGATCTGCCCGCCTCAACCTCCCAAAGTGCTGGGATTATAGGCATGAGCCACTGCGCCTGGCCCAATGTTTTTTAACAAGTGAACAGAAGTATTAATCATGAAGTTTTGGAGAAAAGACCTATCTTAGAGGACACACATTTTGCAGAAGTCCACCTCATAATTTATCCCGTTATAACTCAATGCCTTGACTTAGCTATCTATATGATACTGGGTCATTTTCTTAATCTCTCTGTATCTATCTCTTTTTGTGTAAATGAAGAGAATGTTGGTATCCACGTCATAGACATACATCGTGTGGGATTAAGTAGAATAATGCATACAGAGCACCTAAGTCAGGATCAAGCACCAAGTAAGCCCTTGGTAAAAGTTAAGTATTGGGATTGTTGTTACTGTCATTGCCTATTCAACTTTAGTGGAACCAGGAAGTCCAGTCCATAAAGCTTCTACATAGATGTGTAGAATACTCAATGTTTCCATAAGAACTGATGTTCCTAAAAACTCCTAAAAAGAACAATTTATATGCCTGATTGTTTCGTCAAACTCCTAGCTTGGGTATCCATTAACTCCTTAGCTCCTCAGTTTGGATGTCTAACTGCATCTCACACTTCCTTCTAGACAATCCTTCTCACTACCTTCCACATGGTATTGGTCTAAGTCCTATGGCAAACTTTTGACTCAACAGTTAAATTCTTTGTTAGTTCTAAATGTGAGAAATACTGAAACTAAGAGAACAGTGTATCAGAGCCAAATGGTCAATCCTATCTCTTTTCTATTCAATGACTTTGGTTTTAAGGACACTGGCTTCATAGCTATCTTAACAGTTAGGTCTGCACTAAATTCTTTCCCTGGTAGAGTTAAGCATTACCTCAAAATAGAGACGCGCTGACACGCATGACAGAAGCTCCTAAGCATGGTAACAAGAGATGTGGGCAATGTGGGCTGCACTAGTTCTCCACCTCCTCATTAGGCATTCTCTCATCTACATATTCAGTCAGTATTTACAGAGCTCCTCCTATTCTGTAGAAGGACCTAGAAACCAAGTAAGAAATGAAAATCCTATTTTTTGCCACTGGATTGTATAACAACCTTTATTGAGTGTTTACTACTTGGCAGGCACTTTATAAAGATCATTTTATCTCATCCTCACAAGCACCCCTCAAGGTGATATTAGTTAAGCATCTTACCCACATCGCCAGTAAGCAAACAGCAGAATTCAAACCCATACAGGCTGACTACTGTTGATACCTCCAGCTCCATAAAATGCAAAAATATTCTAATACAATTAGTCATTTTCTTATCTTTCCCCTTTCTTCTTTCTTTCCTTTCCATCCTTCTACCTTCCTCCTCCCCCACGCCTTCAGTATAGAAGACTTTCATAATCAGATGTCACATCACAGAAATGAGACAACTCTCTCTCTCTCTCTCTCTCTTTTTTTTTTTCTTTTTTTTGAGATGGAGTTTTGCTCATTGCCCAGGCTGGAGGGTAACGGTGCAATCTCGGCTCACTGCAACCTCCGCCTTCCAGGTTCAAGAGATTCTCCTGCCTTAGCCTCCCGAGTACCCGGCATTACAGGCACCCTCCACCACGCCCAGCTGATTTTTGTATTTTTAGTAGTGATGGGGTTTCACCATGTTGGCCAGGATGGTCTCAAACTCCTGACCTCAGGTGATCCACCCACCTCGACCTCCCAAAGTGCTAGAATTGCAGGTGTGAGCCACCGTGCCCAACCAGAAATGAGACAACTCTCTTTAGTGCTTCTTTCTGTGCACAGAAAGGAACGGGGGTCCTCAGTGTTGGCACCTGGACCGTGGGCCCTGTTATCTCAGTTATCTCACCAGCAGATTACTGTGCTCCCACGGTTTCTTAGAACTCAGAGTCTCTAAATGCTTTGCCCTGACAAGAGAGGTATAGAAAGGGGAAAAGCAAAGTTGCATAGATACAAGGTATTTATTTAGCTGGAGACAGCAAGTGTCTCTTCTTCTAGCGTATAACTATTTTATTATTTGATATTTAGGTAGAGCTTTTCATCCTAGGATTTTACGCTTTCATCAGAGAGCAAAGTCAACAAAACTGTCAGAATTTTAAAAAATGAAGTTGGTAACTTGCTCCCTGTGGAGATCAAAGGATGAGTGCTGTTATCAAAATGAGCTTTCCTGGAGAGGCTCCCAGGCATCAAAGGAGCTTCTGGCTGCTTTGCCTTGTCAAGGAGTCTATGGTGGGTGTTAAGTTGTGGGGATGGAAGGGCAGCCCCAAACCCTCCAGGCCTTTGAGCATGGAGCTGAAGATCTAAATTCGGGGAAGGGAAGAAAAGGCAGAAGTGGGCTGGCAAGGGTCTGGACCAAGACAGAGGACAAACATGCTCCTGACACCCTCCTCCACATGTCCTGTGTACACCCACCCAGGACACCCCAGGCTCAGCACTCTGCCAGGCAGAACATTCTTATTTTCAAAGGCCTCTATGGGTAAATCAGTTCATTTCTTTCTGGAAAGTAACCTATACCTTTAGAGCTTTGATTCCAGCCTTGTTTTCATGGCTCAAGTCCCTCCGTTGAGGATCATGAATTACAGTGTCTTGTCAAGTGGGAAAAACTTCACACATTCCCATTCTTATCATCAGCCAAACTTTCTGAGTTTATAACCTAACTGCCAAGAAATCACTAGTGAGGGCTGGCCATAGACCTTAACCTCTTAGAGAAACTTAAGCTTATCCAGGCCTCTCAGGTAAGTGGAGGAGACAAAGGGTGGCTTTGACGCCCTACTCCATCCCTGGGAACTCCATGCTGCTGTTCTATACCTTGCAGATGGTGGTGGTTACATGAGTCCATACATTGATAGAAGAATACACCAAAACCAACTACACTACACTAATGGTTTAATTTTTCTTTCTTTCTTTTTTTTTTTTTGTTTTTTGAGACGGAGTCTGGCTCTGTCGCCCAGACTGGAATACAGTGGCAGGCTCGCCACTCACTGCAAGCTCTGCCTCCCCAGTTCAATCATTCTCCTGCCTCAGCCTCCTGAGTAGCTGGGACTACAGGCGCCCACCACCACGCCCAGCTAACTTTTTGTATTTTTAGTAGAGACGGGGTTTCACCATGTTAGCCAGGATGGCCCTGATCTCCTGACCTCATGATCCGCCCACCCTGGCCTCCCAAAGTGCGAGGATTATAGGTGTGAGCCACTGCGCCCAGCCTAATATGTTTTTTAAATGACCTGACTAGAAGACAAGTGATCTCAGACTTTGCAACCAGCTAAATTATAACACAATCTAAATTTCACCTTACCCATCTAGCCCTTCATGATGGAGCCCTCCCAGGGAGGTTATAAATGTAACATGAGGGATCACATGGAAAGGTGCAAAGGTGTTAAATCCAAGTACACAGGAGTTAGTTGGTGCACTTGGAGGACTTTGTATGTACTACCAGAGTCTCTGCATGGCAGTATGTTATTAAGGTCTCTCTACTTTGGCAGTTTTATAAACTATTTTTAGCAAAGATGCATTTCAAGAAACTCATGTGAAGTCTGATTCTAGGAATTAGGAGGCCAGGATTTATAACTCAGAATCTGAAGATCACTGTTTACCGTATTACACCTAGGTCTCAGCTGGCAGAACCAAGGCATGTTTGCCATCCAAGACCACCTAAGTCTTCTATGACAAGACAATGGATATGAAAAGTCAGAGATCTGGCGGGGCGCAGTGGCTCATGCCTATAATCCCAGCCCTTTGAGAGGCCGAGGTGGGTGGATCACCTGAGGTCAGGAGTTCGACACCAGCCAGGCCAACATGGCGAAACTCCATCTCCACTAAAAATACAAAACTTAGCTGAGCCTGGTGGTGGGTGCCTGTAATCCCAGCTACTCGGGCGGCTGAGGTGGGAGAATTACTTGAACCCGGGAGACAGAGGTTGCAGTGAGCCGAGATCGTGCCACTGCATACCAGCCTGGGTCACAGAGCAAGACCTTTTCTTGAGCAATAAAAGTCAGATATCTTGCACCTAGACAAACAGGTTAAACTTCACCTCTGTAGTAGAGAATGCCCCAGACAGGATTCCACTCTGAATACACTGCTCTACCTCCTCAAGGTTTTCCAAGTACACATCGGTGAAAATGAAATAAGATGACAGGTTATTGTAAGGAATGCATGAGAATACTTTTGCTCTACGAAAAATGCTCAGAACAACATCAGCACATGATAGGCACCTAGTAACTGTTCACTAGCTGCACTACTACAAGTAGCAATAGCGGTACTAGAGCCGCCTTCACTGTCTCATCATCTTCTCACTTAAGGTTTAGCCCTCCCTGCACATTCTACTCGCCAGCTTTTAAGAAATGTTGCTGTCAGGGCCCAGCCTTAGCGATTCTGACTTTAATTATTCTGGAACAAGTCCATGGTATTTGGTATTTTTAAAGTTCCTCACATAATTCTACTGTCTAGCCAAGGTTGAGAGCCATTGAGTTGCAAAACACAAATTCATGTACTTCATAATCCAGGCTGAATCCCACTTTCCAGAAGTAAAACCTAACAGATTTTACTGAGGTTCATCTTCATCTCAGGCCACCTCCATCATTTCTGGTGGGAGATTATACAAAACAAGCTTCTTGTCAAAAGAGAATGCTGATGGAGCGCGGATGATCACAGAACTCCCTGTGACGGGGATGGTGATCAAGCAGTTCTGGTCAGCACCTGCTCCAAGGGGGTGCAAGGAAATTGGAAAGGGCCAGGCCTAGCTCACAGGTTGCCTGGGAGTGGGCTGGAGCAGGGCACCTCCAGGCATAGAGCTTATCCCCTGAACCATATGGGAGCCTAAACCTTTCCGGGGCCGTAAAGATCTTTTCAAGAATACATTTCAGAGCTTATAATTTCAGAACATATTGTTCCTGCAAACAATGTATTGTTTTGTTGAACCGCTTGTTTTATGGGTAAAAAGAGGAACTAAGAGCATCACCCTCTTATCTGTCCAGAGTTTCTCTGGGTCCCACTTGACTTAAACCACCAGGGGATATTCTGTCAGTCCTGGAGACACTCATACATGATCCCCACACTCATACATAATCTCCACATCCATACATAATCCCCACATTCATACACAATCCCCATACTCATACAAGATCCCCTGCACTCATAGGCACTCATACACTATCCCTGCACTCATACACGACACCCCCGCACTCATATAGGATCCCCCAACTGATACACGATCCCAGCACTCATACACTATCCCCCGCACTCATACACGATCCGCGCACTTATACAGGATGCCCCCCATTCATACACGATCCCCGCACTCATACACGATTCCCGCACTCATACACGATCCCCCCACACTCACACACGACCCCCTGCGCTCATACACGATCCCCCGCGCTCATACACGACCCCCCACACTCATACATGATCCCCTCACACTCATACACGATCTCCCCCACTCATACATAATCCCCATACTCATACACGATCCCCCACACTCATACATGATCTCCCGCACTCATACATAATCCCCGCACTCATACACGATCCCCTGCACTCATAGACGATCCCTGCACTCATACATGATCCCCTCACACTCATATACGACCTCCCCCCACTCATACACGATCCCCCCACTCATACACGATCCCCATGCACTCATACACGATCCCCGCACTCATACAGGATCCCCGCACTCATACATGATCCCCCGCACTCATACAGGATCCCCCGCACTCATACATGATCTCCCCGCACTCACACACGATCCCCGCACTCATACACGATTCCCCCCACTCATACACGATCCCCCTCGCACTCATACACGATCCCCGCACTCATACACGATCCCCCCCGCACTCATACACGACCCCCCTGCACTCACACATGATCCCCGCACTCATACATGAATCCCCACTCATACACGATCTCCCCCGCACTCATACACGATCCCCCCGCACTCATATACGATCCCCCCACACTCATATACGATTGCCGTGCTCATACACAATCCCCCCACACTCATACACGACTCCCCCGCACTCATACACGACCCCCTGCACTCATACACGACCCCCGTACTCATACACGACCCCTCACTCATACATGACGCCCCCACTCATACACGATCACTGCACTCATACATGACGCCCCCACTCAAACATGATCTCCCCACTCACACACAACCCCCCCACTCATACATGACCCCCCACATTCATACATGATCCCCACAACACACTTCACGGGCCCACAGGATCCAAAAGTAAGAGAGTTCTGGAAAATCTGAAGCAAAGATACCCTCTGGTCTCATCCCTGAAAGGCACCCCCTCTTTCCAGGCTGTAGGACTGGGATGGAAAGGAGATAAGGAAACTGGTCAGCACAGAGGAGCCCAATGCCATGCCCATGTGAATCCAATAAAGAACAACAGCAACAAAACGAATAAAGAAGAAATTGTTAGAATTGTTGACCAGAGGAAGGACTATGAAATGAATGATCAGGGTGCCGTGTATTTTAAATAGCCACAATCACGCTTATGTAAGTGGGATGGTGAAAAGGAGCCACAGGGGAATCACTTAATGGATTCAGTAGAATTGACTAGTGACAAAGAACATGGCCCAGGGGTTGTAGAGTCAATCCTGCAGGCTCCAGAATCAAATGACCTGGGTTCAGATCTCAGACCTGCCCTCTACTAGCCAAGTGACTTTGGAAATATCACTTAATTTTCTTGATGTTTAATGACCCCATTTACAACTTGAGGACATTAAGTCACAGAGGTAAGATAATTAAATATATTGTTATAGTTTTGGATGTCCCCTCCAAGTCTCATGTTGAGATATAATCCTCAGTGTTGGAGGTGGGGCCTGGTGGGAGGTGTTTGTGTCATGAAGGTGGATCCCTCATGGCTTGGTGCTGTCCTTGTGGTCATGAGTTCTTGCGAGATCTGATTGTTTACAAGTGTGCGGCACCTCCCCCATTCTCTCTCTTGTTTCCACTCCTGTCTCATCCTGTGAGACCCCTGCTTTTCCTTCGCCTTCTGCCATGCATGTAAGCTTCCTGAGGCCTCCTCAGAAGCAGATGCCAGCACTATACTTTCTGTACAGCCTACAGAACCACGAACCAATTAAACCTCCTTTCTTTATAAATTACCTAGTCTCCAGTATTTTTTTATAGCAATGCAAGAACGGCTTAACACATGTATTTAATGTAAATTTAAATTTAAAATCAAATGTAAATTAGATGTATTAAATGTGTGCAGCACTTATCACGCTGCCTATCCAGGATATAGTAAATGCTCAATAAATGGTCGCTACTTCCTCATCTTATATTACCAAATTTTATCAGTCATATTTAGTTTTCTTGTTTGTTTGTTTTTTTGAGGCGGAGTCTCGCTCTGTCACCAAAGTGTGAGTGCAGCGGTGCAATCTCGGCTCACTGCAAACTCCGCCTCCCAGATTCAAGCAGTTCTCCTGCCTCAGCCTCCCGAGTATCTGGGACTCCAGATGCATGCCACCACATACAGCTAATTTTTGTATTTTCAGTAGAGATGGGGTTTCACTATGTTGGCTAGGCTGGGCTTGAACTCCCTGACCTCAGGTGATCCGCCTGCCTCAGTCTCCCAAAATGCTGGGATTACAGGCTTGAGCCACCGTGCCCAGCCAGTTATACTTAGTTTTATAATTCTATTTATTATTCACAAAATCAAAAGGAATCCTGAGGTCAGGGAATAGTTTATTGTATAAAGGATGAATATTAATATAAAATAATTATTAGATATTTTCTATCACTTTCCAATACTGTCTTGATATATCGTCTAAAATGTACAAAATTTTGTTTCCAATTATCTGAACTACCTTTAACAATGTGCAAATGAATTTCCAGAACCTCAGGGGCTATAATTTATTCTTGACTCTGAAGCCTTGCATTAGTAGATCTATTTTAGTCTGAATTGGTCTCTGAAGAACACAATGTTTTAATTCTAGATCACCTTATGGAAACTATAATATGCATTAGTGTCAATGTCAAAGAAGTTGCCGTGACACTGTGTCAATTTTGATCAAGCACAAGCAATTCTTCTGAGAATCTTTCTTCCACAGGTCCTTTTCAAATCATAATCACAAGCAATTTAAATTCTTTCCCTTTTATTCAGAAGCAGCCATTTCCCACAGGATTCCAGTTACCTATGACATGATCATGTGTCGGCATGTCGCCCCTGGAGTCCGAGCCTTGGTAAGACACTGTTAACGAAGCAGTCACTGTTGAAGGCAATGCTGCAACCCCAGCTTTGTCCCTGCCAACAAATTATGCTAATGCCACACTTTCCACCATTAAACCATGGGTTGCATTTCTCTAAGAGGTAGCTGTCAGCACACTCCAGCCGTTGCTGACAATGAGGAGTTTGTGTGCTGCGTAACTGTCTCCAGCAGCTCCACTGTTTATAACTAACGCAGCTCCAAAACACTGTGAGGAAGGAAAATTGCTGGCACAGCTTTATTTAAGCCTCAATAAAATTATTTTCCACTGAATTAAAACAAATGGCTTTATTAGCAATCAATATTTAAATATTTTTACAAAAATATCTGCTTAAAAAAATCTTGAATGCTCACCCAACTGGTTAACAAAGGCAAACATATCCCAAAATACTTTCTTGATCTTAAATGTGAAAATGAGCATTCCAGACACTGAAAATAATATCCTAATTAAAATGCTATCAATTATGATTCAGAAAGTCATTCCATTTCTAATTAAACTTAAAAGCAAATGAATGCTCTTCCCTTACTATTTCAGGCTCAAAAACACTCCCTTGTTTTATAACACATCTTTTTTTTCCATTAAATCTGAATATACATTTTAGGATGTCAAGGGTAAATTTGTAGAAGGAAATTACTTTCAGAATCAAATGATTAGTGCACTGTTGTCATAATAACAACCGAAATATAAATATGTATAATTTCCAAATTAGCTCAGGAATTCATCATAATGTTATATGATCTTATGCAGGTAGAAATGGCGTACCAAAGAGAGATGGAATCACTCAAGGTTTTTGTTTCATTCCATTTGAAGTAATTGCTACAGTCAACTGATCCCACCTGTGGAAAGCCAATGCACCTGCTAACGCAGCAGCCCCAGCCCTGCACACGGCAAGCCTCTAACCAGCAGCCGGGTAGGTCCTCTTCTGTCCTCTTCTATCTAGATGTCATGTGGCTGCCACAAGGATTGACACTTTCCATCATGCGCTTATTGCACGAAACACCCTTGATTACAGTGCAGGTAAGGTGAAGATGACTAAGAATCTACCCTGGGAGAAAGAAAACAAGACAAGGCTGAAAATAGCAGCATCCTCATTCTCATCATCAGTGGTCAGCACTGATGCTGTTCTCAGCACTGTGCAAAGCACTCTCCGGACATCATTCTATGGCAACCTAGGAGGCAAGAACCCCAGTTTACAATAAAAGCAGCTCAGGAAGGTGAGGTGACCTGCACCACGTCAGGCAGCTAATCAGCAGGAGCTCCTGGGTTTGACACCAGCAGCCTGACTCTGAAGCCCTGTTGCACACCCACACATTCCCTGCATTGCTCAGATTCCCATCTGGGAGCCACAGCAGGCTTGTGAGATCTTCATCCCTTTGAGGTGATCTGTCTAGGGCTGCTCAGGGGTGGCCTAAGCAGAGTGGGGTCTTACCTCTGGGAGCAACATCCAGCACCCCCCAGCTAGACGTGTACTTCAGGCAGAGTGTCGCTCGCCCATTGAGGACAAAGGGCTGCTGAAGAGCCTCATCACCTGGGAACCCAAGGAGCCAGCACAGTACTCAGCAGGGTGAAAATATGGGTTGGAGAGGGACAAGTGAGATGGGGGCCCCCATCTCGCAGCCACTCAGAGCCTCTGGCTATCTCCTGTCTGCTTCTAGCTGATGTGTTCTTTTCCTGGTCCCGGTTAGCTACAAGGTGGCTACTCTGCAAGGGTGTGCCCATTCTGCAGAGTCACCATTACTTTGAAATACTTGATATAAAAAGTAATCTTGAATTAGAAATCCATTCACATTATTGCAAGAAATTTCAGCATTACATTTGTCAGCAACAGAAAAGGAAACTCTGCTTGATTATTTAAATATAATTTCAGTTGATGGGAATTTTTGAAGAGTGGTTGTGATAAGCTGAACAATGATTCCCCGAAAGTTGTCCTCGTCCTTATCTCTAAAACCTGTGAGTCTGTTACTTTACGTGGCAAAAGAGACCACAAGTCAAAGAATTCAGGCAGCTTCCAGGATGCTGGAAGATCTAGATTACTTGGGAGAACCAGTGTAATCACAGTGTCCGTGTCAGAGCCAGGCAAGACGGTCAGAGTGGGAGGAGGAGATGTGACGTTGGAGTGATGTGTTTTGCAGATGGAGTAAAGGGCCACGAGTCAGGGAATGCAGACAGCTTCTAGGAGCTGGAAGAGGCAAGAAAACAAATTCTTGCCTAGCGCCTCCAGAAGGAACACAGCCCTACTGACATCTCAATTCCAGCCCATTAAAACCCAGTTCAGACGAACTGTAAGATAATTATTGTGTGTTATTTTAAGCCACTACATTTATGGTAAGTTGTTACAGCAGCAATAGGAAGTTAACAGTTGTGAAAATTATTTTTTATTCTTTGTCACTTCTTTATATGAACAAAATTTCTTGTAAGTGGTGACTCAAGAATTTGAAGAAACATTTATCTGAAAGGCTCATCTGAGAACTGAATGAAGCATTTCAAGTTGGAAATCTGAAGAGAGGTCATCACTCTATTCAATTATAAACTGATACATTTTTTATTTGGAGGTTTCCTACAACTTCAAAATTTAATACCTTCCCTAATATTTTGTATTTTGTTTTACTAATAATTACATAATAAAATGTGGTGAAAGTTTTCATCAAGCCTCATACAGACACCATCATCTCACCAGTTTACTTCAGTGTACCATCAAAACAGTATCATTTTTAAGTATTCCATGATTTGAAAAGTTTTGCTGTATTGCTTTACTTAACAAATATATAGAACATCAACAAATAAGAGTGTTGTCTTTGAAAAGAGGCTTTAATCCAACCAAACTGCCATGGTGCTAAGCCTGATTTTCTCTCAAGCTTTGTTACCACAGTCAGTACATTTCACCCGCCCCACAAGTGTGCACATGTGTGTGCATGCACACACACATACACACAATTTCAAAACAGAAAAATAACCATAGATATAGTACACCACACCCCTCAAGTTACAGAGGAAATAATCAAATCAATGAAAGGTTAAGTAATTCAGCTAAGCCACATGGCTAGTTAGTAGTGAAGGTTAAGAACAGCCCCAGGTGCTTGCTCACTCCACAGCATGACAACCTTACTACCTGCCATTTTTGACCCTAAGTAGTCACAGTTTTCAAGCTTGATTACCTAGCTTACTCGCCAAACTTGAATTGGAGAGAGTGGATTTCTCTTATGCAATGAAATTCTTTCTCTAAGGACACACATATATCCTCATTGAGAGAACCTTCTTAAAAGCTTCAAGCATTGAAGTCAATTTCCAAAAGCAATACTCCAAGTGTCCTGCATGTGGCTGCAGGCAGTTTACAGCCTCCCAAGGTTACTACACTAATGTAGATGTTCATGCTTTAGCATGTTTGTTGTAAAGAAGTAATACTTGTGAATATCAATTTCAGTAAATAACTCAAACACATAGGAGACCAGGCCTGTGCAACAATGTGAGTGAAATGCCAGCTGTCTGGGAAAGTATAAAGGCAGTGTGACAGGTGACAGGTAGAAATCAGGGGCAGGACTGTAACTACTGCAGCCATCTAAGATTTACTGAAAATCTCTATGCTGGGCATTGTGCTAGATCCTGGAGATACAGTCTTAGTTTGGACTGCTGTTAACAAATTGCCACAGACTAGGTGACTAGGTGGCTTAAATAGCAAACATTTAGTTCTCACAGTTCTGGAGGCAGGAAGTCTAAGTTCAGGGTGCCGACATGCTCAAGTTCTGGTGACAGCCCTCATCCTGACTGTGTCATCACATGACAGAAAGAGACAGAGAGAGAGAGAGAGAGAGAGAGAATGCTCTGCTGTCTCCTTCTTCCTTATAAGGCCTCAATCCCATCATGGCGGCCCTACCCTCAAACCTAATCACCTCCCATAGGTCCCACCTCCAAATATCATCATACTGGGGGTTAGGGCTTCAATTTATAGATTTCAGAGGGACACAGCCATTGAATCCATAGTATTGTCTCTCAGAAGTCTGCAGAAAAAGAGGTGACAGACATTAAACAAAGGATGATAAAATAAATATTGATTTCTGATTGTGATGAGTCTTACAAAGAGTAAATACAGAGTGATGCATGTGAGAAGGAACAACAGAGGCCCCGAACTCCAGGAAGAGCAGAAGAGAGGGTGAGAGCATCCCAGGAGATGGTGGGCAGCCTGCACTGGGCCCCAGGTCAGGAGGGAACAGGCCGCTGTGAATAACCAAGAGAAGTAAATGCGTCCTATGAAGGGTGAGAGTCTCAGTGCCCTCCTGACACCTGGGGTTAATGGGAGGGGCTGCCCGGATGATGCGGCACTCCACTGTGGTGAGTCAGGGACAGCTCCATGTAAAGGGAGTCTCCCCAGCTGTATCTGGAAGAAAAGAGGGACAGTAACAGCAAGAGAAGGGCAGGCACACCCGGCCAGGGCACCATGCACCTGCAGCGGGGTGTGGCACTGGGAAGAGGGCAGGGCATCTGCATACCCAGGGGATTGCTGGATGGCGAGTCTAAGTTAAAGATGTGTTTATGACCTGAAACCAAAATCAGAAGAGGTAGTCTCATTCAAGAGGCAAATGGAAGTCCTTGCAAAGATGCCAAAGGGATTGGGGCACATCTGAACTGAGTTTACATGTATGCAGAACTTTAATGTTATCACGCATCATCTCGGCAGCCCCGCCCATCAACCCGAGGGGTCAGGAGGGCACTGAGACTCAGCCATATGACCTTCACAGGAAAGGAAGCTGATCCCAGGTCATATGGCTGGGTGGAGTGAGAGCTGGGCTCCGAATGGGTTCAAGTCCCACTCCAGGGCAGTATGAACAGCAAGGCAATGGGTAGACTGGTTTCCTGCTGCCATCGTGTGTGTGTGTGTGTGTGTGTGTGTGTGTGTGTGTGTGTGTGTGTATGTGTGTGTGTGTGAAACATTACCACTGTGAAGCTGTAGGAAAGGTAAACCCAGAATCCAATAGAAGTAGTCTGGAGGACTAAGTAGGCCTTGGTGACTTTCTATGAATGAAATAATTCTTGCTGGGTTATGGGTCACGTGCTGCATGAAGGTTGATGTCAATGCACACATAATTTTAAATGGGTAAAATAAAATTGTGCTTCCAGCTCTGCCTCCTGTTTGATGGGTTTCTGGCCCACGGCCTGGTGTGGCTGGTCATGACTGTGTCTTTCACATTTTAAATGGATCAGTCCTATGTTTGACAGAGAAATGGTTAGTCACTTGCCAATTCTTCTCATGCTTTAGGGAAATGGGTAAGAGGAACATTCTACCGGATGTTTCAAATAAACTGCATTAAAATGATATGCATGTGAACAAGAGACTTGAAGAGTTGCTCATAAACGCTGATGCTGATTTAGGAAGTATGTGGATGAAATGGGTTTGATGCCAATGTCGCTCTTATGCAGATGTTGTGGGACAGATAGAACCATCCCATCTGGGATTATGCTTTCCTGTAAACTTTCAAGTAACACAAGGAAAGGATCATAGTTTCTTCTTTGTTAGGCCTTCAAATATAGAAGGTTTTTAATAGTGCAGCAGAAATTATTGAAGTCATTTGGAAAGGTAATCCTCACAAAATTAACTAGCAATCTAACACATGAGCCTGATGGTGTCTATTAAAAGGAAATAAGCTTTAATAAATTCATCACTCTCCTTTTCCTATCATCTCTCTAGTTCTATTTCATGCCAGCTTTAATAGGATTTAGGTGAAATTTTGTGGTTCACAGAACTATAATATAATATAAGAAGATAAACGAGGATTCTCATACCTCCATGTGTTACTCTGAATGATTAGATAAACATAACACCAAAAAACAAAACCACACCAAAGCCAAACAAATAGGTGCCTTAACATCAGAAATTCCTTGCCAAAGATGAGCAGAAGGCACAAGGGAAAGAACGCAGGGGAAAGAACGTGAGTGTGGTAGCCAACAGCCCAAGGTAGTGATCTACTTATTGGACGTAACCTTGGCAAGGTCTTACAGTTTCTGAGTTTAAGTTTCCCCACAGGTAAAGCAGGAAGAATAAAACTTACCTCATAAGGCTGGGGTGTGTGGAATGGGGAGTGGTTAAAATCATCATTTATAAACTACCTGGCATACAAACGAAAAGTATAACTCTCACGATATTATATTTAAAATAGAGCCAATTTAAGAACATGGTGCATTAAGTAAAACATCTTCCAAGTAGTCACATACATAAACATCAGTCTGGCACTGAAAGATGTAGCCCTTGTTATGCTCTTAGAATGGCCTGTCACAGTCTTCCTGCACATTTTTCAGGATTTATGATGAGTGGTTATACCTGGGCATAAATTAATGTAATTTTTAAAACCCTGACAGGGTTTGGGTATTCCTACACTTGTAGTATGATTCTGAAAGATAAAGTGTACTGTGGCTTATAAATACTCCTTAGCACTTACTAGATTAGTTTCTTTTCTAGAGAAGTCTTAGTCCTACCTTTCAACAAAATGAGTTGGGAAATCCTTTCTAAAAGCCTGGTTGTTTTGAATTGCTCATAAATCTAGAAATATTCATGGTCTTTTCAAAGACAAAGTGAGTCACTCACTTTTGAATCACTGAGTTTGAGGGTTGATGCAGATTACAGGGCTTGAAAGCAAAGGCCAGCACTAGCTCTGTTGGACAAAATCAGAGTTCATCTTTGCATCAAAACAAACATCAAGTTTTCTGATTTTCAGGAAACTAATAGAGAAAACACATTTGTGAATTCCAAATATATCCAAGCCTACTTAACATCAACTTACTTGTTGGAAAATGCTTCTTAATAAAACAATTTTTCTCCAACAGCAGAAAACATCAATCGAGTGAGTCTATCTTCACTAAAAATAAAGTCATTATCATGGTGCAAAAGGGAGCAGCAGCTCATCAGAAGACAGAGCTTTTGGTCTAAGGAGTGGCCTGACATGGAGTGGGGCCTCAGATCACAGTGTCTTTGCAGGGGACGTGATGATGCCAGGACTGCTCATCAGTGGCGAGCTCATCAGTGATGAGCAGTCTCTGACTGAGACATTAAGAAGATTACTGTGTTGGATGGAGGGAGGCACAGGGTGACTTTCCAACCTTACTTCCAGTTCTCAGATTCAGGGACTTCCTGAAGATCCCTTAAAGCAACAAGCAAAGCAAACTGCTTATCTTTTAAAAATCACCTTATTTATCATGTAGATTTCAATCCTACAAATAAGTGTGTATTAGTCTGTTCTCATGATGCTGATAAAGACATACCTGAGACTGGGTAATTTTTAAAGAAAAAGAGGTTTAATAGACTCACAGTTTCACATGGCTGGGGAGGCCTCACAATCATGGCAGAAGGTGAAAGGCACGTCTTACATGGTGGCAGACGAGAGAATGAGAGCCAAGTGAAAGGGGTTTCCCTTTATAAAACCACCAGATCTCGTGAGACCTATTCACTACCACGAGAACAGTATGGGGGAACTGCCCCCGTGATTCAATTATCTCCCACCAGGTGCATCCCACCCGATCTCAAGATGAGATTTGGAGTGGGACACAGCCAAACCATATCAAAGTATGAATAATAAATATCAAGAAGAAGGATATTAATGATAGCAAGAAGACATTTTAACATGGGTATAACTCTTCATAAAGAGTCGGTACTATAGCACAGAATTTTACAAATAAAATGGCTTTCAAAAATACACACATACATACATGTATGTGTGTGTGTGTATCTATCTATCTATCTATCTATCTATCTATCTATCTATCTATCTATCTATAAATTCAACAATGCCTCAAAGAAAGGTAGAAATGGGAAGGGAAAGCTGTTTGATTAATGCAAACTAGGTTTTCCTCTCTGGAATGACTTTATGCCAGCCAAATGACAAAAGTTTCACAGATTTTTCTCTACTGTGACTAGCAGGCAAATGTCTTGGCTTATGCCCAGAGGAGTGGTTGGAACTGGGGTTACGTGAATATGCGATTGTCTGCTCTCAGGACACAAAGACTGAAGTTAGTTGAGCATAGGAGAAGTGAAAGCTACTTGCTTTCACAGCTGAGGTTTTACGAGAGAAGCCATAGACCAGCCAGTAAGAACAAGACCCTGGTTGCCCTCCAGGTCATGACCGTTTCAGAATCAAGCAAAGCCATTACAAACCTAAAGAAAAAAAATGCTTTGTAGAGGTTGTAAAAAGATAAATCAAAGAAAGGTACATGTAACAGAGAATAATTGAAGAAACCACTCAGCAATGCAGGAAATATATTTCATGATAGTACAAAAAGGCACTGAAGCAAAAACAACTTGTAAGGATTATAAAAATAATAACACAGGGTTATAAACGAGAAATTGAATATGCTAATGAAATTGTGATGATGAAAGCTGGAAAGAGATAATGAAGTTGTACTAGCTAATAGAAATATGAAGCAGTAGAAAATGAATTTTTTGGTAGGGAAGAGTTCATCTTTTTCTGAGCCGCAGGAAAATAGAATGAAACTGGCGTTCATTATGTCTATCATGAGTTGTGCATTAGGCAACTCACTAAATGTAATTCTCTCATTCAATCTTCAGGTGGATGTTGTTTTCTCATCTTGTAGACAAGGAAACAACCCTCAAGGGGTCAAAAAATTTCCCCAGGAAAGGACAACTAGCCAATGGTAGAGGCAGCAGAGATTTGGAAGAGTCTGTTTCCAGAGCTATAGTTGACTTCCTTATTTTGCATATCTACCCCCAGCTACTGGTTTTTCTGTCTATATAACATCAGCAATTTAATAAAGGCACAGATTTTGAAAAATGTCTTTCAAATAAATAAACAAGAGAAATAAGGTTTAGGAGCTCATCACAGGTTTTCTAACGTATGTTATTTTATTTTTTAGTTATCACATAAAATAACCAATATTGTCATCAAACAAAGCAGGGAAGAATTTAAAGTCTAATTAATTCTTTCTTTCCCCAATATGTATATGTATTTGTATACACATATATACACACACATATACATATACATACACACACATATATTCTAAAGTTACATAAATAATGTCACATAAGGCTGTGCATACATGTAAGAGAGAATTGTCTAAGGAAGCATGCTTTCTCAATTTAAAAGCCTCAGACATATATTCCATGCATATTCCCCAAAATATTTAAAGTCAAGTTTACAAAAGTTTGTTTCCTCACCTGGAGTGTTTTTATCCCATCTTTCCACCTATCCAAATATCCCCATTTTCTTTCTTTAAGTCCATTTTTCAACACTCTAAGCCACATTAATTTGCCTCTTCTCTGAATTCACACACACATACACACACTCACAATTTCAGCAAGGAAAGAATGGGTCAATGCCGGACCTGGAGGCTAATCACATTTGATTGCTGTATGTTTCATTTCACTTTGGCATGGAGCCAGCTTGTCTAACAACCAGGTATTTTCTCTCTCTCTCTCTCTTTTTTTTTTTTTTTAACATTCTTTATATTAAACGTAATAAGTAAATGACTTTTCCTAAAAAGCCAAGGAATTTAAGAAAACACTCGACTTTTCTCTACAGTACCTCTGATCACAAAATTAAACACCATACTGAAAATGCAACACTTGATTCATTTATGTGAGGAGTCTTTCAAAAGCTTTAAATATGGTGACCCCACGCCCAAAAGGGCATTTGAAAGACAATTTCAAAAGTAAGCCCTGCTGCTACTCCACTCCAGAGACAATTTTGAGCTTCTCTTCCACCACTAATGTCACAAAAATGACCTACACACCAGGAAGGAGGGCTTGCATTTCAAGTCAAATCCCTTTAACAGCAGTCATTCTTGAACATGCTACACCAAACAGATGGAGTCATCGAAGTACTTTATGTACCACCTACACTTTCATCCAAATGCCACCTGCAATAAAGACCACATGAACTTTTAAAGGTTCCAAGCCAATGTAATGTTCACAATCATGACCACTTCTAGGCCTAAAAATCGCAGAGTACAAAGTCACATTTCGAGTTAGCTTACCTCGATTTTAAATCTTTTATGAATAAAACAACTATATACATGATGCACACTACATTTAAAAAATTTTTATTAGCACTTGTGGAGAAAATAGACAACAGCCTTTCTGAATACTGAGCACTGTGTACTGAGGGCAAAACAAGGGAAACCAGAAAACCATCTCACTGCCCAGTAAACTGGACACTAGACCAAACTATTTTGTCAACTTACAATTCCTCCCTTTGCTATAACTATTGATCATGACATTTTCTGAAACAGGCAAGGATAACTTCTAATTATTACATCAACACATAACATTCCCGTGATGAATAATATTGAGTGTCAACTTGATTGGATTGAAAGATGCAAAGTGTTGTTCCTGGGTATGTCTGTGAGGTTGTTGCCATTTGAGTCAGTGGACTGGAGAGGCAGACCCACCCTCTATCTTGGTGGGCACCATCAAATCAGCTTTCTCTATCTTTCTCCCATGCTGGATACTTCCTGCCCTCAAACATCAGACCGAAGTTCTTCAGCTTTTGGACTCGTTACATCAGTGATTTTCCAGGGGCTCTCAGGCCGTTGGCCACAGACTGAAGGCTGCACTTCCTTACTTTTGAGGTTTTGGCACTTGGACTGGCTTCCTTGCTCCTCAGCTCACAGACAGCCTGTTGTGGGACTTCACCTTGTGATCGTGTGAGTCAATACTCCTTAATAAACTCTCTTAATATGTACATCTAGCCTATTAGTTCTGTCCCTCTACAGAACACTGACTAATACAGAAATGCTTTCACAGTCTTAGAAGGCAATGTGTGTATCTGCATTACACAATATATTCTATAATGGTGCTACAAGTAAACACACTCTTTGCAATCAACACACACTTGGATTTTTTTCATTTTTACCCAAGTGTTGTTTTTTGCCTAATGAAGATTCCTATTCACTGACAGGAGAAACTACTATCCTGTGGTTTCTTAACCACTAGCCACCCAGACCTGGATCAGACAGAATAAATAAACAAAGGTGGAAGCACCTGCTATGCTTCTTCCTCCTCAAACATCTGGGAATTTTTTTTTTTTTTTTTTTTTTTTTTTGAGACGGAGTCTCACTCTGTCTCCCAGGCTGGAGTGCAACATCTGATGTTGCTCACGGCAACATCTGCCTCACATCTGGGAAATTTCATAAGGGGTAAGAGCACTTCAAGACCACCTGGAATCTTCACCATGAATAAGCTCTACAATATCGGTCAAGTCATTCAGCTTTTCTGAGTCTCACTTCCTTATATGCAGAATTGGAGTTAAGATGACTATAACCAAGTATGTAATGTCAAGGCGCAAATACAGTCTGTGCTCTAAGTTCTGCCCTTGGTAAGTTTACTTACCAAGATATACTTACCAAGTTGTGTTAATTGACTGTACATTCACGGCAAGGAGTAGAGATAACGTTGGCAGAACTTACGGTGGAAGTAATACATTCACTGTACCTTAAAGGACAGCTATGACTCAACTCAGTTGTGATAAAAGGAATAAACATTTACAGTGGGAAACAGTATAGTCATGAGAATGACAGGCAGGATCAGCTTCGTATGTATGTGTGGGCTTAGGGGCCTCTGACCATGAGAGTAGCTGCAGCTCTCCTTACAGCATCCTTACAATTTGTTGTGGAGCTTATGGGTGAAAATTCACAGTTGAAGTCAAGTTCTGTTCACTGAATGTGTTTACCAGTTTCAAGATGTTGTTAATTGACTTCCTCATAAAAATGATAAAGAGCCCAAAAAATTCTAAGATGACATACTACTACACCTACATTCACTCCCTCCTTTAAATTAGATATAATAGACATATATTTTATATATTATATCATGTATATATGTAATAAATGTAATATATGTAAAAATATGTGTAATATATTATGCATATATAATATATGCATATACATATATGCATCATATATGTAATATATCATGTTTATATATTATGCATATTTTATATATCATGTATGTGATATATACATATACTATATATTATATTATGTACATTATATGTATATTATATATAATTTAATATATACCACAAAGCTCTCATTGTCAGTGTTAAGTAATTCAACTATAAGAAATTATTTATTCTAAAATGTTATCTCTGATTTTCCTCCTCAAAAAAGGAGGAAAAAAGAGAAAGTCAGGGATTCAACCACGGTAACACAGTTTGGATCCCAATTCTCCATAAGCTTTGGTATGAAGACCAACCTGAAATGTAACTTAGGGCAAGTTTATACCTGTCATTTTTCTATTCTAGTCAGTTCAAAGGCAGCCTTCCTGACCAAGGCAAATAACTCATGCACAAACACATGATTTACCCAGATCATCTCTGACATTCCACAAGAGATTACATGGGAAAGCCCACTCCCCAACCCTAGTGCCATCTCTTCGAGAGGTAGCTACCGCCTAGTCACTGGCCTTTATTGACTAAGGGAAAAGCCACCATGCAGGACATGCTAGGTTGGCGGCACCTCTGCGCATACGTTATCACCTGTGGCTGTCTCCGATGAATAGGACTTAGTAGATGCGTACTTTGATATATAACATTTTGTTGCACAACATTATGCTGATGGATGTGGTTCTGGTTTTGTTTATTTGTTTAGCATGAATCATCTTTGTGAAAGTTTCCCCTATTTACCTTACATAATGTTAACCAAAACATATTTTTCGGCCAGGTGCAGTGGCTCATGCCTGTAATCCCAGCACTTTAGGAGGCCAAGGCAGGTGGATCACGAGGTCAGGAGTTCAAGGCCAGCCTGGCCAAGATGGTGAAACCCTGTCTCTACTAAAAACTACAAAAATTAGCCAGGTATGGTGGCACGCGCCTGTAATCCCAGCTACTTGGGATGCTGAGGCAGGAGAATCGCTTGAACCTGGGAGGCGGAGGTTGTAGTGAGCTGAGATCGTGTTACTGCACTCCAGCCTGGATGACAGAGTGAAACTCCGTCTCAAAATGAAACAAAACAAAACCCCATATTTTTCAGCTGTAAGCAATTTGACTAGGTTGTAGAAAGTTAAAATTGATCACCAACATACAAAGGAAGAAATGTGTCATCTATCAATTAACTTTTTTGTCAGGTCCAGGTGCTGCCCTAGTTCCTGCCACTTCAAGTGTGTATAATTGACACAACAGAAATTGTAGTGCCTAGCATCTGGAGCGTTACCTGTGGCCACACTCCAGGATACATGTCTTCCTCAGCTTTCTAGTGAATCTCTCATCGTAAGGGTCTCCTTTTTCTCCCGAAGTATTAATATTATGAACATTACTGAGCAAAACTCAGTTGAATAAATGCAGATTTCTACCTGTGTGCATGTGCACAGAGAGATGAAACTGTCTTCTGCCAAAACCACTTCCAGAAACTCATCCCCATCTTCCTTGGATCCTTTTCTACTCTGATTGGAAACTGTCATTTAATTTTATTAGTTATCTGGCTTTCAGGCTCCAAATAAGTCCTTCTCCCTGGGAACAGTGACCTTCCCAGCAGAGTGCTTGTTCCTTCTCTCCCGTCTGTTCCCACTGGCCTTCCTCACCTGGGCTTCACCAGAAATGGGTATTTCTTTAGCTAAGACAGCCCACTGTCTGCTTTCTGTGAGTGAATCCTCCCCTGGTAAGAAAGGGCAGTGATCTGAGAATAAAAGGAAATTGTTAGTGCACTATCAGAGAAGATAACAAATCCCTGGCGAGGCAAGTAGGCTGCAAAGGAATTATTGGAGCACACTGTGTAAAAACCTGGAAAGACCCTGATACGGTTTGGCTGTGTCCCCATCAAATCTCATCTTGAATAGTAACTCCCACAGTTCCCACATGTCATGGGAGAGACCCAGTGGGAGGTAAATGAATCACGGGGGCGGGTCTTTCTCGTGTTCTTCTCGTGATAGTGAATACATCTCGCGAGATCTGATGGTTTTAAAAGATGGAGTCCCCTGTACAAGCTCTCTCTCTTTGCTTGCTGGCATTCATTTAAGATGTGACTTGCTCCTTCTTGCCTTCCACCATAATTGTGAGGTCTCCCCAGCCACGTGGAACCCTAAGTCCATTAAACCTCTTTCTTTTGTAAATTGCCCAGTCTTGGGTCTGTCTGTATCAGTAGCGTGAAAATGGACTAACACAGACCCCAGTGAAGAATTAACATTGGAATAATTAATATCCACTACAATGCAAAAATATTTCAACAGAGACTTCTAAAATGTTTTACTACCTTTAATTTCTACCCTATTGACCCAAGTTTTGTGTATTACACCACGATCTCACCCCATCCACATATTAACTTCAATTCATCAGGAAATAGGAGCTTAACCCCTCCCCCACCTATCCTTGCTCCTTCCCCTGCCTGATATTTTTATTCCAATGCAATACTTGTCTAGAGTTTTCCAACACTGACTTCTACCAAAGCATGGTAATATTAAAATTAAGATTTGCTCCATAATGAATCACCTTTTCCTAAAATGAAAAACTAGGACTGTGTTTCTGTAGACAGTATACTGTAATGCTGAGAATGTAAGTAAATATGAAGAAAAGCACATTTAGACAAAATTAAATTTTCAGTTCTATAAAAGGAGAAGACAAAGAGTAGCTAAGATCTTCTGTGGGGAAAATAGAATAGCCTTTCCAGAAGTATGTAATTTATCATCTTGAAATAGATTGGGCAAGTTCCAACACAGCCACACATTCAGAATCTTGTCCACATTCTGTGCACTCACAATGAACAAGTCCATGCCCCAATTCCAAGATCCTACAGCGTGGGCTCTGCGGTACAGGGACAGGTGTGCGGCTCCAGGACAGACGGTAGCAGAGGTGCTGTATTTGGGAATGCTCACTGCAACATTTCCAAGTCAGATTTTTATAATTGAATCAAAGTGATCTTATTCTGAAGACCCACAGGCTTGCTTTTTTCTTTAAAAAAAAATCCTTTTTGTTTGTTTTTCTATCGACTACCTGCCACTAGCTATCAGACTTAATCATGTGTGATATCTGTTAGAGAATAAAGAAAGAAGTTTGTTATATGATGCAAAAAGTTGCACATTTTTGTCCTTATGTATCTAGAGGACTGGAAATCTAAAATGTCACTCCAGTATTTTGGGTATGCAGGGGGTTAGGGAGGTGGCTCTGGGAGCAGAAAGTGTTACTTGGAGTACAGATGTCCCCTACTGAAGAACAAATGCCTTTAAGAAAAACAACCCCATTAAAAAGTGGGCAAAGGACATGAACAGACACTTCTCAAAAGAAGACATACATGTGGCTAACCAAACATATGAAAAAAAGCTCAACATCATTGATCATTAGAGAAATACAAATCAAAAATACAATGATGAGATACCATCTCACATCAGTCAGATTGGTGATTATTAAAAAGTCAAGAAACAACAGATGCTGGTGAGGTTGTGGAGAAACAGGAACGTAAATTAGTTACCACTGTGGAAGACGGTGTGACGATTCCTCAGAGACCTAGAACCAGAAATACCATTTGACCTAGTGATCCCTTTACTGGATAAACACCCAAAGGAATATAAGTCATTCTATTATAAAGATACCTGTACATGTATATTCATGGCAGCACTATTCACAAGAGCAAAGATGTGGAATCAACCCAAATGCCCATCAATGATAGACTGGATAAAGAAAATGTGGTACATATACACCATGGAATACTATGCAGCCATAAAAAGGAACATGTTT
>NW_016807730.1:0-989 GCF_001698545.2 Rhinopithecus bieti
CACTGCACTCCAGCCTGGGCGACAGAGCAAGACTCCTTCACACACACACACACACACACACACACACACACACACACACACACAAAAGGGTTTTGTTTCGTTTTTTGAAACAGGGTCTCAAAAAACAGGCTCACGCCTGTAATCCCAGCACTTTGGTAGGCCGAGGCAGGTGGATCATGAGGTCAGGAGATCGAGACCATCCTGGCTAACATGGTGAAACCCCGTCTCTACTAAAAAAAAGACAAAAAATTAGCTGGGCATGGTGGCAGGCGCCTGTAGTCCCAGCTACTTGGGAGGCTGAGGCAGGAGAATGGCATGAACCCGGGAGGCAGAACTTGCAGTGAGCAGAGACCGTGCACCACTGCACTCCAGCCTGGGCGACAGAGCGAGACTCCGTCTCAAAAAAGAAAAACAGGCTCGAGTGCAGTGGTGTGATCACAGGTGCTCAGTGCAGCCTCGACCTCCCAGGCTCAAGTGATCCTTCCACCTCAGCCTCCTGAGTAGCTGGGATCACACGTGGCTAATTTTTTTTATTATTATTTTTATAGAGATGAGGTCTCACTATGCTGCCCAGGCTGGTCCCAAACCGTTGGGATTACAGACATGAGCTACTCTACCCGGCTGTTAAAAGTGGTTTTAGCCAGGCGCGGTGGCTCATGCCTGCAATCCCAGCACTTTGGGAGGCTGAGGCGGGTGGATCACGAGGTCAGGAGTTCGAGACCAGCCTGGTTGATATGGTGAAATCCCATCTCTACTAAAAAGTACAAAAATTAGCCAGGCATAGTGGTGTGTGCCCATAGGTCCCAGCTACTCAGGAGGCGGAGGTTGCAGAGAGCTGAGATCATGCCACTACACTGTAGCCTAAGTGACAGAGCGAGATTCCCTCTCAAAAAAAAAAAAAAAAAAAGGCAGTTTTAAGGAGTGCTAACCTCCAGTAAGATCTCTTCAGTACACACAGATTGGTTCACTGAGCTATTATTATTCAACAT
>NW_016807731.1:0-988 GCF_001698545.2 Rhinopithecus bieti
AAGGAAGGAAGGAAGGAAGGAAGGAAGGAAGTCTGTTCTATAAATGACCCAGTCTTGGGTATTCTGTTACAGCACCACAAAATGAACTGAGACAATGTTCTACTTCACTAGTAATTAAATAAATACAAGTGAGAAGAATGAGATAGCATTTTTGCTCATTGAAGATAAAACTTAGTGGCACCCCCATATATAATGGCAGGTAAAAGCAACATTTTATTACTACACATTAATGTGTGTGCTTATCATAAGATCAGTTGGACCAGGTGCAATGGCTCACGCCTGTAATCCCAGCACTTTGGGAGGTCGAGGTGGGTGGATCACCTGAGGTCGGGAGTTCGAGATCAGCGTGGCCAACATGGCGAAACCACATCTCTACTAAAAATACAAAAATTAGCTGGGCGTGGTGGCAGGCACTTGTAATCCTAGCTACTCGGGAGGCTGAGGCAGGAGAATCCCTTGAGTCAGGGAGGTGGAGGTTGCAAGGAGCCGAGATCATGCCACTGCACTCCAGCCTGGGCGACAGAGCAAGATTCCATCTCAAAAGAAAAGATCAGTCAATGAGAACCCCACAGTGGCACACTTTGCCTGGCCAGGTGTTAGCAGGGTAGGGCTGTGCTGTCATACAGCCCCAACTGCAGCATGATGGGAGTCCCCAACAGCAACCCTGCTCCCTCCCTGCATGAGCCAGTGCAGGAGGCTGCTGAGGGGTGCTCCTCTGCTGGTGTGCACAGACCTGAATTGGTAAAATGCTCTTTTCCCTATCAATACCACACTTAGGGGGGTGCCGGGTAGCCCTGTGACAACAGGGACATGCACTAGTACTGCACAGAAATCTGTCAATCTCGAGGTACAAATTCATATCCTGCTGACTTACCAACAAGGTAAAACTGGACATGTAAGTCATGAGTGTGTTTCAAAGTTGGTTTCTACTTTTCATCAGAGTTATACATGCACATTTTCTTTGTTTTCCTTTCCTTCTTTTCTTTTT
>NW_016807732.1:0-1958 GCF_001698545.2 Rhinopithecus bieti
TGTTCCAAAGATGCATTTCCAATAACATTTTACATCTTTTGCTTAAAATAATCTGCAACATGTTTATGCTGTTTTGATCAACTGTGTATCATTATTATAATGACAATCCAAAAAAAACTCAGAAAATTTTTAAATATTTTAATTTTAATGAATAAGATGATTAGTAGGAAGATTTCTCTCTTTCATTTTTTTTTTTTTTTTTTTTTTGGATACAGGGTCTCAAGTCACCCAGGCTGGAGTGCTGTGGCATGATCTTGACTCACTACAACCTCCCCATCCTAGGCTCTAGCGATCCTCTCACCTCAGCCTCCCAAGTAGCTGGGACTTCAGATGTGCGCCATCATGCCCAGCTAATTTTGTTTTTGTATTTTTTTGTAGAGACAGGGTTTCACTATATTGAACAGGCTGGTCTCAAACTCCCAGTACTAGGATAATGGTTAAGAACATCAACTGATCTGCCTGCTTTGGCCTCCCAAAGTGCTGGGATTTAGGGCATGAGCCAACGCGCCCAGCCTAGTAGGAAGCTTTTAAACATAAAAATGTATTATATTAGGATAAAATTCTGTAGAAGAGGAATAAAAATAAAGGAAGAAAAGAAGCAATGTAAAATTATAATGGTTAGTGAAGAGTTCACGCACATCTTTTTAAAGTAAGTGATATTTAAAATCCTATATTTATATTACGTTGGAGACATTTCTTTTTTTTTTTTTTTTTTTTTTTGAGACGGAGTCTCGCCCTGTCGCCGGGGCTGGAGTGCAGTGGCCGGATCTCAGCTCACTGCAAGCTCCGCCTCCCAGGTTCACGCCATTCTCCTGCCTCAGCCTCCGGAGTAGCTGGGACTACAGGCACCCGCCACCTCGCCCGGCTAGATTTTGTATTTTTTAGTAGAGACGGGGTTTCACCGTGTTAGCCAGGATGGTCTCGATCTCCTGACCTCATGATCCACCCGTCTCAGCCTCCCAAAGTGCTGGGATTACAGGCTTGAGCCACCGTGCCCGGCCTGTTGGAGACATTTCAAAATTGATGTAACACTTTTATTTAAATATGTAAATATTTGCAGACTAGAAGTTATATCCTTTGCAACTATTTAAACTTATGATAGAAAACTTAAATGTCAATTTAAAATATATGGAGAGTATGGACTTTGTTTTAAAATCGAAGGACACTGCTATAAAGGATTCCTCATTTTAAAATAAATTTGATCTTAAAACTATTCAACAAATATTTAATTCCTATATATTCCAGGTTCTATGCTAGACATTATACACAGCGAATAAAATACCATCTCTGCCAACAGGGAACTTATTCTAGTGAACTACATGTTAATATTCAAGCAGTACTTACAAAGCACGTATGTGCCACACACCATGTCAGGTGCTGTTATGCACATTGACTTACTTGTTAAAGATTAAATTGATTTGGCTTGACACTTTTTTATGAATTTACATAAAATTAACTGTAATCCCCACACTCTGGGAGGCCAAGGCAGGAAGACTGCTTGAAGCCAGAAGTTTGAGACCAGTGTGGGCAAAAAAGCAAGAAATTTGCCTCTACAAAAAAAAATGAAAACAAAATATTAGCCAGGTGCCATGGCGTGCACTTGTAGTCTCAGCTACTCGAGAGGCTAAGGTAGGAAGATTGCCTGAGCCCAAGAGTTCAAGGTTGCAGTGAGCTATGATCATACCACTGCACTCCAGCCTGGGTGACAGAACGCAACCCTATTTAAATAACCAAATTAAGTCCATGTGGTAAAGCACTAAACTGAAAGGAAAACTTGGAAGAGAAAGCTGTCTCTTTCTATAACTAGCTGCAGGATCAAATAATTTATTCCTTCCTGGATCTCAATTTTCTTACTGATTATAATGAAGAATAGAATAAGCTGATCGGTACAGTATTTTAAAGTTTTAATGTCTTCTATGACTACAAGATTTAGATACAAAGACCTCAGCTTAAGCCAC
>NW_016807733.1:0-1176 GCF_001698545.2 Rhinopithecus bieti
CCACCAGCAGGAAGGCCCTCACCAGATGCCACCCCTTCTGGAGACTTCCCAGTCTCCAGAACTATAAGAAATAAATTCCTTTCCATTGTAAATTACCCTGTCTCAGGTGTTCAGTTATAGCAACAGAAAACAGACTAAGACATCAATTTAATACACAAATTTCAGTTTACCTGATCGTTTAAAAGTGTACAGAATCCCTTTCCATGGTGTTTCTCACTATTCCTTTTTATACTTTTAAGTAATTTTTGCTTCTTACAAAAATGGTAAAGCATGTTATTTGGGTAATTGGTGATGGGTACTTTGTCATTTTTTTCTCCCAGGGTACACACATTATTATTTTTTTATCCTGAATTTCTAGAAGTGCAATAGGACTGTCATATTATCTGTTGAGTCTGGGGCCACGTGTGATGTTGCCGTGTGTGGCCTTGAGCCTCTCCCAGCCTCCAGCCCATGGTAAAATGCAATTATTACTCAAGGAAGGAAGAAATACATGCACATCCAAGTGAAGGAACAGCCTCAGGTTTGGGTTTCCACGTGTGTGGGCTCTGAGTCAGGCCAAGGGGAGTCAGTCACTTCCACTCCCTCACTTACCAACTGTGTGACCTTGAGGACTGTGGTCTACCTCTCAGCGTCCCTCGGGTGTCCACAGGACATTCACTGAGCCTGCTGGGCTGTTGTGAGAACTGCCCTGTGCAGGACTCTGCACAGAACTGGGCACAGCAACCGCAACCCCATCCCACTCCATGTGCTACGTGGCTGTGCCCGGGTCTCTCTGCCCCAAACAAGGATATGGGTCACAGCCTGTGGATTCCTATCTGCTCACTGCACACTCCCCCACACACCCAACCTTAATAAATTTTGCCGAATTAATAAGCAAGGTCGTCAAGTTCTCTCCTCTTCCCCGCCTCCCTTATCTGTAAGGAGGAAACACTGACCAGCTTTGGTACTGCCCCTGTTCTCAGGCCAGGGAGCAGTGGCTGCTGTCTCACCAGCAATCTCTAATGGATACAGAGAAAAGAGTTACTGATTGACTTTTTTTTTTTTTCCTGCTTTGCAATCTCACTAAAGCATTTCCTTTCCCTACCCCCATGCAGGAAGGCGAGAGCAGCATTATTCAGTTTCCAAAGTCTGAGCTCTCCTCACACCCACAGGACTGGGGCCTGCAGCCAGTTGGGT
>NW_016807734.1:0-1025 GCF_001698545.2 Rhinopithecus bieti
GGGCGACAGAGCAAGACTCTGTCTCAAAAAAAAAAAAAAAAAAGGATCTCGTTGCAGTCTTAGACTCTGCCTATCTAACGCTCCTTTCATTGGTGTCAGACCTGCAGAGTGGCCTGAAGGCTCTTCCCACCTCCTGGGGATCCCTCCCTCCCCTTTTACCCTCAGAGGATTTCTCCAATCAATCCTTGCATATCCAATCCCATGTTGGCTTCTGCTTCTCAGAGGACTAAGACATGGTTTGTGAATTAAACCAATATAAAATGTATACAGTAATACAAGTCTCATTCCCACCCTTGCCCAAATCTACTATTTCCCTCACCACAACCACATTCAAACAGATGTACTACTTGTGTATACTCTGAATTTGTTATGGGAATATAATAACATATGAATACATATTATTATTTTCCTTTTTCTTACGCCAAAGATAGCATTCTATAAACACTGCTCTGAACCTTACACATGTTATCTTCTAGGTCTTTTTAACTTGTTTAATATTTTCAGTCTTTGGGTAACTCTGTGTCACAACATTCTGAAAAATTTCCTTAAATCTATTGTAGAGTTTATTTCTTCTCTTTTTAGCTGTCTAATCTGCTTTCTAACTTATTCACTAAATTGCTTTGCAGAAGCAACTCCGAATTTTCTAATCTTTACATTTCAATGGTTATTTTTCCTAGTCTGTCTTTTCTTTTATCATGATGTCTTGCTCTTTTCTTAGCCTTTCAATTCTTCTTTTAGGTTTCTAATTGTCTAAAATATACTGATTTTATATTTTCTTTCAAATTTTAGCCTATTATCCCTGGTTTGGAGGGCTCTAATCACTTTCCTCTTATTTTTTTTTTTTTAATGCAGACCTAAATGTTTTCACATTTTATTTATGCCTTTTGATAACATCCAGAGGAAGTAATTTTGGCATGTTTCATAAATATCAAAGTAAAACTAAAATTTTAACCCATATTTTTTTCAGGAGCATTGTTTTCTCTCTAAGCTTTACTTTTATCTTAGAATTTGAAGTTTCCTTCCCT
>NW_016807735.1:0-1527 GCF_001698545.2 Rhinopithecus bieti
ATTTTTTAAAGTTCAATCCTTTTAAATATGTAAATATTTCTAATTATCTGCCTAAATTTTACTTTCTCTCAGCTAAACAACCCACTGTAAAAATTGTTCATGTAAAACCAGACCTATTAATTATCAATAAACAGAAGTAAGGAAGTAGTGTTTTTATTTAATGAAGAGTCTTGTGTTTTTTCATAAAGAAGTCCTCAAAAAGCCAATATTTGCAAAGATTTAATGGTGCACTGGGATATAATATATAAGGGAAAATACTTCTCTCTCTTTCTTCTTCCCCTCTGCCTCTAAGCCCATTAGGTTTAGTTCTTAAAATTTTGTCTTTCAATTTATTACTGACATAATTGTGTCTGGTTATAATGCCTTTCATTAATACAACAATCTAGAGATTTCATGTCCTCGAAGATAAAAGATACTATTTGAGCAGTTATCTCACCTCATGGGATTTTTGACTCATCCATCATTTAAACCCATTATTTTGGTACACAGTGTCAGCTGATCTTTTTACCAGCATGCTGTGTATGTTCACTGGTGTCAATCTGTCTTTATTTTTGGTTCAGTTTCTACTTTTCAAGGAATGATTATTTTCTTATATTTTCTTGAATCTATTCCTTTCTACTTGGCCAGGTAGAAAGAAATATATATTTATGCTAATAGAAAGACATCTACTAAATGTTTCAAACAATAGCAGTATAAATCTTAAAGAAAATCCAAATCTTCCCTTCTTGAGAGAGAGAAAAAGAATGTCCATATGTCAACAACAATGAGTCTTATTTTTATTTTGTTTCGATGTACCATTAGAGATTTCCAAAGTTATAATTTTTTCAAGATTATTATTATACATCCATCTATCTTTATTTTAGCTATTTCTGCATGCTTGCAAATCCTAGAATTCCATAAGTAGCTGGATTAGATATGTATAAGAATTTTAGCAAAGGTTGTGGAAGGTGCACATGTTTATGGTAATGAACATCAATAAATAACTTTATTTTGCCATCACTAGGTCCTATATGCACGGGAGATTTATACTGTATTCCAATCCCCCATTAAGAGTCTCTTCTACAAACACTTACTCATTGCAGAGTAGTTTTCATAGTTGAAAACCCTCTAGGCAAGTCTCTACTGATCAATAGCTTTGATATCCAACAGATGCAAGAGGAAGTTAATGTCTCCCTAGCGTGTGGCATCATGTAGATTTTCATTTATTGCAGTGTTGATCCAGAAATTTCTTATCCCTGTTAGTCTTAGTCCCAAGAGTTTGGAACATCTGCCTCTTGCCATTTTCTGACTTTTAATGTATTTTTTTAAAATGTATTACTATGAGTAGACTTTTTTCTGTGAGAAGTAAGTGTATGTATAGACACATAATTGTCATCAATGATAACAACTACATTCATCGATCCCAATGGAGATATTATGCACCACCCATCCAAGAAACTCAGCACCAAAAAGTGCATTTGTTTTGAGTAAAAGACACATGCACACATATGTTTATTGCAGCACTATTCACAATAGCAAAGACTAGGA
>NW_016807736.1:0-1028 GCF_001698545.2 Rhinopithecus bieti
TAGCACTTTGGGAGGCTGAGGCGGGCGGATCACTTGAGGCCAGGAGTTCGAGACCAACCTGGCCAACATGGTGAAACCCCATCTCTACTAAAAATACAAAAAAATTGGCCGGGCATGGTGGCGGGCGCCTGTAATCCCAGCTACTTGGGAGGCTGAGGCAGGAGAATCACTTGAACCCGGGAGGTGGAGGTTGCAGTGAGCCGAGATCACGCCGTTGCACTCCAGCCTGTGTGACAAGAGTGAAACTCCGTCTCAAAAAAAAAAAAAAAAAAAAGTTTGTAATTTTGAGTTGGTCTGGTGATCATTTCCAGGTCTGCTCCCTGTACTCAGTTACAGAAATAAAAACTCTCTTCCTCCCAGTTCATTTGCATCTTGTTATTGGGCCACAAAAATAGCAGCCCAACCCTTAGTTTGGTCTGGGAACAATAAGAAATGTAGAGAAAGTGTGAAACTTCTTAGAGATTACTTATGTGATCACGATCAAAATATTTGTAGAAATATGGACAATAAAGACCATGTTGATGATATCTCAGATAGAAATCAAGAAAAAAGTATTGAAAACTGGAATAAAGGTCATTTTTGATATACAATTGCAAAGAATTTAGCAGAATGGTGTCCATGTCCTGGGACTTCGTGGAAAGCAGAACTTACGAGCAATGAACTAGGACATCTGGCAGAAGACATATCTAAGCAGCAAAGAGGTCAAAGTACCACATAGCTTCTTTTGGCTGCTTCTAGTAAAATGAGAGAAGAGAAAAATGATTTAAAGATGGAACCTGGCCGGGTGCAATGGCTCACGCCTGTAATCCTAGCACTTTGGGAGGCTGAGGTGGGCGGATCATGAGGTCAGGAGATCGAGACCATCCTGGCTAACATGGTGAAACCTGTCTCTACTAAAAATACAAAAATTAGCCGGGAGTGGTGGCGGGCGCCTGTAGTCCCAGCTACTCGGGAGGCTGAGACAGGAGAATGGCATGAACCTGAGAAGGGGAGCTTGCAGTGAGCCGAGATGGCGCCACTGCACTCCA
>NW_016807737.1:0-1512 GCF_001698545.2 Rhinopithecus bieti
GAACTAGTTTACAGTCCCACCAACAGTGTAAAAGTGTTCCTATTTCTCCACATCCTCTCCAAGATCAGATGGCTGTAGATGTGTGGTATTATTTCTGAGGGCTCTGTTCTGTTCCATTGGTCTATATCTCTGTTTTGGTACCATTACCATGCTGTTTTGGTTACTGTAGCCTTGTAGTATAGTTTGAAGTCAGGTAGCAACTTAAGTGTGACTCTTCACAAGTCCAGAGAGTAATTTCAAGTGATTGTAAGAGGGCATGTCACCCACAGTGGTGTTTAAGGACAAGTTTCATGAATAATGGTGACCTAAGCTAAGACTCAAAGAATGAGTAAATGGGAATTGTTGTGAGTGAAAGGATAGGTGTTGAGAATAAATAATCACAGTGTTAAGAAACAGCACTGTGAATACACCTTGTAATCCTAAATACTAGGAGGGATGGATGAGAATGATGGGAAAAAGTTGGGTAGAAAAACACTTTGTCATGTCAGCAATCTTTGACTTAATCCTATTATAATGGAGCAGGCCTACACCAGGGTTTCCCAACCTCAGCACTACTGACATTTTGAGTTTCATAATTCTTTGAGGTGGGAGTCAAAGAATTATAATGTTTAGCAACGTCTATGACTTCTTCTTACTAGAGGCCAATAGCATTCTCAAGTTATGACAAACAAGAAAAAAAAATCTCCAAATACTTCTAGATGCCCCCATTCGGGGACCCTGGAGAAAGGAGAATTAACTCTGGTTGAGAACCACCACCCTAGATAATCCATAAAATACGAACTAGAAATAACATGGGGAAATTTGCATTTTATCTAGATTGAGGAGCTCTATAACATAATAGTTTACAAACAAAAACTCTGAAGCCAGTGTGCCTGGGCTCAACCCTGGATGTGACACTCACTAGTTGTGCAAACTTGTAAAAGCTACTTAACTTTTGTGCCTGGGTATTTTCACCTATACAATGAGATTTTTTTTAATTTTATTGTTATATTTTTTATTTTTTTGAGACAGTCTTGATCTGTTGCCCAGGCTGGAGTGCAGTGGCACAGTCTTGGCTCACTGCAACCTCTGCCTCCTAAGTTCAAGCAATTCACATGCCTCAGCCTCCCAGGAAGCTGGGCTCACAGGTGCATACCACCATGCCTGACTAATTTTTGCATTTTTAGTAGAGACAGGATTTCACCATGTTGGTCAGGCTGGTCTCTAACTCCTGGTCTCAAGCAATCCGCCCACCCACACCTCCTAGACTACTGGGATTGCAAGCGTGAGCCACCTCATCTGCCTTTGAAATGAGATCCTAGCAGTATAGCTAGTTCAGAGAGTTGTTGTGAGGTAAAATAAGTTGAGATATGTAAAGGGTTTATAAGAGTGCTTGACAGTAAGTGCTATTCAAATGTCTGTTAAATTAATAAAAGAGGTTTGTGAAGAGACTGGATATAAGGAGGACCAGAGGCAAAGATGTATGTTAAATTTATAATAGTCAAACATTGAAGTCTTCTTCAACACTCTTTT
>NW_016807738.1:0-1527 GCF_001698545.2 Rhinopithecus bieti
ATTCTCCTGCCTCAGCCTCCTGAGTAGCTGGGATTACAGGCACTTGCCACTGCCCCTGGCTAATTTTTGTATTTTTAGTAGAGATGGGGTTTCACCATGTTGGCCAGGCTGGTCTTGAACTCCTGACTTCAGGCGATTCACCCGGCTCAGCCTCCCAAAGTGCTGGGATTACAGGCTTCAGTCACTGCACCCGGCCTTCCCTCAACAATTAACAAAAAACCATATCTTTATATGTTATAATTATTCCCCCTCCCCAAAACTACATCTTATTTTTATTATATATTTTACATACAAAGTTGTTTCCCTTATCATTTCTAGTAGTTTTAATTACCATGTATGAATTAGAATTCTTAACTCCTTTACTTTTTTTTTTTTTGGAAATGGAGTCTTGCTCTGTTGCGCAGGCTGGAGTGGAGTGGCGTGATCTCGGCTCACTGTATCCTCCACCTCCTGGGTTCCAGCGATTCTCCTGCCCCAGCCTCCTGGGTAGCTGGGATTATAGGCACACACCTCCACACCCAGCTAACTTTTGTATTTTTAGTATAAGCAAGGTTTGACCATGTTGGCCAGGCTGTGTTCAAACTCTTGACCTCAGGTGATTCACCCACCTTGGCCTCCCAAAGTGCTAGGATTGCAGGCATGAGCCACTGCGACTGGCCAACAACCTTAATTTTTATAACCTCTTTTTTTTTTCTTTCTGAGATGGAGTCTCACTCTGTCACCCAGGCTGGAATGCAGTGGTATGATCTTGGCTCACTGCAACCTCCAACTCCTGGGTTCAAGTGATTCTCCTAACTTAGTCTCCCAAGTAGCTGGGATTACAGGCACCTGCTACCATGCCCAGCTACTTTTTGTATTATTAGTAGAGACAGGGGTTTCATCATGTTGGCCAGGTTGGGTTCTAGCTCCTGGACCCAAGTGATCCTTCCGCCTCAGACCCCAGAGTGCTGGGATTACAGGCTTGAGCCATGGTGCCCGGCCAACTCCCTTAATTTTTATAACTTTTTTTTTTTTTTTTTTTCTAAGATGGAGTCTCACTGGGTCACCCAGACTGAAGTGCAGTGGCACCATTTTGGCTCACTGCGACCTCCGCCTCCTGGGTTCAAGTAATTCTTTTGCCTCAGCCTCCTGAGTAGCTGGGATTACAGGCACTTGCCACTGCTCCTGGCTGATTTTTGTATTTTTAGTAGAGATAGGGTTTCACCATGTTGGCCAGGCTGGTCTTGAACTCTTGACTTCAGGCGATTCACCTAGCTCAGCCCCCCAAAGTGCTGAGATTACAGGCTTGTACCATGACACCTGGCTAATTTTTGTATTTTTGGTAGAGACAGGTTGGTCTTGAGCTCGTGGACTTGAGTGATCCTCCTGCCTTGGCCTCCCAAAGTGCTGGGATTACAGACGTGAGCCACCATGCCTGGCCTCCCTTAATTTTTAATGTAAATTGACTGTCACATACCATTATTTTGTAGAATGACACAATTTTGTAATCTTTAGATGTATGTGTTTCTGCCAGGCGTGGTGGCTCAC
>NW_016807739.1:0-1008 GCF_001698545.2 Rhinopithecus bieti
ATCCCTGATGAGCATCAGTGCAAAAGTCCTCAATAAAATACTAGCAAACCGAATCCAGCAGCACATCAAAACATTATCTGCCATGATCAAGTTGGCTTCATCCCTGGGATGCAAGGCTGGTTCAACATACACATGTCAATAAATGTAATCCATCATATAAACAGAACCAAAGACAAAACCACATGATTATCTCAATAGATGCAGAAAAGACATTTAACAAAATTCAACAGCCCTTCATGCTAAAAACTCTCAATAAACTAGGTATTGATGGAACGTATCTCAAAATAATAAGAGCTATTTATGACAAACCACAGCCAATATCATACTGAATGGGCAAAACTGGAAGCATTCCCTTTGAAAACTGGCACAAGACAGGGATGCCCTCTCTACCACTCCTATTCAACATAGTGTTTGGGAGATCTGACTAGGGCAATCTGACTAGGGAGATCGAATTGTCCCTATTTGCAGAAGTCGAATTGTCCCTATTTGCAGATGACATGACTGTATATTTAGAAAACCCCATCGTCTCAGCCCAAAATCTCAAGTTGATAAGCAACTTCAGCAAGTCTCAGGATACAAAATCAACGTGCAAAATCACAAGCATTCCTATACACCAATAGGAGACAAATAGAGAGCCAAATCATGAGTGAACTCCCATTCACAATTGCTTCAAAGAGGATAAAATGCCTAGGAATCCAACTCACAAGGGATGTGAAGGACCTCTTCAAGGAGAATTACAAACCACTGCTCAATGAAATAAAAGAGGACACAAACAAATGGAAGAACAGTCCATGCTCATGGATAGGAAGAATCAATACCATGAAAATGGCCATACTGCCCAAGGTAATTTGTAGATTCAATGCCATCTCCATCAAGTTATCAATGAATTTCTTCACAGAATTGGAAAAAACTACTTAAGGTTTATATGGAACCAAAAAAGAGCCTGTATTGCCAAGACAATCCTAAGAAAAGAACAAAGTTGGAGGCATCACGCGACCTAACTTCAAA
>NW_016807740.1:0-1508 GCF_001698545.2 Rhinopithecus bieti
GGCTGTTTCGTCGGTTGGTTGTAAAACATTTGCTCCAGTCATCTCTCTGGAAAACAGACTTTGTCTACCAGGGAGCCGCCTAGGTGAGGGTGCTCACGATGTTTAAAAACAAAACCATGCGTCTACAAGGTAGCTGCACCGCAGGAGTTAAGTAAGTGCCCGGGGTTTCTTCCCAGGACGGAGACCGGCGGGGGCTGGGCCGGGAAGCAGCCCCCGGCGCCCCTGGCGCAGGAGAAAAGAAGAAGGGTAAAAATAGCCGGGGGCCACGACCCACGTGCAGCCGCGGGAGGACCCCAGCGCGGGCGCGCGGAGAGGGGTCCAGAGAGGGATCCGTACCTCCAAACTTATGTGCGGCGAGAGGTGAGCTGGTGAGGCGCCAATAACCGGGCGCGGTACCCCGGGGCTCCCGGCGGTGGCCGCCGCCGCCGCCGTCTCCGAGGCTGCTGTGCACTGAGTCCTGCCAGCCCTAGGGGCTGCTGCTGCTGTTCGGGATGCTGAAGGAGGACTACGCCGCACAGGCCCCCGACGCCACGCTCCCCATGGCCCAGCCGAGGCAGCGGCTACGCGGGGGTCCCGGGGCCGGCCCCGGGACCGGCCGCGGCGCCGTCCGCAGCGCTGGGCTGGTGCGCATTGGGCACCTGAGCCGGGAA
Organism: Rhinopithecus bieti; assembly: GCF_001698545.2. Lineage (NCBI taxonomy): Eukaryota > Metazoa > Chordata > Mammalia > Primates > Cercopithecidae > Rhinopithecus > Rhinopithecus bieti. The sequence goes on from NW_016807740.1 coordinate 651, forward strand.
CCTCCATGCGGCGGCGGTCAGAGCGCCCCCGCGGCCTGCGGTCCCATTGGCCCGCGGTCCCATTGGCCCCTCCGCTGCTACTGGAAGGTAGATCCGAGCCCGAGTGCGCGCGCGCGCCCGTTGGCTACTGTCGGGCCGCTCTGCTTGGCGCTCATGTCCGCCCTGGCCCGGCCGGGCCCGCGCGCTGCTCCCGGAGAGCCAAGAGGGCAAGAGCGAGCGCGGGAGCTAGAGAGCAGGGCCCAGGCGCCGCGGCCGGTCCAGAGAGGCCCCCGCGCGTTACAGGGCCGCCGCCCGGCGCCCTCTTCTCGGGGCGGTGGGAGAGGCCGGCGGCTTGACGCGGGCCGGGGAGACGAGAAGACGCAGAGAGGAAGGGGTCTGGGCTGCGCGCACCCCTCGCTGGCTCCAGCAGAAAGGGGCGGCTCAGTTGGCCGTGCGGCTGCCGCTGGTTTTGGTTCTGGCGCGCCACGACGGGTCGCTGGTGCTCTCTGCTGCCGCGCTCAGCGCCCCGAGCCTCGGCACAGCCTCTTCTCGGGCGGCCGCTGCTACCGCCGCTGTCCTCCGACTCTCAAGGCGGCTGGCGGCTGAGCGGGAGGCACCCGCCCAGACTCCGCGGGGGCCACCTTCCCTCCTCCCCCAGCCACCCAGCTGTTATTAACGGAGAAAGAGGAAAACGGGTGGCGCGCGAGGGGAGGGGGAAGAATGGGAGGGAGGGGTGGCGCGCGCTTCCCAGCAACCGTCACCTCGCTCCCCCTGCGAGATTAATTTCACAGGAGATTAGTTTCTTATTTACAAATAAAATGTAAGTTTAGAACAGAATGTTTTAAAAGGTAAAAGCATCCACTGCATACTATATGCCAA
>NW_016807741.1:0-6811 GCF_001698545.2 Rhinopithecus bieti
CAGTGGCTGATGCCAGTTTTCCTTTCCATATTGAGTGCTTCCTTCAGGAGCTTTTGCAAGGCAGTCCTGGTAGTGATGAAATCCCTTAGCATTTGCTTGTCTGGAAAGGATTTTATTTCTCCTTCACCTATGAAGCTTAGTTTGGCTGGATATGAAATTCTGGGTTGAAAATTCTTTTCTTTAAGAATGCTGAATATTGGCCCTCACTCTTTTCTGGCTTGTAGGGTGTCTGCTGAAAGGTCTGCTGTTAGTCTGATAGGCTTCCCTTTGTAGGTGACCTGGCCTTTCTCTCTGGCTGCCCTTAACATTTTTCCCTTCATTTCAACCTTGGAGAATCAGGTGATTATGTGTTTCAGGGTTGATCTTCTCGTGAAGTATCTTAGTGGTGTTCTCTATATTTTCTGAATTTGAATGTTGGCCTGTCTTGCTAGGTTATGGAGATTCTCATGGATAATATCCTGAAGTGTATTTTCCAACTTGGTTCCATTCTTCCCCTCTCTTTCAGGTGCTCCAATCAGTCATAGGTTCAGTCTTTTTACATAGTCCTGTATTTCTTAGAGGTTTTGTTTGTGTTTGTTTGTTTGTTTGTTTCATTCTTTTTTCTCTAATCTTGTCTGCCTTATTTCAACAAGATGGTCTTCATACTCTGATATTCTTTCTTCCACTTGGTCAATTGGGTTATTGATACTTGTGTATGCTTCATGAAGTGCTTGTGCTGTGTTTTTCAGCTCCATCAGGTCACTTATGTTTCTTTCTAAACTAGTTATTCTAGTTAGCAGCTCCTGTAACCTTTTAACAAGGTTCTTAGCTTCTTTGCTTTGGGTTAGAACATGCTTTAGCTCAGTGGAGTTTGTTATTACCCACCTTCTGAAGCCTACTTCTGTCAAGTCATCCATCTCATCCTCATCCAGTTCTGCACCCTTGATGGAAAGGCATTGCAATCATTTTGAGAAGCAGCACTCTGGTCTTTTGGGTTTTCAGTGTTTTTTCACTGATTCTTTTTCATCTTCGTGAGTTTGTCTAGTATCAGTCTTTGAGGCTGCTGACCCTTGGATGGGGTTTTCGTGGGGACTTTTTTTGTTGATGCTGTTGTTGTTTGTTCATTTGTTTTTCTTGCAATGGTCAGGTACCTCTTTTGTAGGGCTGTTGCGATTTGCTGGCAATTTCACTTCAGGCCCTATTCATCTGTTGGATTTTGGTCAATTGATTCTTGATTAAAGGTATGCTCTTAAGCTTTCAATGTTTTGTTGCTATGTGATGAGTTAGGGTGAAAGATTAGGGACTCTCTTTAAGCTATAGGCTCAGAGTCTTTTGACAGGAGCTGCGCACTTTACTCTGTCTTTTATCTTTCAAGTCTCCTGATCTTACTTGTCCTGTTGTATGAGATAATTATACAGCGGATCAATAACGATTAAAAATATTTGTTTTCAATGTGAATTAAGTGTATCCACCTTTCAGATGTGATTAAGAACACCTCACACAAGTGACAGCCTCTCTTTTAAGGACTAACTTAATTAAAAAAAATTAGCTTTTCATAAATGGACCTTAGGCAATACTCTTGTCCCTCTTGCAAAAAAAAAAAAAAAAAAAAAGAGTGTATTATGGAAATGTTTCCTTACAAGCCCTAGGACTTTTGTAATAAGGATGTTCAGTACTCACATGGCCTTACTTCTTGGCCCCATTCAAAAAAGAAAATTAATTAAAGGTATTAATTAACCTCTGGTGAAATTGAGAGCCATAGAAAAAGGAAAGAGTTAACCATCTGGTTTCCTACAATTAGGTTAATTTGTCACCAAATTTAGAGACTCTAGAGTTTGGAAACATTCCAACGGAAGCTGTTTTATTTCCTTACTGTTAAGCTTCACTGACCAAGAGGAACTTCAAGTCCCCAGATGTAAATAAAAGCCCCTGTGTTCCACCAGCCCTGAACATTCACCTCTCTATTGGGCACTCAGCCATGAAACTCCATTCCCTTATTTCTGTTCTCCTCCTCTTTGTGACTTTAATACCAAAAGGTAAGATGGTGAATGATTTTAGAAGTCTATTGGGATGCCTAGACCAGAGGAGGTCTATTGAGATAATTATACTGTGGCCATCCTAACTCAGACCCCAATTCACAGCCTTAGGAATTCAGAAATCCAACATGTTTTATCTTCTTTGGTACTAATGAAGCCAAAATTTAGAAGCAGGACAAGGAGTTCTTTCAACAGAAAATGGGGGTTCAAGAGCTTGATAATTAGAAAACAGGGCTGAAATAGAGTTAGAGGTATAGAAGCTTTGATATGTGATTTAAAGGTTAGTAAATACAGCAAATAGCTATCATCAAGGCCTCACTCTCCAAAAAGGAGAGTGAAGATGATAGTTCTTGGTTCAAACTTGGTAGTGAATGGAAGTGTATAGAGTCTATTGGTGAGGAATATTTGTGAAGGGCAGCAGTTAGGCAAATAAGACAGAATTCAATAAGAAAGTTTTGCATCAAATTATAAAAGACCAATAGAAATTTGGGAGCAGGGGAATTTGGAAAAAGAATAAACAGTGACATGAAGCTTAAATGGCAAAATTTTAAGCATAAGACCAATAATATAGAAAACACTTTAAGACTCTTAATTGCATCCTTAGGGTCCATGATTGAGAAGTTTAAATATTGACATGTAGAATCAAACTGAAAAGGGAATATAGAATCGAACATCTTCAGGGCGTTTCCTCCAGATCCTGGTAAGATCTGATAAAATTATTATCTCCACTGCTAATAGTGGGATATTCATATCCCTCAAAATAAAGTGTGTGGTCAATGAACAAAGATCTCTTCCTTGCTTTATCTCTGAGATTATTTTTTAAATAATTTCAACTTATATTGTAGATTCAGGAGGTACATGTGCAGGTTTGTTATGTTGGTATATTGTGTGGTGTGAGGTTTAGGGCAAGACGGTGATCCCATCACTCAGGTAGTGAGCATAGTACCAAATAGTCAGTTTTTCAATCCTGTTCCTCTCCCTCAGCACTCTAGTAGTCTCCAGTGTCCCATCTTTATGTCCATGAGTATCCAGTGTTTAGCTCCCACTTATAAGTGAGAACATGCATTATTTGGTTTTCTATTTCTGCATTAATTTACATGGGATTACATCCTCCAGCTGCATCCATGTTGCTACAAAGGATATGATTTTGTTCTTTTTTATGGCTGCATAGTATTCCATGGTATATATGTACCACATTTTCTTTATCCAGTCCACCATTGATGAGCACCTAGATTGATTCTTTGTCTTTACTATTGTGAATAGTTCTGTGATGAACATAGGAGTGCATGTGTGTTCTGAGTAGAATGATTTATTTTCTTTTGGACAATATACTCAGCAATGGAATTGCTGGGTTGAATGGTAGCTCTGTTTTAAGTTCTTCGAGAAATCTTCAGACTGCTTTCCACAGTGGCCGAACTAATTTACATTCCCATCAGCAGTGTATAAGCACTCCTTTTCTCCACAGCCTCATCTGCATCTCTATTATTTTTTGATTTTTTAACAATAGCCATTCTCACTGGTGTAAGATAGTTATTGTGGTTTTGATTTTGATTTGCATTTCTCTAGTGATTAGTAATGTTGAGCTATTTTTCATGTTTGCTGGCTGCTTCCATGTCTTCTTTTGAGAAGAGTCTGTTCATGTTTTCATGTCTTTTCCCACTTTATTTGTTTTTTGCTTGTTGATTTAAATTCCCTATAGATTCTGGATATTAAATCTTTGTCAGATGCATAGTTAGCAAATATTTTCTCCCATTCTGTTGTTTTCTGTTTACCCTGTTAATCATTTTCTTTTTCTCTGCAGAAGTTCCTTAGTTTAATTGGGCTCTACTTGTCAATTTTTGTTTTTGTTGCAATTGCATTTGAGTACTTAGTCATAAATTATTCCCCAAGGCCAATATCAAGAATGGTGTTGCTTAGGTTTTCTTCTAGGATTCTTACAGTTTGAGGTCTCACATTTAAATATTTAATCCATCATGAGTTAATTTTTTGTATATGGTGAAAGATAGGCATCCAGTTTTATTCTTCTGCTTATGGCCAGCCAGCTATACCAGCACCATTTATTGAACAGGGAGTCCTTTTTCCGTTGCTTATTTTTGTCAACTTTGTTAAAGAGCAGATGGTTATAAATGTGCAGCTTTATTTCTGGGTTCTCTATTCTGTTCCAGTAGTCCATGTGTCTGCTTTTGTACCAGTCCCATGCCGTTTTAGTTACTGTAGCCTTATAGTATAATTTGAAGTCAAGCAGGATGATGCCTCCAGTGTTGTTCTTTTTGCTTAGGATTATTTTGGTTGTCTGAGCTCTTTTTCAGTTTCATATGAATTTTAGAATAGTTTTTTCTATTCTGTGAAAAATGTCATTGGTAGTTTGATAGGGATAGCACTGAATCTATAAATTGCTTTGGGCAGTATGGCCATTTTCATAATATTGATTCTTCCAATCCACAGCAGGGAATATTTTTCTGTTTGTGTCATCTATGATTTCTTTCAGTAGTGAATTGTAGTATCGTTTGTAGAGATCTTTCACCTCCTTGGTTAAATGTATTCATGGGTATTTAATTTTTTGTGTGGCTATTGTAAATGGGATTGCATTCTTGACTTGGCTCTCGGGCTGAACATTATTGGTGTATAGAAAGGCCATTATTGGTGTACTGATCTTGTACATTGATTTTGCATCCTGAAACTTTACTAAAGTTGTCTATCAGGTCCAGGAGGCTTTGGCAGAGTTTTTAGGGTTTCCTACGTGTAGAATAATATCATCAATAAAAAGAGGTAATTTGACTTCTCCTTTTCCTATTTGGATGCCTTTTATTTCAAAAAGCTGATTGCTTTGGCTCATATTTCCAGTACTGTGTTGATTAGGATGGTGAGAGAGGGCACTCTTGTCTTGTTCCAGTTCTGAGATTCTTTTAAGTGCAATCAAAGCTACTCAATTGTTTGTTCTTTACCTAATCTGTGGATTTGCTGAGATCTGCCTCACACATGATTACCTCCTTCTGAAGGAGCTTATGCAATTCTCATTTGGTTCTCAGCTTTGGTCAGAAGAGACAATTGAGGTCAGATATACTTGTAGTGTCATCTGATGTGAAATTATGTGATGGTAATAACTTCAAAGTAGAAAAAAATTGAATGGCAATTGTTTTTATTTTAGATAATAAGACCCATGTACAGATAAAGAATGTGATTTTACTCAAATCACATAGGTAGTAGCAACATTACAGCTAAAAGCAAATCTCTTTAATCTGGGTCAATGTTGTTTTTAATCACTCCATAGGTGTAGATATCCATACAAAAATGATAACTGATTTCTGTCAGACTTTTTTCTCAAAATCTTCTAATTATACATAGGGAAACTAAGGAGGTTTTCTGCTATATGTGACAACATGGATGAACCTGGAGGACATTATGTTAAATGAAATAAGCTAGTCACAGAAGACAAATACTGCATGATTCCACTTACATGAGATACCTAAAATAGTCAAACTCACGGAAACAGGTAGCAGAACGTGGTTTCCAGGGATGGGGGAGGGAGGAGGAAAGAGGGAGTTGCTGTTTAATGAGTAAACGTTTTCAGTTTTGTTAGATGAATAAGCTCTAAAGATTGACTGTACAATATTATATCTATAGCATTTAAACATTTCCTAAGAAGGTAGATCTCACTTTAAGTGTTATTACAGCAATAAAATAAAGGACAAAGAACAAGAGGTTATTTGATGTTGAAAGCTGAGTTAATCTCCCCACAAATATGACAAGAATCCTTCAGAGGCCTGCCTTTCAGGCTGTGACATCTTCCTTCCTGTGGGAATAGAAATATCAGCCCTTGTCTGATCCTCCCAAATCAGTTATACCAGGAAGAAGGATTAAATGAGAGTCCTGTAATTCTGCACAGGAGCGAATCACTTTTGAATAGCCAGGTTTCTTGTGTCAGAGGATATTAAAGCCATATGTAAAGGTCAAAATGACTGACTTGTGCATATTGAGATGTTCTTGGACACATTATCAAGTGGGACCCAGAACACTCAGGTTGAAAAATAGGAATTTCATTATGAATTTTGTATGGTCTCTTAGTACTAAATAGTTAACTGCTGAGCTGTCTATACAATTTAATAATACTGCACTCCAAAAATTCTGATTTTAATCTCTGCTGTGACTGTTGGGCATATAGAATTTATCAGTTGCCTAGAAGCATTCTGATAATCTTAGAAACTTTATAACTCCTATATAACTTCTATCTAACAAAATTTCTTTTAAGAAAATTGAGTGGCTAGATCATGAAGAGTTTTGTTAAAGACATTTTACCCCAATAATCCAATTAAGTAAAAAAAAATTATTGTTTTCATGAAAAAATTTCTTCAAAGAAGCTACATAATCTGAAATATTAGTTTATCAGCTTAATGTCTGATGAATATTAAGTTATAACTATTTGAATATATGCTTTTATATATCCTTATATTTATTCAAAAAAGAATCCATGGTATCCTATAAAAAATTGGAATAGTTCATATAGATTTATATATACACACAAACATATGAGTCTGGGAATATGAGTCTAAAGAGGTTAGAATGGCATAAATCTTGGATTGCTGCATTAGCTCTCTGAGAATTAAGAAAATTATAGCATTCTTCTTACACTGACTGTGGAGAATAACGTAATATCTGAATACACGACATTGGACAGGAGCAGAAGACAGTTTGAACTCACGTTATGTAGAGAAAAGGAAACTGCGCTTCTATTTTTTGATTGATAAAGTTCCAGGAAGAGCCTCTCCATTTTAATCCCCTACAGCCCCCCCCCCCCC
>NW_016807741.1:9793-39155 GCF_001698545.2 Rhinopithecus bieti
CCCCCCCCCCCAAAAAAAAAAAAAACTTAAAAGTTACTGACTCAATGAGTTCTAACGCTAAGAAATTTATATCCTTTTAGAAAGTAGATGAATGTGCTATTAAGGGTCTTTTTCAGTGTGATTCTAAGTTCTCACTTCATCCACAGAAATTAATGTTGTGATATAATATAAAGTGAACATCTAAATTGTTTCTTTTTCCAAAAGCGCTTATTAAATATGCATCCTTTCTCCTATTGCCATGTGATATAACCATTATAATGTATTAATGTCAAATAAATTCTGAAGTGTATTAGAGAGTGCCTCTCTTCTTTTGCTCTGTGTGTGTATACTTCTGTCAATAAGTCTGAAAATAAATGTGAATATCTGGGAAGAAATTCCCTTCCTCATGAATGAGGACTATGAATCTGAATATGAATCAAGTAATTTAATCTTATCTTCTTGACTTAAACTAGTGCCCTTAGCATGACGATATGTCACAGTCATCAGTAAAAAGGGCGATTATAACTCTTTGGTTTCATGCTCAGAGTATACCTCCTTAAATTAAGCTTCAGGCTTCATGCTCAGAGCATACCTCCTTAGATTCCCATGTAGCAAGAAGCACATCACTGGTAGGATGAATTGTTCCACTCATTTTGAGTGAAGCAAGGGACATCTCCCAAATAGAGGAATCGGCACTATCTTAGGCTACATGCTGTGTCAGTAGGCTGAACTTTACTGTATAGTGGGTTAAACATCTCTACCCTACTGAGAGGAAGTTCACTCTTTTGGCTTCAGCTGAAGATTCACATTCCACCTCATTTTGCATGGGATGCCTCTAAGTTCAGATGCATAGGCCTCCTTGATGCCATACTCTGCCTCTTCTTATATCTTTCCCAGTACTAGTAACCCCTGATTTTAGCTTCATTTAAAAAGTCTGACAATGTTGCCAGATGTTAAATGTATGGATGAAGTTATCAGGGAAAAGACCAACAGCTAGCAACAGGTCTGCTATGCTTCTGAGCATGAAGCCTGTGTTCTGTGTAGGCAATGCAGTAGAACCAGCACCTTCCACAACTGGCTGGGGAGACTTCATGTCTCTCTGAAAGGCAGCCACTTTCTCTTCCACAATAGTCTTGGGGGAAAAAAAGGGAATATTACAAGATACTATCCAACTCCCTCATCATGACATTCTCTTGTTACGGAGAAACCCTGAATTTATGAACTACTAGTCTGATAGTAGAGTGTAATACCAGACTGCACTAGGTTGAAGCTTCTGACAAGGGTGGAAGACAATCTTGCACAGGTTACGAGCACTCAGTTCCAAAAGGCTGCTTTGGTTTTTCTGGCTATGGATCTATTTCTACAGAGTAGAGAAACAATAATGATAGCCTAGTTTAAATACGAAACAGTAACAAACAACAAAAAAAATGATTGAGAGCTGAAAAGGCCATCAAACTGTTACTCATCTACAGAAGCAAAGAAGCCAGAGGTAGTATATTACACAACAGTAAAAACAAAATAAGATCCAGGTGTGTTAACTGGATGGTTCGGGAACTAATGTCTGTTAATGAACATCAGCAAAAGTGTTTTTCTTATATAGCATCTGCTGTGATATACGGTAGGAAACATAAACTATGGTTGTGCTGAGAAGAATAGTAAGAGAAAGGATAGTAAGCATAGATAAAACTACTGAATTAGAGCACGCCCTTCGTCATACGCTTCTCAACAACCAGATGAATTAAGACAACATATGGATACACTTAAGGGAAAATACCTTTTAGCTCAGTGAGTAATTCTCTCCAGGTGTCTGTCTGTCTATCTATCTATCTATCTGTCCCTCCATCGATCTATGAGGTATTGAGCAACATAGGAAAGATATTTCTTACATAGTCCTGAAATGAGGAAATTAGTTTAGATAAAATCTGAAGGATTGATAGGCTTTCTATGAAAGGAGATGAAGATATGAACATGCACCATTTGATAGGGATGATGTACACACAGATGGGAAGATGGAGGGACAGATACTTCCTTTGAAACTGTTTCTTAGTGGTGGCATTGTTGGTGTTTGGTGAAAGACAATTCCTTAGGTGAAAAATGTAGCAGTGCTGTGCTATTTGCTAAATACCAAAGACACCTTCCCTAGGCATGGTGGCAAGAACAAATGGTCCCACACATTTCAAAATGTACTGCTCTAGGGGAGGACAATCCCTTTAAAGGATTTTAGAAGTTGGCCTGTTTCCTCCAAGGTGTATATAATCTACAATCTTAGCTCCCTTCCCATAAAAAGGCACTATTTCTGTCTACGTGTCTGATCCTTCCATATTGACAATGTTTGCTTTCCTCTCCCAAAACCATTCTTCTGGGGGTTTATTGTTTTATGTATATTTTCAATAGTGAATTAATGATGTTCTTAAATCTCTTTCTGTGCAGGAAAGACTGGCGTTATTCCAGGACAAAAACAGTGTATTGCTTTGAAAGGGGTGTGCAGAGACAAAGGCTGCAGTACACTAGATGATACCATTGGAACATGTAATGAAGAAAAAAAATGTTGTAGAAGGTGGTGGATACTTGAGCCCTATCCAACTCCAGTTCCCAAAGGAAAATCTCCTTAAGTGGGAGCAAACATTAAGCCCTTTGAACTCCAGAATGGATAATTTTGCAGACTTCTGTTTAACCCAATTTCTTACTCTTCCTTGACTGGAAATAAATGTTGTCCTAATCGCACGTGTACTGACTGCCTTCTGGAGCATTTCTTCTTGAGACACATGCAAGCCTCTTAAGAACGATGAGAATAAACTAAATAACAGAAGAATCTCATACCCTACAGGTATTTATAAAAAAATATAAGTTTCTAAGAAAATAAAGATAAAATGTTAAATATGTAAAACAATAAGATTATGAAGTAGCAGTAGGCAGTGTTTGATTATTTGAAGTGCAATGTCAACCTTCTTCCTCATCCAGTTCTGAACAAATACCAACTTCATTACTAACAGAGACCTACTTAGATAATATGGGTTAAAGCGTGATAATCATGTGACCTTGCTAACATTGCACCTGAGAATTAGGTACATGACCATTCCAGTCATTCCAGCACTTGAAGCAGGTCTCACCTCTACTGCCCCCTGCCCCTAGATAAGTAGAAAAGAAGACCTGCTTTCTACAAGTAGGCTCACTAGGAGGAGCTGTAGAGCTGAAGAGTTGCTACCTCAGCATGCCGGGTTAGTTCTTTCCAAACTCTCCATCAGATAACTCCATTTTCTGGGACCAAGACAATTAAAGGGCACGAAGGATACCAGGAATATGACGTGGCATCAGTGCCACAAAGATGGAAAACATCTAGAATGAGGCCAAATTACCCCACAAACAAAATTCAAGAGTTTGTGTTTTTTTTTAACCACAAAGCTTATGGTCAATGACTCAGGGGAGGGTGGGTTATCTCCCTATGCAGAGAAGCTGTCGGGAGTCTATTAAAATAACTCTAATCGCATCTTCATGGATCTGTTTCTTCAATACTAGTCATTGCTTTTTCTATATCTTCTCAGAATCACTCACGAACAGCGTATTACTCTGAGATCAGATTCTAAGCTAATCTCAGAATAATAGGCTAATACAATTTTTACCCTATACGTTTTACACATAGCTGAAAAGTCACATCTTCTCTTCTTTGTCATCTTATGTGCCACTACATTATCCAGTGTAGCACATTAGAGATTCTTTGATAACTAAATGACATTAGGAGATTTTAAAAGTCATAAATACCCTCCTATATTAAAATGCTAAAAAAGAAAATTTCCCTTATTTGAATATAAACAAGTCTCCTTATAAAATTTCTAGGCATAAATTGAAGTTCAAAGATTGAATCTCCAAGATTGAATCTCCTCAATCCTCTATGTTAAGCGCCAAAGACATTAGAATCCAAATGAATTACCGGCGAAATGAAATTATCTTCCCCTGTTAAGTCACAAAGTTTTCTATTAAGACATGTAAGCAAAAAAAAATCATGCACTCATTTCTTCTCCATCTTAGTGAATTAGTGAAAGTTTCTTCAGAGACTTGACATTGAATGAATATAACATCTCAACTCACTGAAGCAAAAAGAAGTTTTTTTGCTTTTTTTTTTTTTGAGACGGAGTCTCGCTCTGTCGCCCAGGCTGGAGTGCAGTGGCCGGATCTCAGCTCACTGCAAGCTCCGCCTCCCGGGTTCACACCATTCTCCTGCCTCAGCCTCCCGAGTAGCTGGGACTACAGGCGCCGCCACAGCGCCTGGCTAGTTTTTTGTATTTTTAGTAGAGACGGGGTTTCGCCGTGTTAGCCAGGATGGTCTCGATCTCCTGACCTCGTGATCTGCCTGCCTTGGCCTCCCAAAGTGCTGGGATTACAGGTGTGAGCCACCGCTCCTGGCCAGAACACTTTTTATCTCTGAGCAAGCAGAAAAAAAAGGTAAGGGAAATGAAAAGATAAGGAACAAAAGAATCCATCCAGAATTTAATTTCTCCTTTTTTTTGAGTGAGAGAAAGTTTATTAAGAAAGTAAAGGAATAAAAGAATGGTTACTCCACAGGCAGAGGAGCCTCTAATTTCTAATTCTGATCGTTTTTCTTAATTTTGTTTCTAATGACACTCTCGATTTTACCATACGATATTGGCCATTTAATAAAGAAGTTCAGGGACAGACAGTAACATATAAAGTAGAGCAATATTTCTGATCTCCAGCACCATCAACATTTTGACAGGAGCAATTTTTTGCTGTGGGGAGCTTTCCTGTATATTGTGGGATGTTTAGCAGCCTTTCTTGCCTCTAAAACATTTCTCCCACCTGTGACCAAAACAAACAAACACACAAACAAAAACCTCTACACACTACTAAAAGTCCTCGGGGGGCAACATTGTCCCGAGCTGAAACCGCTATAGTAAAGAAATCATCAGTTAAAGGTAAAAGTAAATAGGAGTTAGAAAATTCACTCAAATAGAGACCTTTGCCTGTAAACTTTCAAAAAGTAAGACAGCGTCACATATAAAATAATAGATCAGAAATGTCTTCTGACAATTCGAAGATGAATTATGTCTCTTTATTTGAAAGATATAGATCTAAAGATAACACTTTTGGTTTTTTACTGCTGTGCTAGTTGTTAGAAATACCTGACCATATCTTAATCATTGAGATTTTAGGGCAATATTGCTCTGATACCTCATCCAGAGGTGCAAAATCTACATTTTAGGGACATTTAAAAGATTTCTGGGAAAAGGTTGTCTGTGCCTTTTGATAATAAGACTGCGTGAATTACATGCAATCTCTTGGAGTACTTGACTATATCTTCTGCAGAAGGCCATATTTACTGTATACAATTATATGATTCTGTGCATGGAACATATTATATTGATACTAATTTATGAGGGTATAGTTGATAAACCCCAAAGGAGTTAATTTTATTGTTATATAAAGGTAAAGGCAGGCCGGACGCAGTGGCTCACACCTGTAATCCCAACAGTTTGGGAGGCCAAGGCAGGCAGATCACCTGAGGTCAGGAGTTCAAGACCAGCCTGGCCAACATGGCAAAACCCTGTCTCTACTAAAAATACAAAAATTAGCCAGGCATGGTAGTGGGTGCCTGTAATCCCAGCTACTCGGGAGGCTGAGGCAGGAGAATTGCTTGAACCCAGGAGGCAGAGGTTGCAGTGAGCCGAGATTGCACCACTGCACTCCAGCCTGGGCGACAGAGCGAGACTCCATCTCAAAAAAAAAAAAAAAAAAAAAAAGGCAAAGGCAATACTATATATCATGAAAGCTTGAGATATGCTCAGACCTTTGCCAGTTGCACATTTACAAGTTCATTTTGTTCTTTCTACCTTTCTGGAAAATTTGATATCATCGAGACAATAGTTTCCGAATAAATGGCAAGTCACAAAAATACTTGAAAATAGTCCAAGTAAAATGGATTTTACTATCACTAGAAAAAGATTGCAATTTCCATATTCAAAATGCAAAATAAAATACTTTTGCTGCTGTTGGAACCATAGCTCATATGACCTTGAAAGGTTTTATATCATATGTAAAGCAGTGCGACACCCAATGATAGACTGTGATGAGTTAAAGAGCAGTACTACGAACACTAAAGCAATTCTTAAATAACACAACAAACAGTTTAATAACAAAAAAATTGAATAATCACCATGACCCAACTACTTGAAAAAAAGAAGAAAAAGAAAACAGAGAACAAATGAAACAGGACATGTGTAAGATGGCTAAGTAGAAGGTCCCCAGCCTCCATCCATCCACACAACACGATGTGGCAACCATCCATGGATAAAATGTCTTTGTGGGAACATCAGGACCCAGTCAGGAGGTCAAGACAATCCACCAGAGCCCAAGACCAAGGAAAACTGCTTTGAGAAGGCAGGAGCATGCCCCTGGAAGTAGGCTCACCAATCACAGACCTGGCCATGAACACAGAAACACCTCCATCTGCCTGTGGACCCTGCTGCGGCCCTACTTACGTGTGGTTCCAGATGCAGCCTCAAAAGTCATCCCCAAAAGTCATTCAGGAGCAGGTTGTTTAATTTCCATATAATTGTATGGTTTTTAGTGATTTTCCTAATATTTATTTCTATTTTTATTGGGATGTGGTCAGAGAGTGTGGTTGGTATAATTTCGAGTTTTTTGAATTTGCTGAATATTGTTTTATGGCCAATCACATGGTTGATTTTAGAGTGTGTACCATGTGCAGATGAGCAGAATGTATATTCTGTTGTTGGGCGGACTGTTCTGTAGATGTCTTTTAGGTCTGTTTGGTCAAGTGTCGAGTTAGGGCCCAAATATCCTTGTTAGCTTTCTCTCTCAATAATCTGTCTAATGCTGTCAGTGAGGTGTCGAAGTCTCCCACTATTATTGTGTGGTTATCTGTCTTTTTGTAGTTCCCTCATAACTTGTTTTATGAATTTGAGTGCACTTGTCTTGGGTGCATATATATTTAAGACGGTTAAGTCTTCTTGTTGAATTGAACCCTTTACCATTGTGTAATGCCTTCTTTGTCTATTTCTGTCTTTGTTGGCTTAAAGTCTGTTTTGTCTGAAATTAAAATGGCAACCCTGCTTTTTTGTCTCCCCTTCGCTTGGGAGATCTTTCTTTGAGCCTTTACATTGAGCCTATGAGTGGTGGGTCTCAGATGCAATGACACCGAAGACAGCATACAGTTGGGGCTTGCTTCTTTATCCACCTTGCCACTTTGTGCCTTTTAAGTAGGGCACTTAGTCCATTTGTGTTCAAGGTTAATATTGCTGTGCGTGGATTTGATCCTGTTATTGTGTTGTTAGCTGGTTATTATGCAGAATTCATTGTGTGTTGCTTTATAGTGTCAATATCTATGTAATTAATTGTGTTTTGTGGTGGCTGGTACTCTTTCATTTCCATATTTAGCACTCCCTTAAGGACCTCTAGTAAGGCGTGTCTGATGGTAACAAATTTCCTTAGCATTTGCTTGTCTGAAAAGGATTTTATTTCTCTTTTGCTTATGAAGTTTGTTTAGATGGATATAAAATTCTTGGTTGGAATTTCTTGTCTTTAAGAATACTGAATGTAGGTCCACAGTCTCTTCTGGCTTGTCGAGTTTCAGCTTAACAGTCCACTGTTAGCCTAATGGGATTTCCTTTGTGAGTTACCTGTTCCTTTTCTCTAACTGCCTTTAATATTTTTTCTTTCATGTCAACCTTGGATAATCTGATGATATATGTCTAGGGGATGATTGTCTTGTATAGTATCTTGCAGGGGTTCTCTGCATTTCCTAAATTTGAATCAAACTCTCTAGTGAGGTTGGGGAAATTTTTATGGATGATAGCCTCAAATATGTTTTCCAAGTTGTTTGCTTTCTCTTCCTCTCTTTCAGGGACTCCAGTGAGTCATATATCTGGTCTCTTTACATAATTCCAGATTTCTAAGAGGTTTGTTCATTTTTTTGAATTCTTTTTTCTTTATTTTTGTCTAACTGAACTAGTCTTCAATCTCTGAGATTCTTCCCTCAGCATAGCCTATTTTATTATGGTTATTATTATACTTTAAGTTCTAGGGTACATGTGCACAACATGCAGATTTGTTACATATGTATATATGTGCCATGTTGGTGTGCCGCACTCATTAACTCGTAATTTACATTAGGTATATCTCCTAATGCCATCCCTCTCCCCTTCCCCCACCCCACAACAGGCCCCAGTGTGTGATATTCCCCTTCCTGTGTCCAAGTGTTCAATTCCCACCTATGAGTGAGAACATGCGGTGTTTGGTTTTCTGTCCTTGCAATAGTTTGCTGAGAATCATGGTTTCCAGCTTCATCCATGTCCCCACAAAGGACATGAAATCATTCTTTTTTATGGCTGCATAGTATTCCATGGTGTATATGTGCCACAGTTTCTTAATCCAGTCTATCATTGATGGGCATTTGGGTTGGTTCCAAGTCTTTGCTATTGTGAATAGTGCCACAATAAACATATATGTGCATCAGCATGGCCTATTTTGCTGTTAATACTTGTGATTGTATTATTAAATTCTCATAGCCAGTTTTTCATATCTATCAGATCAGTTTTGTTCTTTCTTAAAAGGGCTGTTTTGTCTTTCAACTCATATCATTTTATTAGATTCCTTAGATTCCTTGAATTTGGTTTCAACTTTCCTGAATCTCGATGATCTTCATTCCTATCCTGATTCTAAATTATATGTCTGTCATTTCAGCCTGGTTAAGAACCATTGCTGGCGAACTACTGCAGTCCCTTGAAGGTAAGAAGACGCTCTGGCTTTTTGAGTTGCCAGAGTTCTTGTGCTGGTTCTTTCTAACCTGTATAGACTGATGTTTCTTTAATCTTTGGTGTTGCTGTCTGCATTAATCTGTTCTTGAGCTGGTAATAAAGACACACCAGAGACTGGGTAATTTATAAGGAAAGAGGTTTAATTTTCTCACAATTCCACATGGCTGGGGAGGCCTAACAATCATGGCAAATGAGGAGCAAAGTTATATCTTACATGGTGGCAGGCAAGAGAGCTTGTGCAGGGGAATTCCCATTTATAAAACCATTAGATCTCATGAGAGCTCACTCATGGGGGAACCGCCCCCATGATTCAGTTATCTCCATCTGGTCCTGCCCTTGACACATGGGGATTTATTCAAGGTGACATTTGGGTGGGGACACAGAGCCAAACCATATCACTGTCCTTTGGATGGGGTTTTTGCTCTTATATTCTTTGATGCCTTTGAAGGTTTGATTGTGGAATAAGGTGGGTTCCGTTGACTGGCTTCATTTCTGGGAGACTTCTGGGGGTCAAGGCTCAGCTCATTACTCCTGGGCTGTGTGCCCTAATCCTGGGAAGTTGGTACCAGGTTCCTGGCTTTGTTCTCTTGTTCCCTGAGGTGAGAAACCTGCTACACTTGAGGGCCTGAATTGTTCCTGGTCCACTGGAAACAACACTTTGATTGGAAGTGCCAGCCACAGCACTTTTTTGGGGTGGTGGCAGCAGGGTTTGTGCTTGCATATGTGCGGCAGTGGCAGTGGTGGTTGGGTAGGGTATACATGTGTTGGTGAGGATGGGGCAGAGTGAACTCACTTTGGTTGGGGTGAGGCACCAGTGGAGGTGGGGCACCAACATCCATCCATAGACTCATGCTGGCAGCAGGATGGTATGGTGCCTGTGCATAGGCAGGGGTGGGGCATTGGCAAGGGTGGGGCAGTTGTGTCTATGCATGTGCTTGCACCAGTGGCATTGCAGCAGTGTACTCCTGTGCCCATGCACATGCACTCACGCCAGCAGTAGTGGGGTAGTGGGGTTCACACATATGCACACACAGGCAGGTGAAGGCAGGTGAGGTCCACCCACTGTGCATGTCAACAAAGTGGTGGTGGGTGGCCATGAGTGAGTGAATGCTTACAAAGTGGCAGAAGGGAGGTTTTGGTCAGGAGAGACTGCAGGTGGTTGCATGTCAGTGGGGACTGGTCTGCTGAAGCTCTCTGAAAGTTTAGGCTTGGTTCACCAGTAAAGAAGCTATGATGATGTTCCCCAG
Organism: Rhinopithecus bieti; assembly: GCF_001698545.2. Taxonomy (NCBI): domain Eukaryota; kingdom Metazoa; phylum Chordata; class Mammalia; order Primates; family Cercopithecidae; genus Rhinopithecus; species Rhinopithecus bieti. Next base: position 19,812 of record NW_016807741.1, read on the forward strand.
GAAGCACCCTGGTTGGGAATCCAAGGAGGTGCTGCAAGCAAGTGCAGCCAGGCTGGGTCCCCAGCAGAGGCCAGCAGACGGAGGGGACCCAGATAGAACTGGCCTTGACCCATGTGCAAGACTACCTTACTCTGTTCAGGTCCAAAAATCACCAAAGGCCCAAGCTACGTAAAAGAGCATAGCAAGCCTTGGGGGATAGGTGACCCTGGCCATGCTTCACTGCAGCTATTGCTGTGCCAAACGCTCTGAGCTCCTCACAGGCTGAATTCCTGGTCCTGCCACCTCTCCATACAGCTCTCCTTGCCAGCTCAAATGTCCATGAGGGTCATGGGGTCTACTGCAGCTAGGGGTCCAAAAGTCTGTGGTGAGAGTGGGCCACTCTTCACCTATTCAAGTCACCCCTTCCCCAGGAGCTGCTGGGGTCCAGGAACAAGGCCTCGTGCAGGGTTTCCAGCTTCCTCCCTCTTCAGCCTAGAATCTGCCTCCTCCCCCAATCCACTCTCAATGTCTCCCCTCTGAAGATCGGCTCAGAGTGTGCCAGTCTTCCTAATGGTCTGGTCTCTTAGGGGGAGATGTTATTCTAGGCTGTATGTAACAAACCACCTTATCACCCCCTCTTTTTTCTCTTTTTGTTTGTCTTTGTCATTTGCTGATCTTCTGTATCAGCAAATTTATTTATCTCTCTTAGTTGTGTACCTGCTCTAGTTTTTGTTTTGTACATGTCATGAGTCTTACATAAAATACCTTATAGTTTTAAAAGACTAAAACTGATAGCAACTTAACTTCAGTCACATACAAAATCTTTAGACTTTTGCCCTCCTCCATTTATATTTTTTAATTTCACAATTTACATTTTTGTGTTTTGTACTCCCTAACAACTTACTATGGGTTCTACTATAGGTTGTGACTTTTAACCTTTACAAAAGAATATATATAATTTACAAAGCACCATAACAGTATTGAAATATTCTGGATTTGACCTTTACCTTTTTTTACCTTTATCAGTGAATTTTACACTTTCATATGTTTGTATGTCAATAATTAGCATCCTTTGATTTCCATTTGAAAAGCTTCCTTAACAATTTCTTATAAGGCAGTTCTAGTGGTGATGAATCTCCTCAGTGTTTGCTTGTCTAGGAAAGACATTATTTCTCCTTCATTTCTGAAATATAGCTTTCCTGGATATAGCATTCTTGACTGACATTATTTTTTCAAAATGGACTGAAAGCTTAAATATAAAACCTGAGGCTGAAAAACTACTAGAAGAAAACATGGGGGAAAGACTACATGATGTTGGACATTTTAAGTTCTAACCGCAAAAGCACAAACAATGCAAGCAAAAATGGACAAATTTGATTATAATCAAAATAAAAAGCTTATGCACACCAAAGAAAACAATCAGAATAAAGAGACAATCTACAGATTGGGAGAAAATATTTGCAAGCCATACATCTGATGAGGAGTTAATAGACAAAATTTATAAGGAACTCAAACAACTCTACAGAAAGAAAACAAATAGTCCAATTAAAGAACGGGCAATGGAGATAAATAGACACTTCTCAAAAGAAGACACACAAATGACCAACAAATATACAAAAAAAAAGTTCAACATCACTAATCATTAGGGAAATGGAACTTAAAACCACAGTGAGATATCACCTCACACCTGCTAGAATGGCTACTGCCAAAACGAGGAAACATAACAGGTGTTGGAGAGGATATGTAGAAAAGGGAACACTTGTACACTGTTGTTAGGAATGTAAATTAGTGTAGCCATTATGGAAAACTTACAAGTTTCTCAACAAAAATAAAAATAAAATTACATATGATCTAGCAATCTCAAGTCTGGGTATTTACTGAAAAGTCTTGAAATTTGTATATTGAAGAGATGTCTGCATTTCCATGTTCATTGCAGCACTTTTTGCAATAGTCAAGTTTTGGAATCAACCTAAGTGTCTATCAACAGATGAATGGATAAAGAAAATATAGTGTATATACACAGTAGCGTACTATTCTACCTTAAAGAAAATAAACATTTTTATTTGCAGCAACAAAGATGGAATTGGAGAACATTATGCCAAGTGAAATAAGCCTGGCACAGAAAGACAAATATTACATGTTTCACTTATTTGTGGAATCTAAAACAGTCAAACTCAAATAAGCAGAGAGTAGAACAGTGGTTACTAGAGGCTGGGGAGGGTAAAGGGATGAGGATATGATGGTCAAACAGTACAAAGCCTCAACTGGACAGTAAAATAAGGTTTCTTTAAGATATACTGCGCAGCATGGTGACTATAGTAAAAAATGTATTATACATTTCAAAATTGCCAAGAGAATACATTTCAACCATTCTCAAGACAAAAAAATAATGATTTTAGGTGATTGGTATGTTAATTACTTTGATTTAATTATTCCACATTGAATTCATAAATCACAACATCACTTTGTACCCAACAAATAAGACAACTATAATTTATCAATTTATAATTAATAATTTGTTAATAAATAAGATAACAGGCAAAATATTTGAGCACACATTTCACCAAAGAAAATATGTGAACGGACATAAACACCTGAGAAGATTATCAGAATCATTAGTCATTAGTGAAATTCAAATTAAAACCACAGTGAGAAGCCACTTAACACACACTAGAATAACAACTACAATAAAAATGACCAGTGATAAAATATGTCCATGAAGATGTGGCTAAATCAGGGCACTTTACAATGCTGATGGAAATATAAAATAGTATCACTACTTTGGAAGATAATTTGGCCTTTTCTTAAAACTGATAAATATGAATATATCATGCAATTTAATAACACTATTCTTAGGTTTCTATCCCATATATTAGTATATGGATAAACAAAATGTACTATATCTATACAGAGAAATACTATTGTGTAATAAAAAAGAACAAATATGAATACATGATACATCATGGATGAACTTCCACAACATTATGTTGCATGAAAAAAGCCAGTGAATGAATTTATAAATAACCCCCACACTCCTAGTCTTCAGATTAAAATGTAGCCCCAGCCGACAACATTGTCTGCAACCTCAAGAGACCTTTAACCAAAAGCACCCGGTTAAGCTTCATTCCACAGAAACTATGTGATAATCAGTTTGTTTTAAGTCACTACTTTTTGGAATACCTTCTTATGCAACAATAACTAATACACTACCCTTGCGAAATTTCTATATTGTGCTTATTCTGTTTCATAAAATGTGTTGAGCAACCACCTAGCTCAATCTATAATCTCAATTACTCTTAAGAAATAGGAATTATCACACTTCGGGAGGCGGAGGCAGGCGGATCATGAGGTCAGGAGACCGACACTATCCTGGCTAATGTGGTGAAACCCCGTCTCTACTAAAAAATACAAAAAAAGTTAGCCGGGTTTGGTGGCGGGTGCCTGTAGTCCCAGCTACTCGGGAAGCTGAGGCAGGAGAATGGTGTGAACCGAGAGGCGGAGCTTACAGTGAGCCGAGATGGTGCCACTGCACTCCAGCCTGGGCAACAGAGCGAGACTCCATCTCAAAAAAAACAAAGAAATAGGAATTATCTATTCCTTCAGGATTGGACATAAAATCTTGCTAGTTCTAGCACCTTTTGGATGTAAAAGGATAGAACATTAACTACTTATAAGTTTGTTTTGGCCAATATTGTTAATTTATATTTCCCTAAAAGTGTCCATTTCATTCACATATTTAGAATATGGGGTTTAAAGTATTCTATCATGATTTCAAAGCTCTTCTCTATCTGTAGTTTATGTTCCTTTTCTTCCCTGTATTATTTTTTTTTCTCTTTTTCTCATCGTGTTTTCCTAAGGCTCATCTAATATATGAATCTTACCATAAACTACCTAGTGGTCTTACTAAATAACTCTACAATGTTTCTTGCTTTGTTTTGTTTCTTATTTAATTTATGTGTGATATTATTTTGTTTACTGCCCCTATTTTGTTTCAGATTTTCTTCTTTTATTTTGTTGCTTATTTCGATTCTTCAGTTGAGCACTAAGCTGCTTTCATACTTTCATGAATTCTAGTAAATGTCTTGAAGACCATAAATGTCCCTTTTTATACCACTTTGGCTCCATTCCACAGGATTTCATTGATAGTGCTTTGCGTTTTTTGAGATCTAATTATTTTGTATTCATTTTTATGTATGCCTTAGCCCAAGTGTTATGTAAGAATGTGTTGTGTTTTAATATCTCTGTGTATGAATTTGGGAATATATATTATTGTTATTGATTTCTGATATTAGCAACTTGCTGCAGGGAACATGACCTTTTTGATATCAATTTTATTTTAGAATTTATTCAATAATCATGGAAAGCCTCTCCGAGATGGTGACACAGGAACAAACACTGAATGAAATAGGGTGGCAGAGTTTCCATAGAAATATCTTAGAAAAGAATAATCCTTGCAATGGTAATAGTAAAAACAGAGGCTATGAGGTAGAAATGGGTTTGAAATGTTTATGGAAGAGCAAGAAAACTAATTATGTGTGGAACAGAGTGAAAAGAGGGAACAGTAGCAGGAAAAAAAAGATTGGAGAAATATTCAGCAACCAAATCAGGTAGGACATTGTGTGCCATGTAAAGAGACTGGATTTTATTCTATGAAGTTTTTTTAAAAAACGTAATTAGATTTTCAATATGGAAATAATTTGACTTAATTTGCATTTTTAAAACATATCTCTGGCGTCTGAACATAAATCAGAGTGTGCAAAGCTCTCGTAGAAGCATAGAGACAAATTAGGGGGCTCTCTCCAGAGACACTAGTGACTTGGACATGGTGCAATGACAGAGGAGGTGAACAAAGGTTGGATTTAAGACACATTTTAGACTGGGCCCAGTGGCTCACACCCGTAATCCCCGCACTTTGGGAGGCCAAGGCAGGCAGATCGTCTGAGGACAGGAGTTTGAGAACAGCCTGACCAACATGGCGAAACTCTGTCTCTACAAAAAAATACAAAAATTAGCTGAGAATTGGTAGCTGGCACCTGTAATCCCAGTTACTCGGGAGGCTGAGACACAAGAATCGCTCGAACCTGGGAAGCAGAGTTTGCAGCGAGCAGAGATCGCACCACTGTACTCCAACCTAGGTGACAGAGGATATTTTAAAGATAGAGCTGGGCTTGCTAATGGGTTGTAATTATGAAATGAGAGAATCAAAGGTATCCCCAGAGTTTTTGTTTGTTTTTGTTTTTTAACCTAAACAACTAGGTACATGAGCCCATCACTGAGAGAGCAAGACTAAGGGCAGTGTAAGTATTAACAGAGAAAGTGGTAAGAATCACAAATTCATTCCGGATTTCTTGAGTTGCTTATTAGACAGTCAAAAGTACATGTCAAGTAAATAGTTGAATTTTTTTATTCTGAAGCTTAGGGGGAACGTCCAGGCTAGAGCTAATACTTCATTTACACAGAGAGACAGCAACCTTGTGCCAATATGCTTCTCATAGCTATGAAGAGAATCTATCTACAGACTTGATCAACTCGAGTGCAGAAAGAGAAGAAAAAAATTGCCTCCTAACAACTGGTGGAGTGATTTTACTCATTTCATTTGACTTTATGTCTGTCATTTATTTTACCTCACTTTTATCTTTTCTCTTATTTTGCTGGTTGAACAAAGTTATTATCCATTTTTTACCTATATTGGAAAATAGTCTATCCTAAGATTCTCCTTTCAATTAACAACATATTGAACTAACAGTTTCTCTCACTCCATATAAATTAAGCACACCTGCAAATCCAGCAGCCACTTGGGTCAGGAGACCTAACCAGAAATTGATTTGGAAATAGTAGAGAAGCCCCTTGGGACAATCTCATAACATTTAAATAGTGAAAGTATAAACACAAAACAATGAAACAATGAAAGGATAATTACATAAGTATATTATGAAATATCCATGATATGGAATATTATACAGAAAGTAAAATTACTGTTTTGGAGTTTTGAAAATAGCATAAGAAAACATTTACAATAAAGCAATACCTATTAAATAAAGCTATAGGTGAATCGCAAGAATAAGAGAGAGAGACATTTAATGGAAAGTAAATAAACTAAAATAGTAATAATCTTTTAAGTGATCAAGTGATGTGTTATATCTATTATCATGATAATCTTATTTTTTCCAATTTTAAATGAAATAATATTTAGGAATCAATAAAAAGAAAATATACATATAGGATATAGGCATATAAGTGTTTGTCTACTCTTATACAGAGAAAAACTTGTTGAGTGATTTTGCAAAAGTATATTCAATGGAAAGCTGAGGGGAAATGTCAGCCACATGTGGGGTAAGAAGTGAATGAAAGATGAAGTGAAAATGAAGCATAGAGACTATGATATTCCTGAAGGGGAAAGGGAAAAGCTAGGGGCATTCGTTAAAAAAACAAACTAAATACAAGAAAGACAATTTTGTGTTTTGTTTTTAACATGGCAGGAACTTGAGGATATTGATAGACTTCAAGTAAGGAAAACAATGGATTTAGAAAGCTGGCAGCAGTCAGGCACGTAGCTCACTCCTGTAATCCCAGCACTTTGGGAGGCAGAGGCAGGCAGATCACTTGAGGCCATGAGTTCAAGACCAGCCTGGCCAACATGGTGAAACCCCATCTCTACTGAAAATACAAAAATTAGCTGGGTGTGGTGGCGGGCGCCTGTAATCCCAGCTACATGGAAGACTGAGGCAGGAGATTCACTTGAACCTGAAGGTGGAGGTTGCAGTGAGCTGAGATCATACCACTGCCTCCAGCCTGGGCGACAGAGTGAGACTTTGTCTCAAATAAATAAATAAGAAAAAGAAAACCGTCAGCAACAAGAAGAAAAACAGATAATGCATCAAAGTCTCCAAAGCTGTCAGTACTGCTGAAGGCAGGGAAGGAAGGTAAACAATGAATACTTGATGATAGGTTTTTTATTGAAAATCTGGTGCCTTCCTGGAGAGCTATGTGCAATAAAACACAATAATTTCTAGGTCAAATTTAACTCTCTAATGGTAAATTGCCTTCTTTCTTCTTCTACTGTGACAACTTACATTTGATAGCTTGGTGGCTATCTGATTTTCTTCTTGGTGTTCTTTTAAGGAAAGGCATTTGTCAAAGTACTTTATCTTTCTTTGCTGAAGCTCTCTGCAATCTAAGTTATCTTTCAATGCTCATCTGGTACCTACAGGTCCACCCCCAGAATGCAATGAACCTTCCTCTGACCCTTCTTTGACATCCCTGATTGCCAGCCCATGAATTACACAATGTTCTTGGGCTTCCTGGGCAGGATTCCAAGCCTGCCTCCTGGCTCCAAATCTATTAGGTTAGTGCAAATGTAATTGCAATGTTTGCCGTTGAAAGTAATGGCAAAAACCGCAATTACGTTTGCACCAACCTCTATCAGGCTGGCAAACAAATGTTCACAGAAAATATCAAGCAGTGAAAATTCTGCCCTTAGTGTTCCATAAAGGATTTCAATTATTTGTTCTCATAAATTGTATCGCTTTGTAGTGTAAACTGTGCTTCCAAAGCTTTCCCTCATGATCAAGAAAGAAAGAATTCTCAGATAGGTGAGAAAAATCAGTAAATTCTGGATTCTTGATCAGAGATGCTAATGATCTTAGGCCATTCTGGTTTCAGTAAATGGAACAGTCAGCAATAACCAGCACAATGACCCTAAGATCCCTCTTTGAGTTTCTAGGGTGCTGGCAGAGGCTTGTGCACAGGCACCGCTGTCCCAGCAACTCAGAAGAAAGGACTTGAATGGAGGTTTACGGAAAAACATCCCCAGAGCTTTCACGCCCCTCATCGGCCCTCCTTAGGCTAAGACTTGTGAAGTTTGCCTCTTCCAAGACCTCCCCATCCCTGACTCAACTTAAGATGTCATTTTCTTTTTTTTTTTTTTTTTTTTTTTTTGAGGCGGAGTCTGGCTCTGTCGCCCAGGCTGGAGTGCAAGTGGCCGGATCTCAGCTCACTGCTAAGCTCCCCTCCCGGGTTCACACCATCTCCGGAACCTCAGACCCTCACCACGAGTAGCTTCGCAGAGCCCTACAAGGCGCCCGCCACACAATCGCAAAAAAACACGGACTAGTCTTTTTTGTAATTTCTCTTAGTAGAGCCCGAGTTGATACACACAAAAACACCCGTGTATAGCCAGGCATCCCAAGTCATCGATCTCCTGACCTCGTGATCCGCCTGCCTCGGCCTCCCCAAGTGCTGAGGATGACAGGCTTGAGCCCACCGCGCCCGGCCTAAGATGTCATTTTCAAAGTCTCTAAAGGCAGGGAGGACCTGCTGAAATAATGTAACCACATGTTCCATTCACTAACACTCTGAAGTATTATAGAAGCAGCCATGGCAGAAAGAGAACTTCCTTCTTGGTACTGAGAAAAGTTACTTCACCTGTAGTGAGACCATCTAGAAAGGAATGAAGGTCAAGTAAGACCAGGAATGTGCATGTACTTTGCAGTTTCTGAAGTTGATGTTCTGACCAGACGTGGTGGCTCACCCCTGTAATCCCAGCACTTTGGGAGGCTGAGGTGGGCAGATCACTTGAGGCCAGGAGTTTGAGACCAGCCTGGCCAACATGGCAAGACCCTATTGCTACTAAAATACAAAAATTGGCCAGGCATGGAGGCGTGTGCCTGTAATCACAGCTACTCGGGAGGCTGACACAGGAGAATAGCTTGAACCTGGGAGGCAGAGGTTGCAGTGAGCCAAGATCGCACCACTGCACTCCAGCCTGGGTGACAGTGTGAGACGCTGTTTCTAAATAAATAAATAAATAAAGTTTACTCATACCCTCTTTAAGCATTCCCTGGGGCACGCAAAGTATTCTGGTGTTTATGTTCATTTCCTTAGTGTCTAAGAGGTAATTTGTGCCTCTTTGTCAGAAATATGCTCATGTTGCATTGCCATTGCTTTGCATATATTCTTTGCTTTCCGAAATGTATTATAGCTTCCCTAAGGCCACTCTTCTTTAATTCTTCTCATATTACATATAACTGATGTGAAAACAATTTGTGTTGACTTAGATTTCAATATAAAAATTAGTTGATCTTGTTCAGTTGATTGGACAGAAAGATAATCAAATAAAAGCTTTTCTGTATCTCACTAGTCTGTTTATAATTTAAATTTAATTACATCGCTTAAGCATGCTAACACACAGTGCCAAAAATATTAATAAATAAGCATGCTGTTGTATCACATGCTTGTTCCTATTATCAGAAAAATAAAATGAATGTTTTTCCTCTATAACTGCTTCCTTAATTTTTACAGTTCCTCCAGAACGCATAAGACAATGCTGATATTTCAATAGAGTCTCTTCCCTGCCTTTGTCATGGCTGTGCTTTCTACTACATTTGCACACACCCTGTTGACATTTGATAAATGTACTTTAAATGACTGATAGTCGTGACCATTGCATGCTGTCTCCTGATATTGAAACACAGAAATGTTCTTGCTCCTGAAAGGTTCAATAATCACTCAGCAACTCACTTCTTCAGAGGACTAAATGTACACAGAAGTTCTTTTCATCTCAGCTGCTGATTCTCTCTGAACTGCTTTACCTATTCAACCATGAGGGTCTTGTGTTTGATCTTTGGAGTCCTTTACTTGCTGTCCACAGTTCCTCCAGGTAAGACAGAAACTTTTTATTCTAAAGTTCTAAAAATATAAGTAAAAGAAAAGGCAAGGTCTTTCAAGAGTGAAAGTAAATTAAGCATGGGCAGATTTTACTGTACCAAGAAGGCTGCTCAGAGGATTGAAGAGTTGATGCTAAAGACGTCAATAAGGTGGTTCCCTGCAGTGATTGAACCTATGATAAACTCACTTGAGGCTGCACACAGTGGTTCATGTCTATAATCCCAGCATTGGGGAATTTTGAGGTGGGTGGATCACTTGAGCTCAGGAGTTCTAGACCAGCCTCTCAGGGGCAACAGAATGAAATCCCATCTCTACAAAAACAAAAATACAAAAAATTAGCCAGGTGTTAGTGGTACGTGCCTGTGGTTCTGGCTACTCAGGAAGCTTAGGCAGGAGGATCACTTGAGCCTGGGAGGTCAAGGCTGCATTCAGCTTAGGTCATGCTGCTGCACACCAACCTGGGCAACAGAGTGAGATCCTGTCTCAAAAAATAATAATAATAATAAATAAACTTACTTGAGAGTTGTGTTTGATCAAAAGATGGTGAGAGTATGCACACAGAACACAGGAGATTTAAAGAATTGGAAAAATGAAAAGCGAATGATGACTAGAAGAAGAGCTAGAGGTGAAGAGGTGGGTGCCCCACCGCAATCCTTGGTTCACGGGATACTTTCACCACTGATCCAGGCAAGGACCTGGTCTCTGTGTTCCTTTAAAGTTGAATAAAACTCATATGATATCATTTAATGTATATGGAAATTACTTTTTGTATGGTAAGAGTTAAGATTCCACCTTAATTTTTAGCCACATACTTAGCCAATTATATATAAGCATATTTATTAATCAAGATTACTTTCCCAAATTAATTTTAAAATTCATCAATACTGCATAATAAAAATACATTAAACTGTGGTTTATACCTGAGATTTAGATTACTGGTTGACTTATTTATCATTTCTGAAGCACATTTTAAAACTTCAGAATTCAAGATCCCCTCGTTTATATAATACTTCATGACTCAAGATTTCCTTATTTATATAATCACAAATAATTAGGCCTTTCCTCCACGAATGCTAGTGGGTTTTTATATTTTTATTGAGATACAATTTACCATAAAATTCATTCCCTTAAAGTGTTCTATTCAGTGGGTATCAGTGAATTCTTAAAATTGTGCACCCCTCACCACTATCTAATTCCAGAATACTTTTATAACCCCAAGAAGAAATCTCTTTCTTCTCTCACTACTATCTAATTCCAGAATATTTTTATAACCCCAAGAAGAAATCTCTCTTCCTCCACTCACCTCACCACTATCTAATTCCAGAATATTTTTATAACCCCAGGAAGAAATCTCTCCTCCTCCCAGTCCCTAGCAACCACTGATCTGATTTTTGTCTCTATGTATATTCCTATTCTGGACATTTACTATGAACAGAATCATAAATATGTGATCCCTCATATCTGTCTGCTTTCGTTTAGCATAATGTTTTCAAGATTCATCCATGTTGTGGCATATATTCGTACTTCATTCCTTCATTCAGTGGTCATCAGTGTATCCCATTTTAAGAATCCACTGATACTCACTAAATGGAACACTCTAAAGGAATGAATTTTATAGTAAATTGTATCTCAATAAAAATATAAAACACCACCAACATTCATGGAGGAAAAGTATAATTATGTATAATTATATATATGATGAAATTGAAATAAATATTAAAATGTGCTCTGAGGTAATAGATGCTTCAGAAAAGATAAATAAGTCAACTGATAATCTAAATCTCTGGTATAAACCACAGATTAATATGTATTTATTATAAAGTATTGGTGGATTTTAAAATTAATTTGGGAAAGTTAGATTGATTATTGGTGCTGATAAAAAATTTCATCGTATAGATTATTTAGCATACGGACTGTAATGATCCATTGTGTTTCTTTTATATCAGTTGTCAGGTCTCCTGTTTTATTTCTGATTTTATTTATTTGGCATTCTCTCTTTTGTTCTTGGTTAGTCTAGCTACCAGTTTATAAAGTCTGTTTATCTCTTCCAAAACTCATCTTTATGTTTCATTGATTCTTTGCATTTTTTTAATCTGTAATTCACTTAGTCCTGCTCTGATTTTTGTTATTTCTTTCCTTCTCCTAAGTTTCATTTTTTCTTGTTTTTATGGTTCCTTGAGGTGCATAGTAGCTTGTTTATAATCTTACTATGTGCTTGCAGTAGGCATTTATTGCTATAAAATTTTTTTCTCTTAGCACTGTTTTTGTTGTATTCCATAGGTTTTGGTATGTTGTGTTTCCATTTGCATTTATTTCAAGAACATTTGTTATTTTCTTCTTAGTTTTATCATTGACTCCGTGGTTGTTCAGAAGCATGTTGTTTAATTTCCATGTTATCTGTACAGTTTCCAAAGTTCTTCCTAGTATTCATTTCTAGTTCTATTCCATTTTTGTCTAGAATATACTTGATATAATGTTGATTTTTCAAAATTTGTTTAAACTTGTTTTGTGTCTTAACATATGGTCTATCCTGGAGAATGTTCTATGTGATGATAAGAATGTGTATGCCACAGCTATTGGATGAAATGTTCTGTAAATGTCTGTTAAGTCTATTTGATCTGAGGTACAGATTAAATTCGATGATTATTTGTTAACTTTCTACCTAGATGATCTGTCTAATGCTGAAAGTGGGGTGTTGAAGTCCTCAGTTATTATTTTATTGAGGTCTATCTCTCTCTTTAGCTCTAATGACATTTTTAATATATCTAAGTATTCCACTAGTGGGTACATATATATACATATTTGGAATTTTTGTATCCTCTTGCTGAATTGGCCCTTTTATCATTATATGATGGCCTTCTTTGTCTCTTTTTATGTTTTTTCACTTAAAGTCAATTTTGTCCAATATAAATATAGATGTATTAGGCCATTCTTGCATTGCTATAGGGTTATCATAACAAAGTACCACAGAATGGGTGCCTTGAATAACAAAAGTTCATCTTCTCACAGTTCTGGAAGTTGTAAGTCTGGGATCAAGATGTCAGCACATTTGGTTTCTCCTGAGGCCTGTCTTGGCTTGCAGCTGGTTGCCTTCTTGCCGTGTTCTCTTATGGCATTTTCTCTGTGCACATGCATTCCTGGTGTCTCTTCCTCTTCTAATAAGGACATCAGTCATATTGCACGAGGGCCATACCCTAGGAGTCTCATTTCAACTTTATCACTCCTTTAAAAAAAAACTTATCTTCAAATATGATTACATTCTGAGATACTAAGGATTGGGACTTCAGCACGCAAATTTTGGAGGAACACTGGTTAGCCCGTAACGATGAATTCATCAATAGAAGGATATGATCAAGGAAAGAATCAGTGAGCTTAAAGAAGTTTAAATAGCAATTTCCGAAACTTGAAAGCAAAGAAAAAAGAATTAAAAAGAACAGAATATTTAATAAGTGTAGACCAAGTACAAAAGGAACAATATATGTGTAAAGAAGTGTCAGGAGGAGGAGAAAGAAAGGAACAGAAGAAATACTTGAAGAAATTATGACTGAGATTTTCCCAAAATTGAAAATAAACAAAATCTACATATCTAGGAAGCTGAGAGAATGCCAAGCAAGAAAATATAAAAAATTTAAACCTAGGCATATCGTATTGAAACTGCCAAAAATCAAAGACAAAAATAAAATCTTAAAAGAAGCCAGAAAGGGAAAAAATCTTTATCTATGGACAACCAAGGATGAGAGTTACATCAGACGTCTCTTAAACCACGTCAGCAAAAAGAGAGGAAAGTGAAATATTTAAGATGTTTAAGAAAAAAAACACTATCTCAAAACTCTCTATCTAGCAATATTATCTCTTTTTTTTAGATAGAGTCTCACTTTGTCACCCAGGCTGGTGTGCAGTGGCAGCGACGTTGGCTCACTGCAGCCTCCACCTCCTGGGTCCAGGCAATCTGGTGCCTCAGCCAGCCACCACCATGCCTGGCTAATTTTTGTATTTTTAGTAGAGACTGGGTTTCACTATGTTGGCCAGGCTGGTCTCGAACTCCTGACCTCAGGTGGTCCGCCAGCCTTGGCCTCCCAAAGTGCTGGGATTAAAGGTGCAAGCCACCGCGCCCAGCTTACCCTTTAAATTAAAGTAAAATACATAATTTTCTTAGGTAAACAAAATAGAGTTTGTCACCAGTAGTCCTACCTTACAATAAAAGAAAAAAGAAATTCTTCACTCATACTCAATGGTGAAAAACTGAAAACTTTCTTCTAAGATCAGGGACAAGGCAAAAGTGCCCCTTCTTGCCACATTTATTTAACACGATACTAAAAGTTCTAGCAAGAACAATTAGGCAAGAAAAGGAAATAAATGGCATCCAAACTGGTGGTGGGGGGAGGAATAAGTAACGTTATCTATTTCCAAATGACATAATTTTTTTTGTCAAAACCCTAAACTTCACTCCCCAAAATTATTAAAACTAATAACAAATTCAGTAAAGTTGCAGGATACAAAATCAACATACAAATATCAGTTGTGTTTCTATAGCACTAACAACAAGCAACTGGAAAGCAAGTAAAGAAAATCCCCTTCATAATTGCAACAAAAAGATAAGATGCTTAAGAATAAACAACTAAAATGATGAAAGAATGGTACATTAAAAATTGCAAACATTCATGAAAGAAATTAAAGAAGACACAAATCAGTGGAAAGATATCCTATGTTCATGAATTGGAAGACACAATATTATTAAAATGTCCATACTATTCAAAGCAATTTATAGATTATATACAAGCCCTAAGAAAATCCTAATGGCACTCTTGACAGAAATAGAAAAAGCAATCTTAAGACTCATATAAAACCACAAACGACCCTGAATAGTCAAAACAATGAGCAAGAAAAACAAAGCTGGGGCATCACATTTTCTAATTTCAAAATGTATTATAAAGATAGAGTAATCAAAGCTGTGTGCTACTGGCATAAAGACAGACTTATAGGCCGGTGGAATACAATAGAGGGCCCAGAAAGAAACCCACACTTACACAATCAACTGGCCTTCAACAAACATGCGAAGAATATATGATAGGGAAAAGATGGTTTCTTCAATACATGGTACTGAGAAAACTGAATATTCACATGCAAAAGAATAAAATCGGGCCTGTATCTCACGCTACATACAAAAAGCAACTCAAAATGAACTACACCTTTAAACATAATTACCTGAGACTGTAAAACTTACAGAAGAAAACATAAGGGGAAACGTTCACGATGTTGGTCATGGCAATTATTTTAACTTATAAATTGTAACAAAAGGATTTGGGAAGGCCTGGTAGGTTTACAGGGAATATTTATGGGTGATTACGGGTTATAGGCTCCTGTGCACATCTCAGTAACTTCCTTAGTAAAGGAGACGTGGCCTTGAGCCCGAATACACTGGGAAGTTGGAACTAAGACTCAACTCCTCTGACCCCTTCTCTCAATTAAGGATTCTTTTTTCTCATTTCACCAAGAACAGAGAAGCAACCAAAGATAGCTTTTCCATTTTTCCACCACCATATCTCTTCACATAGTTTTATCTTTACCCATAATCTACCTTCTCTTCACTCTCCGATTCAAGGCCAACTCCTCCACTTACACTAGATTCCATCCCCAATGACTTTTTTAAGAATTTAACTCCAGAAGTTAAACATTATTTCCATACTGTGATTCTCTACGCCACCCCCAAGCTGGATAATTCTTTTTAGGCAGAAATATGTGGTAATAGTTCTCATTTAGAATTGTGTACATTTCCAGCTACTGCCTCATTTATCTACTCTCTTTATAGAAGAAATCATCATTTGTCTTTATTCAGCATCTCCACTTTTTCTCTTGCATTCTTTTGTTGTTGTTTTGTTTTCTGGGAAAGTTCTTTAATGTTTTAATTTATTATAAAACATTTCAGACATTTAAAATAAAAAATAAGTAATATTGTGTCATATAATTTGTCTTCTCTTTTTAAAGCCAGAAGCTTCATTTATATTGATGAATGTCCTTCAGAATATTATAATTGCAGAATGAAGTGCAATGCTGATGAACATGCAATTAGATACTGTGATGACTGGACCATCTGCTGCAAACTGAAGTACATTGAAATTGAAAAACTAAAGAGGGGGCGAAAATACTAACTCCATCTTCTTCAGACTCCAGGAGAAAAAAAAGTCTTAAACTGTCTTATCTATGAATAATTAACATGATGGATGAAATTTATAATTGCATGTTTAGATGGTCAGGTGAAAATAAATACAAATTTTATACATGCTTACACTGTATTTTCATTTGTGCATTTTAACATTTACTCCATTAATTTACATCCACAGCCACTTGTTGTTTCAACCATAGTACTATATCCCAGCCCCATCACTTGTTAACTGCTCAAGCTTGGGCAAGTTATTTCTTTTCTATCTCAGTTTCCTTATTTATAAAATGGGATAGCAATAGGTACCTACATTGTGGTATTGTTAGGATTATATGAGTTAGTATATGTGAAGTTCTTAAACATCTCTTGACCCTATTATACACATTATGTAGACGTTAGCTATAATTTCATGGAATCCAAGAATTTGATCCATCCTATTCCTTTTGGGGTTTTATATAATTATTCTGTGTGCCTAAGAGTTCATTTTGTTAAAATACTAGGTGGTTTTGAAAATAAGGTATATTTTTCAGGTTATGATATATAATTTTATATAAACACAATCTATTAATGCAACATTATTCTATTCCAGTAATCTAGGACTTGAACACTAGTAGTGAGAACTAAAAAGAAAGAAGAGGTGCAAGGTGAATTTCAGAATTAGGATCAGCAGGATTTATTGTCCATATGATATACTGAGAAGGCATGAATGATGATTCTGAGATTTCAAAGCTAATAAAAAGATGGATGCCAGTATAATTCACTAAACTAGAGACGCCAGAAGAGAAAGTAGGTTAGGAATGCGGGGAGAATCAATAAAGACATGTTTTGACATAATGGAGTTTTAGTCATATAAGGGATATGTCAGTCTACTAGGCATATTTACAAAAGTGTAATTTTCTTATACTATAAATTAACTGAATTCCTATTGGGAACCTTATTTAGCCTGGTCACAGAAACTTAAACTTAGTCAATTCATAGTTGATCATATATTCTCCAAGTAATTTTTGAGTTCCAAAAGAGGTAAACAGTGATGAGGTATCTGGGAGAGCATTTATTATGTTAACTTACTAAAACATCTTCATTCTCCTCCGATCTTCTGTCACTAATCTAGGTGCAACTGCTGAGTTTTGTCTCATTCTTAATTTTAATAAAATTTGTAAAGCTCTTTGGGTGATGCCCATTCTTTGGTACACTGGTTGGTTCTGCTACTCAAGCATCATCCTCGGTCCCAGGTGGGAATATTCCTTGCTTCACCACTTTTATTCTGGTCTGAGTCATATAATAACTATTACTGCCCCCTTCCATTGCTGGGACAACCTATGTGAGGGAAGAGGAACTAATGTGGGAAGACTATCTTAGACCTATCTGCTGAAGAAAACCATGCAATTAGCACTATGGCATGGTCTTGCCACTTCTTTGAGCTTGATTCACAGACGGGAACACTCGTGCCGTGTGTTCTCAGATTCTACCCAGAGCTTTGGTCCTCCATTACCTTCTCTCATTTCCCTCCCTTCCCATTATCTGAAACCCATGATTGGAGATGACCCACCACTATCTAAGCTGTCCTTCCTCCTTCACCCTGATATTCTCCCTCTTCCTCTACCTTACTCAAGATGTGATTTCAGGGATGAATCATGCTCCTAATCCATCTGCATTCCTCAAAGTCTATTATAAAATCTGAATGCAAGAGTTCCTTCCAGTACCCAGTAAAAACACAGTCTTCTAAAATCCAGATGCCTGTTCTTTCTCTGTTTTTGAGAGTAACAAGTACATGTGTTTAGTATGGAGTAATGATAAACTATGTGTTTTGGACTTCTGAAAATAGAAAAAAAGAACAGATGAAATATTTTTGAATGTTCTTAAAAGCAATGAAGTTCTAACAAATTAGTGAGAAACTTCCCAAACAAAATCCAGGAGTGTATTAGGCAGCTTCTAAGGTGACCTCCAATGCTTCTTGCCTCTGGATGTTCATGCCTTTATGTAATTCTCTCCCCTGGGGTGTAGGCCAACTTAGTGACCCACTTCTGACAGAGAGAATATAGCAAAAGTGATGAGATATCACTTTCAAGATTAGATTATAGAAAGACTCTGGATTTTATCTTGCTTGCCTTGTCTTGCTCCCTTTCTCTCAATAGCACTGATGGAAGCCAGCTGCCATTTTGTGCTCTACCCTGTGGAAAGGTAAACATGGTGAAGAAGCGAAGAATGCCTCTGGTCAACAGTGAGGAAATGAGGCCTTCAGTCCCACAGCTCACAAGGAAGAGAATCTTGCCAACAAAACCATGTGAGCAAGGTTGGAAGCAATTCCTCCCTGGTCAAGTTTGCACACAAAATTGAAGACCCAGCTCACACTTATTGCAGCCGTGTGAGAGACCTTGAGGCTGAGGCACTCACTTAAGCCATGCCAAGATTCCTCACTCAAAGAAACTGTGAAATAATAAATGTTTGTTGCTTTAAGTTGCAAATTTGGGGGCTAATTTGTTACACAGCAATAGATAGCTAACGCAAGGAGACTACAATAATTCTCGTAAGCTCTAGTATCAAGACGATTTTATTTAGAAGCATTTGCTGATTTAAAAAAATAAAAAGCAACTGAGAAGCTAAACTGTCCTTTTAGGGGGTAGGATGGGGATGGCAGGAGGGTGGAGGTAGAGGGGCAAACAGAATTCAGCACAAAAATTTACAAAGGTGAATCACACAAGAGCCTTACCTTTTAAGAGCTCGATTTCCATTATAAGAAACATATATAAATAAAGCAACCCCCCAAAGAATGTCATAATTGTATAAATGAAGCACAAATTGTGTCCTTTATAATGGAACTGCTTTTCCTTAGGATTTTCTGCACACTAGGTCCTTTTAAATGCCAGGACCCTTCGGTTTTCCTTTTCCTGACTAAGGGAGGCTTCAACATAAAGATAACCTACAAGATCAATGGCTGGCAATTCCTTCAAAATGAGAGCTTGCATTCAGGTTGCTACTCACTCATGAGCAGGTGACTTCCAAGAGAGAAATTTCCCATAGCCTATGTTCAGGCTTTGTCCTCCTTAAGTTATATGGAAGTCCCAATAAGGGCCACAACATAGTATTTCTCTTGTACTACTGCAGAGAGCCCAGCCTTACCCCACCTCAAATTCTTTCTAAAAAGTCTTGCATCATGTCTCAGACAAGTCCTAATATGTGGCACCCACTATTTTTCTTGTCTTTTTTTCTGCCTGCAAGTGGTAATGTCCTGTTGGTAGTGGAAGCACTGGCATTACCTCTCATTGTTGCTGTGGAAGCTGGCACCAAGTGTTGCTGATGCTGTGGCCCTTTGCATCCCAAGATGTCTGGAAAGATAGAGAAAGAAAGAAAAGGAAGAAAGGAAGAAAGGAAGAAAGGAAAGAAAGGAAAGAAAGGAAAGAAAGGAAAGAAAGGAAGAAAGAAAGAAAGAAAGAAAGAAAGAGAAAGAAAGAAAGAAAGAAAGAAAGAAAGAAAGAAAGAAAAGAAAGAAAGAAAGAAAGAAAGAAAGAAAGAAAGAAAAGAAAAGAAAAGAAAAGAAA
>NW_016807741.1:39466-126930 GCF_001698545.2 Rhinopithecus bieti
ATATTCAAACTAGAATTTTTGCTATATTTCAGAACCTCTTTATCCCAGGAGACAATATAGACTAGTAGTTAATAAATTTGGGTTCTAGAATCTCTGTAAGACTTCTCAGTCCCAGATGTGTGATTTTAGAATTACTCAAATCTCTGCTTCAACATCTTGAAAATGTGAATGGCGAAAATGTCTATTAAGTGAGGCAATATTTAAAAAAAAAAAAATACTTACTACAGTCCTTGACGCCTAAAAGTGCTCCAAATACCAGTTGTTAGGAATATATTTGCAGTAGTTCCCCACCAAGCCATAGTTCTAGTTACTTACAGTCAACCACAGTCCAAAATATTAAATACGCTGGGTGCGGTGGCTCACGCCTGTAATCCCAGCACTTTGGGAGACCGAGATGGGTGGATCACCTGAGGTCAGGGGTTCGAGACCAGCCTGGCCAACACGGTGAAACCCTGTCTCTACTAAAAATATAAAAATCAGCTGGGCATGGTGGCGGGCACCTGTAATCCCAGCTACTCGGGAGGCTGAGGCAGGAGAGTCGTTTGAACCCGGGAGGCAGAGGTTGCAGTGAGCCAAGATCGCACCACTGCACTCCAGCCTGGGCGACAGAGCAAGACTCCATCTCAAAATAAATAAATAAATAAATAAATACAAAATTCCAGAAATAATTCATAAGTTTTAAATTGCATGCTGTTCTGAGTAACACAAAACCTTGCACCACGCAGCCCCACACACCCAGAATGCGAATCATCCCTTTGTCCAGTGTGTCTACAGTGTAAACACTACTTGCCCACTAGTTATCGAAATCAGCTGCTTCTGAGATCCAGCCATTGACATCATTATGGCTCAGTGACCCAGGATCACCTAAAGCAGATGATCCTCCTTCCAACATATGGTCAGAAGATTAGTAGTAGCCTAATGCTATGTCACAACACCTATGTCATTTTCCTCACTTCATCTCATCACACAGGCATTTTATCATTTTATATTAGCATGAGAAGAAGAGTGGGCAGAGCACAATAAGATATTTTGAGGGAGACAGAGATCACATTCACATAACTTTTATAGTATTGTTATTATAGCATATTGTTATAATTGTTCTATTATTAGTTATTGTTATTAAAATCTTACTGTGCCAAATTTATAAATTTAACTTTATCATAGGTCTGCCTGTATGGAAAAAAAGCACAGTATACATAGAGTTCAGTACTACCCACTGTTTCAAGCATCTACTGGGGGTCTTGGAACATAGCCCCATGAATAAGGGAGAACTACTATATATTGTAAAGTTAAAGTATAAACCTAACATCTAGAGTTCATTTACTTATTCAACAAATATACCTTTGGCACTGACGGCCTGCTAGACTGTGAGCCCAATACTGGTGTACAATGATAAATAAGACAGTCATGGAATCTGTACTCAGAACTCACAGTCTAATCATAGAGACACAAATAATTTATATAGTTACAATTGTGACAAGTGCTGTAAAACAAAAGGAATTGGTGCCCTGAAAATGTGTAATGGGAAAGAGGACCATCTCTTCACAGAGGATACAGAAACTGCTTCCTTTTCCATCTCCCACTGTTGGCTGGAATACATTTCTCTTTATTAGAATTGTCATTTGGAAACGCTGCATATTGAATCTGTAAGGCTGAGGGTCAGACAGGGACATTTCAATTGCTGCTGAGAATATGGCAGTTGCAGAACAACCACAGATCAAGAAGATGAGAAGAGTAGCATGATGACCCTAAGGAAATACCAAACCCAGGAGGTAGAAGAAAGAGCCGTCTAGTCCCAGCATGGAGCATACTGTACTTCTCCATTTTCTAATCCCAGAGCACCATGTGGCCCTAGGGGAAAATAAAAAGCTGGTGTGCTGGTAAACCACAAACTTATTTTCAAATGATGCGTAGATCTCCCCTCTTTATCTCCAAAGTCTATGAACTAGGTCAGCTCCCAACTCGCGGCACCTACAGTGACCCAGACACTGAGCCAGGGGAGGTCTAGAAAACAAGAGACGATCTCTGACAGTTATTGAAATTATTCTTTACCTCTTAGAGCAAAACTCAGAGGCCGTCCTGTTCTAATATTTAAGTAAAATCAGGAATTGCTGGTAGCTGGGGAACTAGTCAATGAACCAGGTCCTTATCAATAGTGGAAGAATAATAGTAATAGTCCTTTCTGGGGAAAAATATGGCACTATAATCGTCTTCGGGATTTTAACTTTGGCTTTGTAAGCAACATTATTTTGCTTGGGTTAAAGCCTCTTGCAGCTGTTTGCCAACATAGATAAAAGTATATTGTTTTGTTATTTATTCTTGAGTCATACTCAATGCTTTCTTTGCATGGGCAATGCCAATATCCCATCGAGCATGTCCTCTCTAAGGCTGAGGTTTCCAGGTCTTTTGCTTCTCAGAGTGATTGCTGGCTTGTTTGGGAGCCTCAGCCAGTAATTCCTTATACTGTTTATGATCTTTATACTCCCATACCTGCTTTTCATAAACCCATGCCCTCACTGGCTGGTTGCTAAAAAATTGGACATGTTATGACCCGGCACCTCTTGTGTCGATTTTAGTATGAACTTCCAACTGGGGTTCACTTGAAACCAAGGTAGGAACTTAACATAGAAATGACAGTTTCCTGCCTCGGGCTTTTTCTGTTTGGTAGATTTTTTACTACTGATTCCATTTTGAGATCTCATTATTGGTTTGTTCAGGCATTTACTTTCTTTCTAGTTCAATCTTGAGAGATTGTACGTTTCCAGGAATTTATTAATTTCCTCTAGGCTTTGTAGTATGTGTGCATACGGATGCTCGTAATAGTCTCTGGGTTATTCTTGCATTTGTGTGGGGTCAGTGGTAATATCCTCTTTCTCATTTCTGATTGAGTTTATTTTTTTTTTTAATTTTCTTTTTAGAAAGGGTCTCACTCTATTACCCAGGCTTGAGTGCAGTAGCACAACCACAGCTTACTGTAGTCCCAACCCCCCTGGCTCAAGCAATTCTTCCACCTCGACCTCCCAAGTAGTTGGGACTACAGTCGTGCACCATCACACCTGGCTAATTTTTTTTTAATCTTGTAGAGACAGGGTCCCACCATGTTGCCCAAGCTGGCCTTAAACTCCTGGACTCAAGCGACCCACCTTCCTTAACCTCCCAAAGTGCTAGCATTACAGGTGTGAGCCACTGCACCTGGCCCAGTTTCAAACAATTTCTTGATTTCTGCCTTAATTTTATCCTTTACCCAAAAGTCATTAAGGAGAATATTGTTTAATTTCCATGTACTTGTATAGTTTTGAGAGATCTTCTTGGTATTGATTTCTATTTTTATTGCACTGTGGTCTGAGAATGTTCCTGGTATGAGTTCTTTTTGTTTTTAATTTGTTAAGAATTGCTTTATGGCCAAGCATGTGGTTGATCTTAGAGTACATGCCATGTACAGATGACAAGAATGTATATGCTGTTGGTGTGCGGTGGAGTGCTCCATAGATGTCTGTCAAGTCCATTTGGTCAAGTGTTGAGTTTAGGTCCTCAATATCTTTATTTGTTTTCTGCCTCAATGATCTGCTTAACACTGTCAGTAGGGTGTCAGTGTCTCTCACTATTATTGTGTGGTTATCTAAGTCTCTTCATAGGTCTCTCTAATAACTTGTTTTATAAATCCCAGTGCTCCAATGTTGGTTGCATATATAGTTAGGATTATTAAGTCTTCTTTTTGAATTGAACCCTTTATCATTTTGTAATGCCCTTCTTTGTCCTTTTTGATCATTGTTGCTTTAAAGTCTGTTTTGTCTAAAATAAGAATAGCAACCACTGTTCTTTTTCTTTTCCATTTGCTTGCTATATCTTTCTCCATCCCTTTACTTTGAGGCTATGAAAGTAATTGCATGTGAGATGGATCTCTTGATGGCAACATACAGCTGTGACCCAGCCTTTCTACTCCCGAATATTTGCAAAAGAAAAATAAAAACATATATCCATACCATGACTTGTACATGAATGTCCATAACAGCTTTATTTACAATAGTCAAAAAACTGGAAATAATCAAACATCCATCAATAGGTGACTGGATAAACACATAGATGTATATCCATGCAGTGGTGCTCAGCAATGAAAAGGAATGAACAACTAATTCATATTATAGCAAGGATGAATCTCAAATAATTATGCTGAGTAAAAGAAACCCAATGAGGAAGAGTATAGAATATATTAGAATATATTATTCTATTCACATGAAATTCCAAGAAAATACAAAGTAATCTATAGTGTCAGCAGAAAAGTTAACTGAGAGGTGAAAGATAATCGGGACGGGAATATTACAAAAGGCATGAAAAAATGTTAGGGGAAATGGATATGTTCATTATTTTGAATGTGATGATGGTTTCACAAAAGTATAGATATGGCAAAACTTATCCAATTTTACACTTTAGTATTTGAAGTTTATTGTATGTCATTTATACTTCAATAAAAATTTTTTTAAATAGTGACAATTATTTTAAATGACCTTGATGAAATATTGTGCAACACTTAAAAATACTATTTATGAAGTTCATAGTGACACTGATATATAGTATATATCAAGTTACAAAAGCAGGATACCTAATTATGAGAATATTGTTTATAGCTATGTAAAACAAAATGTTAAACAACAAACTAGGCATAGATGAAACTTTCTTAAGAAACACAGTTTGTCTCTGAGAAGTGAAGTTCAAGTGTAACTTGTCTATCTTTGTCATGTTTAATATTTTACCAATTTTCTAAAATTAGCATTTACATTTTTATTATAACAAAAGCTTATCAAATTTTAATTTCATTCATTTGAAAGAGTAACAGCACATAGTTCTCAGGCCTCCATGAGTATTTTTGGAAAACCTGGGTGGCAGAACAGTGTCTTTGTCAATAGGAGAAGCTGTCAAACTAGAAAGGGCTGTCCATTTTTGTCCTCAGATGAGCATTGCCAACACAGCTGCCTCAGGGGTGTTCAGTGTAGCATATCTACCTGAAGCGAGGCATACGCCAGGCCTGAGAGTTCTGTACAGGACTATGTGCTCAATCTCCTCTTTATTCCCTGACAGCCAATGTCAGACCCTGCCGCTAGCCTCCACAACAGAAGCTCCCGGCCATGAAGACTCTCCTCATTATGCTTGTCTTTCTTTTCCTTTGGGATCCAGTGCTGGCAGGTAAAACTGGCATATTTTGGGGGGGTAGGGGTGCTTCATACAGAAGAACAATTCCACTAAACAACCCAATAAACATACTCCTCCCTTGGTCCCTTTAATTTTTGAAGTAGAAAAAAGCATCAACCAGTTTTGATGTCAGCAAGACCTGGGCTTGAATCTGGCTCTCCAACTTGTTAACTATATAACTTTGGACAAAGGTCTAAGCTTCTCTGAGCCTCAGTTTCTTTTTTATTTTAATTTTTTCTTTTTTGGTTGAACTGATCAGCACCAATGAGCCTTAGTTTCTTCCTTTAAAAAATGGAAACGAAGAGTCTTACAAGGATTAAATCAGATCATATATGGAATATGTCTATACATAATATGAAAAGTACCTGGCTCATGAGAGCTATCATTGTATTTTCATCAGTAATGCCCATCCTATTTTCCTGCTGTATTTTGTCTCTAATTCAAGAATGTATCTAATAGTCAAAACCAGAGAACAGTGAACACAATTTGTTCATTTTCTAAATACTGAAATTTCCTACAGTTAATTTACTATTTGCGCATCCATTAGTTACATGAGGAAACAGATTTAGAACTTCTAGTTTCAAGAGAATCACTGAGCTGTCTGTGATAGAAGAGATGCCTGATCAGGTGAGAGCAGCCAGGGAGATATGACAGAGAGTGTGAGTGGCCGAGTGGCCCTGTGCTCTAGCTTCACCATATCCTTTCTGACTTCAGAAATCTCACCTTGAAAATTCTTTTCATTCAGTGTTACTGAATCAGTGCAGTCAGATTGGTTCATCTGCCTAGACAGACTGAAGTATTCACCTGAAGTATTCTCCAGGCAAATGAATTAGATGTTCAGGTCATGTGACTCACCAGGCTAAATTTAAGAATTCATGGGATCAAGGCCTCTTAAAGCTGTTGATGGAACCAATTCCACCATGGTTTATGGCAATGGATTTGTAGCCTCCAGACAAGGAACCCCATCTAGTGTACAATATTCTTTCAATTCCTTTTGCATTCTCCTAACTTGTCATTTCCATAGAAATTTCTTGTCTCATTTTATAGACTGTTATATTTCATCTTCCCAAAAGTGTTACAGATTGTCCTCTAGGGCTTCTGTCTTGCCAACTAAGTAACACTGATCCCTTCTTGTTCCTGTAGGACAATTATCCTTCAGGTCATTATGACTGAGATAGGGTGTGTGTTTGCTCAAAATTTCTACAGATCCCTTGAGCTTCAATAAGACTTCTTAAATCTTCAGAATTGATTTCATCCTCCTCCAAACTCACAAGACCATTCCACGTTGCAAATACATCATTGCACTTGTCATGTTTTTTTGTCTCTCAGAGATATTTAGTATTTCTTCTCTTTTTGTCTAGAATGAAAATTCACTGAGGTTAAGGTCTATATCATACTCAAATCTGTACCCCACTGTCCTTGATTCACAGGATTTATAAAAATTGGTTTATGAATAATAATGAGTAAGTAATTATTTAAAAAATAATGAGTGAATGACTATGTGAATAGTTAGCTTGATTGTTTGGGTTTTATTCATTGACCAATTAAGGGAAACTTCCAAGTTATTAGTTGTTTTAGTCAGCTTGGGCTGCCATAACAAAATTCCACAGACTGTGGCTTAGACAAAATTTATTTTCTCATAGTTCCAGAAGATGGGAAAACCAAGATCCAGGTGCTAGCTGATTCCATTTCTGATGAGGGCTTGCTTCCAAGCTTGTAGATAGCCATCTTTTTGCTGTGACCTTCACTAACAAGACCATCAATCCTATTGGATTAGCCTATCAATCTTATTGGATTAGGGTTCCACCATCATGACCTCATTCAACTTACATTACTTCCTGAAGGCCCTATGTCCAAAGACAGTCACATTGGGGATTAGGGTTTCAGCATATGAATTTTAGGGTGACACAATTCAGCCCCTAACACTAATTAATTTTTTCAGTTACAGGATCAATTATCATAACCAAATCTCCTTGGAATCCACTTGGATAAAAATTGAGGGACTAGTAATTTTATGGTCCAAAAAGGCCTGTAGTGAATTATCTTTCTATTAATTTTCCTTCCAGGTATAAATTCATTACCATCAGAAATGCACAAGAAATGCTATAAAAATGGCATCTGCAGACTTGAATGCTATGAGAGTGAAATGTTAGTTGCCTACTGTATGTTTCAGCTGGAGTGCTGTGTCACAGGAAATCCTGCACCCTGACATGAGAAACCAGCGAATGGACACTATCCTGAAGGCTCTTGATACTGCCATCTTTCACAAAACCAGGGAATTTAGACCAAACTGTGACACCATGCTGTGTCCATGACTACTGGTTTTAGCATTTTATAAGCCAACAGACTCTTATGGTCTTAAATTTAAAGAGCTGAGCTGTAACCTTCTTTAAAAGAGCTAGGTTTTTCAGAAAAACAATGTAGAAGATATTTTCTCACTTCAAAGTGATGTCCAGTGTGCTCATCAGCACCTGTTTCTCCCTCTAATCATAGAGGATATTCTTATTATTTAGAGAGGCTTCAAGAGAAACAACTTTTGACACCTAAGTCGTGTCCTACCTTCTCTTCAGCCTCCCATTTCCCATTTCTGTGAAATTCCCGACTTTAAGAAGCAGATTTGCCATGGCCTTCTGACAACCTTGTACATCTCTCACATAAACCACATAGGCAGGGCTGAACTATAGGCTGGCCCAAGTCTAGACTGAGTCTGACCCTGAAGTTCCTTTGAAACAGAAGAAGAAAGGCCATCGTGTGATGGGCTGGCACAGGGTAATTTCTCATCTACCTCCCTAGTTTCAGTTGAGCAATGGAACTTTCCACCTGAGCCCCCAGGGTTCAGCTACAGGCTATAAGACTGCGGTCCTGTGGTTTAGTGTTGGTTCCTTAGCAACCAACCTCTGCTGCCCATCATCTGACCTCTCTGGATGGGTGTCATCCTGTGCCTTAAGAGCTAACACCATGTTGATCTTGCTTTGCTATATGTGTAACTAATAAACTGCCTAAATCCATTTGGACTCATGGTTTTCTTTACCAATCAACTTTATGAAGGTGTAACAGGAAAACGTAGCAACTTCTGTCGTGGTGCTGCTGGCCCTACTGGCTACACTGGTGAATTCTTGCCTGATTTTTCAACAACATTCACCCTAATGGATGCATGAATGTGTGAGTTCTGCATCTGCTGCTCAGGATAAAGAGTGGGTGGCAAAGGGGAGTAGATTCTGGTTGTGGAGCAACTTTCATGATCTTCAGTGCTGGATACAGCTCAGGCTCTCTAATGATGTGGGAGTGAGAGTGTGGGGCTCTTGCCACAATAGCCAGTTGCTGATCTGGTAGAAGGATAAGGCTACAGCGTCTTAGTTTCGGGGCTGAGATGACAGTACTGCCTGCCCAACCACATACGTCTGCTGGGAAGGGATGAAAAGAGAACAGAGGGTGAAAAAGCATGAGGGGTTGTAAGGAGTTCTGTACTTCCAGCAAATGTCCAACCTTTGAGTAAATTCAGTGTTGGTGTCTTGGGAGAGGAAGATACTAAAAACCCAGTAGAATGATTCCTCTCAGAGGCCCAGACTCCCTATGCAGACTGTAGAGAAGTTTGGTTAAAATTGAATGGGATCAGAGATGGCGTGGAATTGTAGCTATGGTTACTAAGTGTGCAGAGTAAATAATGCATCCAGACACGGCCAGGAAAACTGTCAGACTCTGAGACAGGCAGAGGGTCCCTACCTGAAAAGCACCAAATCTTCTGAAACTTTGGCCTCATAACATCCTGGACAGCCTTAGACTTGCTTTTCATCCCACTCCTCCTAGTTGGGTGCAAGTTCTCTACACATACAGATAAAGAGAAACCTGAAAACAATCCAGCCTGCTGACAATCTGAAGAATGAGGTGTAACGACACTTTATGGACTAATTAGAAAGCTGGTCCCCAAAGCCAGGGAGAGTCTATGTTTCTATGCTAGAAAGTAGTCTCTGGAATCTGCTTAAGTCCTGCATGGACAGAACTTTCCACTGCTACAAGATATCAAAATAAGGCTATTACATCAGGGCCAGGCAATCTCTATGCCTCAGACCCTGCTCTATTATTCACACTAGCCAATATTAAACTGGCATATCCCACCTCCCTGCTCCTTCGCACAGAAATTTGCTAATCCTGCACTGCCTTCACCTTACCGTTGACAAGCCATATACCCTGTCAGGAAATGAACTCTGTAACAACCAAGGTAGCTGCAAACGTTATTCTTTTGAGAGAAAGTGTGTATGTTATACGCACACCCTCCAGCTTTGCTAAAGGAACCTGAACAGATATTCCTAACTTTGGTTAGTCTCTGTACATTGACACTTCCAAAAGAAACCCAATTCCAAGATTCAAAGCTTTTTAAAAAATAATGTAAGTATTTACCAAATCCATCTGTATGGAAACAAAATGGGGAAGGGATTCGTCACAATACGGAGCAAACTCTCTTCAAAATTCTTTCTGAATATCGCTCCCTGAAATCTTACTCATTCAGTAGTGAAAACTGCATTGTCTAAAAGCAACATCTAGAATTTAGCTGGGATGTCTAGAATTTGTAATAGAGATTCTGAGAAGCCTCAAGGGTAAGAACAAGCTCTGTCTTTAGGGAAACTCATTTTTACTTAGAGCTAATTTTTGACATTTTTTCCAGTTTTATTGAGGTATGGTTGACAAATAAAAATTGTATATTCAAGGTGCAGGACATGGCTTGATATACACATGTACTGTGTAATGATTACCACAATCAAATTAAGTATCACATCCCTTACCACCCATAGTTACCATTTGTAGAGAAGAGGACACTTAAAATTTATTTTCTTAACAAATTTCAAGCAAACAATACAGTATTATTAACTATAGTCACCATGCCATACATTTTATCCCCAGAACATATTCATCTTACAGCTGAAAGTTTGTACTATTTGACAAATATCATCCCATTTAACCCACATCCAACGCCTGACAACCACCATTCTACTCTCCGCTTCTATAAATGGATCTGGTGCCTTATTTATTTATTTATTTATTTATTTATTGGAGACGGAGTCTTGTTCTGTTGCCCAGGCTGGAGTGCAGTGGCTCAATTTCGGCTGACTGCAACCTCCGTCTCCTAGGTTCCAGCAATTCTCCTGCCTCAGCTTCCCAAGTAGCTGGGACAACAGGCGCACGCCACCACGCCTGGCTAATTTTTTTTGTAATTTAGTAGAGACAGGGTTTCACCGTGTTGTCCAGTATGGTCTCAAACTTCTGAGCTCAGGCAATCTGCAGTCCTCGGCCTCCCAAAGTGCCAGGATTACAGGCCTGAGCCACCGCACCTGGCCTGGTGCCCTTATTATAAAAGAGGCCCCAGAGAGATCCCAAATCCCTTCCACATGTGAGGACACAGTGAGAAGCCACCATTGATGAACCAGGAAGAGGGCCTTCACCAGAAGCCAAATCTGCCAGTGCCTTCATCTTAAAATTCCCAGCTCTAGAAAGGTGACATAAATTTCTATTGTTTCTAAGCCACCCCAGCTAAGAAATTTTGCTACAGCAGTTCTAAAAGGCAGAGAGAGCATCTTATATTTTTTGTATTCTGATAATTTGACATCTGAAGCCTCGTTGAACCTGGAGGGTCTGCCACTCGCAGAGTTAGCCGATTCCTACAGACAGTATGCTTTTCAAACCATACTTGCCCACAGCGTGTTTTTTAAACAAACCAATTCACAGTCCACACCTCAATCACCTCCTTTATCAGGCCTTCACACTATGGGACCCTATCTACTCACCCTAATCACCCAAGGACCAGGCAATCAGGGATATTCCCTAGACATTGACACCTGCTAAAATTATTCAAATTTTAGCCAGTCAATTTAGAGGTTTCTTTTGTCAAAGTTAAGAACCATGGCCAATGACACAGCCTCAGGAGGTCCTGAGGACATGTGCCCAAGGTAGTTGGGTTACAGCTTAATTGTATGCACTTTAGAGAGACAGAAGTTACAAGGAAAGACATAAATCAATGCATGTAAGATATACATTGGTTCAGCCCAGAAAAGCAGGACATCTCAAAGCAGGGGGAGGTGAGCTTCCAGGTCATAGGTGGATTCAGAGATGTCCTGGGTGGCATTTGGATGAAGGAGTTAAGCTCTGCCTAAAGAGTTGAAGTCAGCCTGAGTTAATTTAAGGTAAGGTAAGGTGGGAGAGAGTGGGTGGGATTGTGGAAGCCAAGGTCCCTGTCATGTAGATGAAGCCTCTGGTTTACAGCCTTCAGAGAGAAAAGAAGTGAATATCTCTTATTGGACCTTAACCCATTTCCTGTTTGCCCTGAGAATATTACTGTCTCTAATCCTAATGCAACATATGCATTTCTGTTGCATTAGGATTAGAGACAAGTTCTGTTTAGAAATGACTCCAAGAACCGTTTTTATATTTTATTTTCACATTGAAAATCAGCAAGATTTGCATCAGCTTCAAAAAGCATGTTACATAAAATCATATGAGCACTGGCAAGCTGCACTTTTTTTTCTGAATGGGCAATGGGCTAAAAAGTGTCAGGCTCTCCTGAAGAGCCCTAGTAAGGGAAAGAGATTCTCTACAGAATGTAAATTTCCCCAACAAGAGACAGCTTTGCAGGGCTATTTCAAAATATGTCAAATAAATGTAATTCAGGGTAAAATACTTTTATTTTCTCTGGGGCCCACTATCTATCATGTGATGTTATACCAGATTCAGGTTGGAATTTGGCATCTTATTGCCACAGTCTGTTTTCTCAGCCTTAAGATCACTATTTTAATGTTAATGCTGGTCAGTTGTGTCTAAACTCCAAAGGGAGAAAGATATAATAAGGGATCGGCAACACCTCCCACCTTCCCATCATTGCCTGATATGAGAATAGCTACTCCTGCTCTCTTTTGATTCCCATTTGCATGGAATACCTTTTCCCACCCTTTTACCTTGAGTGTGTATGAATCCTTCTGTGTTAGATGAGTCCCTTGAAGACAGTGGATATTTGGATTGTGATCTTTTAATCCATTCTCCCATTCTATATCTTTCAAGTGGAGCGTTTAGGCCAATTACATTCAATGTTAATATTGAAATATGAAGTGCTGTTTTTTTATCATGTTAATTGTTATCTAGATATGTTTTTTTCATTGTGTTACTGTTTCATAGGCCTGTGAGTTTTCAGTTTTCAAGAAGTTCTATTCTGACGTATATTGAGCTTTTAGAACTCCTTATAGCAGTTCTCGGAGTGCTGATTTGGAAGTGACAAATTGCCTCAGCATTTGTTTGTCTGAAAATAACTTTATTTCTCCATTTATGAAACTTAGTTTTGCAGGATACAAAATTCTTGGCTGACAGTTGTTCTGTTTAAGGGGGTTGAAGATACGACCCCAATCCCCTCTGGCTTCTAAGGTTTCTGCTGAGAAGTCTGCTGTTAGTGTGATAGGTTTTTGTTTGTAATTTAACTGCTGCTTTTTTCTTACTGCTCTTAGAATTATTTCCTTCATGTTGACTTTAGATAGCCTGATGACTATATACCTTAGTGAACATATAATGAATTTCCCAGGAGTTCTTTGAGCTTCTTTGATTTGCATATCTAGATCTCCAGGCAGGCCAGGGAAGTTTTCCTCAATTATTCCCTAAAATAGGTTTTCCAGACTTGTTATTTTCTCTCCTTCCCCAGGAACACCAATAATTCTTAGGTTTGGCCATTTTACATAATCCCATACTTCTTAGAGACTTTGTGCATTTCTTTTTATTATTTTTCTTTATTTTTTTCTGATTGGGTTAATTCAAAAACCTTGTTTTTGAGCTCTGAAATTCTTTATTCTACATGTTCTCGTTTATTGTTAAAACTTTCCACTGTATTTTGTAATTCCCTCAGTGTGTCTTTCATTTCCAGAAGTTCCAGTTGTTTGTCTCTTGATGATATCTATCTCTCTGAAAAATTTTTCATGCAAATCCTGAACTGCTTTTTAAATTTCTTTAAGATGGTTTTCACCTTTCTCCAATATCTTCCTGAGTAGCTTAATAATCTTCATATTTCTTATCTGGTGTTTCAAAGATTTCATCGTGGCGTGAGTCCACCGCTGGAGAGCTAGTGTGATCTCTTAGGTGTGTTATAGCACCTTGTTTTGTCATGTTACTAGGGTTATTCTTCTGGTTCCTTCTCGTTTGGATGGACTGTTTCTTCTCATTATTCTTGAATTTATGTTTGATATGACTGTGTTTCTCTTATTTGCTTGTTTGTTCTTAAATTTCTTTTTTCCCCTTAAGGATGAAACTTTAATTCTTATAGTTAATTATAGCCTAATTCAGTTCTTGGTGCTTTAGGGGGTGAAGACCCTCGGTTACAGAGAGTCTTTGTATGATGGTTTTCTGATATGCTAGTTGTAGCAGCATTGGGCTCAGTGTGTGAGCAAGTTCACTATGTCCTATGGGGTTGGAATGGTAGAGGTCTCTTAAAGCTTATCCCATTCCCCCATAGTGTGTACTTATTTATTTATTTATTTTCCCCCACTATTTTATTTACTAATTTGATGGTTCAGGCTTCAGGCCAGTAGGGGAGGTGTCCCTGGGTAGGAACCAGTTGTGGCTAAAGCAGGTGAGTGAATGATGTCCCAGGCTTGACAGAGGAGGCTGGAGGAGCTCTCAGTGAGTTACACTGGGGTCTTATTGGGGGAAGGGTTGGAGCCACCTCAGCCCTGCTGCCAGATCACTAGAAAAGTTACCCACCTCTCAGGCATGCTCCTGTTCCAGTGTTCCTGCTGTTCAGGAGCTGACTGACAGGCTTTTTTTTCATCTGTAGGAATGTTGATGTTCCAAATAGAAAGGAATTGTGGCTCTGCCTCTCATGCAACCTTGAAACCTAGAGGGTGCTCCTCCCTCTAGGGGATGTGTTCCAGGAAGACTGTCTGTAATTGCACCCACACTAAGCTCCCATGGGAGAAGCCCAACTGTGCCTATGGTGGTGGACAACATGAGAAAGACTTCCTTTTCTCCAAGACCCTTCACGTGCACCAGAGCTATCTGACTGTTGGGATAGAGCTGAAGACCTTCCCTGCTGAGCCCAACACTTCAACTGTGCCTCTACTGAAGGAAGCCTTCCATCTGGTGCTCAAGGCCTGCCGCCTGGATTCTTTTGTCCCACAGGGTGTTCCCTTGATGTGGTGTACTCCTCCTTCCCCTGCAAGTGGGAGTCCCTGGGAGCCAGATTACTGTGAGTGTTGTTGTTCCTCTGGGTCTAGCTGCCCAGAGAAGTTGGCACACTCCAGGCTGGTGTTGGGGAATGTCTCCAAGGGATCCAGTTATGTGACCTATGCTCAAGTTTCCCAGCAGTGGGTAGCAACACCAGGTCTAATGGTGGTGGCAAGGTTGAGACACAGACTCTGAAATTCCTTGGTTATTGATAGCCTTAGTGTGTTGGCTTTCTTGAATGCGGGTTACAGTAGTAATGAACTGGTCATGTGGACAGACTCAGGACCTCCTGGTTAGCCAGAGTGGTGCGGGCAGTGGTGATAACCGAGATCCCATGGCAATTTTCTCCTTCCCGGGTGCAATGTTAATCTACCAGTAGATACTGTCACGGACTGTGTCGGCTGGCCTCCAGCCAGGAGGTGGCGCTGGCAAAGCAGCAGCAGCTGCGGCAGTAGCAGTGGGATTTTTGCTTGCCTCGTGTGGCCCAGAGGGAGACACTCTGGTTTCTCCGGACGTGGGTGGGGCCATGTAGCTCCCAAGAGACCGTCCCTTGCGTTGAGTTACCGGGGCGGGTGGCGGGGCAAAGCTAGGTAGGGGCTGGGTCGGGCGGGCTTGCACACTGGTCTCCATGTGCAGAAAAAGCAGGAGCTTCTGTGGGTGTTGGGGGATGGGAGCGGGTCTCAGGCTACTGGGTTGATGTTTCAGAGGGGAGCGTTTCTGCGCCTGCTCCATAGAAGAGTCTGTGCAAGGGGTAGGGAGCAGCGGGCGCTGGTAAAATCCACAGTTCCTACCCACTTGGCAAGGCAGATCCACTCCCACGGTGTTCCACTGAAAGCAGCGAGCTGGGTTCCAGTCAGGCTGTCGCCAGAACTCGCGGCTGCCGGGAGTCACAAGCTTTCCCCGCAGAGACCGCAGTCCGGGCGTTCAGGCCACGCCCCTCCCTGCCCGCTGCAAAGCCCCCGTGGCTCCTGCGATTGCAGTTTCTGCACCCACGACTCCTGCCCCTGTGGCTCCTGCACTTGCAGCCCGCTTTTCACCCTCCCCCGCCCTGGCCCTGGCCAAGGAAGTTCGTCCCCACCCGAGGTTGTATTGTAACCCCGTTGGGAGCTTCTTTGAACCTGCAGCCAGCGCCTGAACTTCGTAGCTGGTCGCAAGGCCTCCCGTGAGGAACGGTAAGGAATGGCTGCGCTCAGTCCACGCTGGGATCTGGAAGTGCATGCAAGGGTCTCCCCCTGAAAGTATGGAATACTTTATATTCCATAACCCTCCCCAAGTTGGTTCCTGCGTTAGGTTGGGTTAGGGCTTCCCTTCCCCCTCAGCACCCCCACCTTGTGTCCTGGACTTTCAGGATCCCTAGTGGGCGTGTGTATCCCAGAGGCAAATTCCCTCTCTCACACTCAGGGGACTCGCAACCCTTCGCCTGACGCAGTGTAGGCTGCAGCCTCCTGCTTCCTTCAAAACATCAATAGATTCCTGTGGTTTTCCTGTTCCGCTATTGCGTTGCTTCCTGAAAAACAGTTCACAGTGTGAATCTGTACACACTATTTTGTCCTTCCTAGTGGGAGAGGTATGCTAGCAGTTCCTCTAATCCACCATTTTGGAAAAGTATTCTTAATTTTTCAAGGATAGAAACATTTTTGTGGCCTGGTCATCCTAAACAGCACAAAACGTCTTTGTCCATTGCAAACTATAACATACTCAACATTTCAACTTAAATATTTTCAATATGACTTTCGCGTCATTGTTTTCAACATCAAACCACGAGTGTTCCTTAGTAGGTTCCCAAGTTAGACAATCCAATAGAAAAGTGGGCGAACGTCTTGAAGGGTCGTATCACAAATAAGGATATCTTAGGCCAATAAACATCTGAGAAGGTGCTCAGCTTCATTAGTCATCCATGCAACACAAATTAAACGCCATATGTCATCACTGTATACTCCCTAGAATATTCTTTTAAAGGTGTAAAATACTAGATGTGGACAAGAATGTAAAGCAACAAGAATGCTCAGACATTGTGGATGAGAGTATAAATTGGTACAACCAATTTGGAAGACAGTCAGATGCCATGTATTTACTAAAACTGAATGTATGCCTGTGCCCTAGCAATTTCTCACCTAGTTATATAACCCCCACAGAAATGCCTGCACCACAACCCTATTTATAAAAGCAAAAACTGGAAACTACAAATAAGACCATCTTCACTTAGAATATTCAAATAAATTGTAATATCTTTCCCAGTGTAATACAATATGCCATTGAGAAGTATAAACTACAATTACCTGAAACAGATTAATAAACTTCACAAAAGTAGTGTAGTGTAGAAGCAGCCAGACACAAAGGAATACCTACAATTCCATTTATATAAAGTTCAAAAATAGATGTCAGGACCTTCCTATTAAAAGTCAGACTAGGAATTATTTTGTGTATAGTAGTGACTGGTAGTGCCTGGGATGTTGTAATATTCTTTTTGGGGGCAGGGTGCTGGTTACACGGGTGTGTTAAATTTGTGCAATTCATCAGGATGATGTTTAGTCATGATTTGTACGTTTTCATTGTATGTTATACTTCAAAAGGTTCTTAAGAGACTTTTAAGAAGCGATAAATTAATAAAAAGAAAAAGTACTAAATACAAGGAATTACAGTATTTCTATAGGAGAGACAATAGAGAGAAATACAGCAGACACGGGAACACTGATAGGCTAAAGCCATTGTTTTAATCGAATGGTGCAACTGAGAGGGATCTGGGTTCCCAGAGGAAATCAGCAACAGCTTTCGGGTACTCACAACTATTTCCCAGTCAGTATAGGTAAATACTTTGGGTTTACACAGCATAAACGTGTAGTATCACACAAAATATGATATTCTTCTTTTTTTAAACATTTTTGCCTGCAAGAACCGTGCAGTCGCCAACATGAAGCAAAGATTTTTTGTATGTAGACATTGGGTCCACTTCTACCTGCCAAGAGAAACAAAGGTTAATGCACAGTTAGTGTCCTGCAGTGTCATGTTGCCATGGATAAATAAGACTTCAGACCATACTTTTCACTTTTTAATGATGAATTAGACACGATCAAAGATACTCAAGACATTTTATAGCTGGATGCCCCTTTTCAGTTGCTCTTACCTTGTTTACCAGGGGCCCTCTTATAAGCCATTATATGAACCCACAATAAGTTACATGAATTACTGATCAACTATGTGGAGTTAACAGGACCCAACATCTTCAGCTTGAGACTATTTGCTTCAGAAAGAACATTCAGACATGGAAGTCATCCCAGGAGCCTGCGGAGGTCCCATACCAGGAGGCATGCAGGGTCTGGAATAGCTACCTGAGGCAGTTTGTGATTCTCAAAGTATCAGCATAAAGAAAGAAAGATTCCTGAACTGGAATTTTAGAAGCCTAAAGTTCTATCCCTGTATTCCCCAATAACATTCTGCATGATTTTTTGTCAAGTGCTTCATCACAAGGTACTTAAGAAGTACCCATTCTCCCATGGGTACTTTGCACTTCATCATGCTGTAAGTTACTTTGCATCCATGGGAGCATGAGTGTGAAATGGTTTGAAATACCTGAGACAAATATGGAAATTTATTGCTAGTAATTTTTCTAGACCTTAAGAACTGGGAGCCTCTGGAAACCAAAGGGTGGAGGAGAGGTAATAGGAAGGCAGTTTAAGAGGGTAAACTCTTAAACTCAATCCATAGATTGAGCCTTTGTGGTGTGAAAATAATCAATGTGGTATGGTCAAGGGCCATTAGCAGGCAAACTTACCCACCGTGTGCTCGCTAGACCTCAGGCACCTTTCTGGGGACAAAGGAGTCCAGTAGAGACACATTGCAAAGTGTCCAGAGGTCCCACTATGCAGGACATCAGCCCTCATCTCAACATGGTCCTCGTTCATATCTATCTTGGTTTTCTTTTTCTTTTTTTCTTTTTTTTTGAGATGGAGTTTCACTCTTGTTACCCAGGCTGGAGTGCAATGGCACCATCTCAGCTCACTGCAACCTCCACCTCCCGGGTTCAAGCTATCCTCTTGTCTCCGCTTCACGAGTAGCTGGGACAGGCACACGCCACCACGCCCGGCTAATTTTGTAATTTTAGTAGAGAAGGGATTTCACCACGTTG
Source organism: Rhinopithecus bieti (assembly GCF_001698545.2). Taxonomy (NCBI): domain Eukaryota; kingdom Metazoa; phylum Chordata; class Mammalia; order Primates; family Cercopithecidae; genus Rhinopithecus; species Rhinopithecus bieti. The sequence goes on from NW_016807741.1 coordinate 57,969, forward strand.
GCTAGACTGGTCTCGAACTCCTGACCTCAGGTGATCCACTCGACTCAGCCTCCCAAACTGCTTGGATTGCAGGCGTGACCACCGTGCCCAGCCTCATATCTGTCTTTTAAACACTTCACACTTGGTCCTTGAGTGATATACTTTATATATGAAGGTTTGAGGCAATGGGTAGGGGCTCTCTGCTGATCCCAGAAAAACACAAGCAAAACAGTTTTGAGAACCTACACTTTAGTGACTGAAGTAGACTCTTCTCATTATCACCAAGTTGCTGGCTTCTGTCCAGAGAATGTAAATTCTGACCTCTCAAACTGATGTTTCATAGGACCTCATCATGCTATAAGTTAACGTAATACATCTTAACCAGCTGTGTCTGTGGAGTCTGCTCAGTATAAAATTTACCTTGGCTTCCAAATGAGTGAAAAATAACATGGGTGGCTGACTGTGAAAGACAAGTTCTAAGAGTCCTCAAAGAACAGCCTCCTCCTCACCCCCAAGTCCTCCCTGTTCTTTGAAAGTCTCATCTTTTTGCTCTGCCCTACTTCTGCCAATACCAGTAGTCCAGCCTTCCCCTCAAACTTCACCAACTCCCCAGAGCAAAATCCATAACCAGTTTCTTTTCTGAAGAGAGCCACCTCCTGTTCTATGTCCTTTGGATCTTTTCTCCATTCTGGACCAGCCCAGCATGTCCATCTCTGCTCACCTTCCTCCCTGTTGCAGCTTCCTTTGTCCACGTCCTGCCTTTTTCTCACTCTTGTAGAACCTCACACCTTTTTTCCCTTTACTGTTCCTAATTCTACAAGGAGGGGACTCCGTTTTACCTGGTGGAACATAGATGAGCAAGTCAAGGACCACGAGGGCCAAGAGGACGCTCCTTGTGGCCATACCAATCAGCAAAGAAGCAGCTGCAGTGCCAGGGAAAGTCACTCTCTATGCAGCTTTGACGAGATGGGGGGCTGCATGGCTAGTGAACCTTTTGGAACAAGAACAACTGCCTGCTCCACTGAACAATCCAATCAGCAAACTGTCTGTTTGAACATGACATCTCTTCATGAAAGCGCACTTCCTGGGTGCCACAGGCATGCTAGCAACTGCATGCACACTGTGTAGGCAGCCCTATTCTAGGCCCTGGTAGGATGCTGTGCAGGTGTCTGGGTATCTTCATTGGACATCCACTTAACAAATGCCTCTAGTGTGCAGAGAACCATAAGGCTGCCTTATGTAGTTGACAAAAAGGATTTTTTCTTTTTTCAGCCTTACACACACACACGAAATCCAGGTAGGCGTGATTCTCTCCATTTTAAAAGCAAAAATAAAGAGTCTCCGGTGGAAGAAATGACTTTCCCAAGCTCACATGGATCCTAAATGGTAGCAACACGACTTACAAGCAGGCTTCCCTGACTCCTATATACAGAAGTACTAAAGTATGGCCTTGCCCAATTCTGGGATAGCTGCAATCTCTTTAGGAAAATAAGAACTCCTGAAAATAGCATGGAAAAGCAAGTCCCCATAGCACCTGTAACATGACCCGGGGAAAAACACTGAGTTTTATTGCTCCCTATTGGGCATATGCTGTGTGCCCGGTAGTGGGGGGCATGCAAAGAATTTATGACAAAATTCTTGCTTGGAGGGACTAAAGGTCGACAGCGTTTGACAGTTTTTGAAGCGTTTTAAGTTTTTCAACAACTTTATCTGATATTGCATGAAGAACACAAAACCCAGAATCAGAAAGTCTTTCTGGTCTGGACTCTGCATGCAGTAGCTTGACAAGCTTTTAATAAAGCACTTACTCTACCTCTCTGATCATCAGTTTCCTCACTTGTAAAGAAGGTTGTACACCTGGCTGGGTGCGGTTGTTCATGCCTGTTAATTCTAAAGCTTTGGGAGGCCAAGGGGGTTGGAGTGCTTGAGCTCAGGAGTTCAAGACCAGCCTGGGCAACATGGCAAAACCCCGTCTCTTCAAAAAATACAAAAATTAGCCAGGCATGGTAGTGAGCGCCTGTAGTCCTAGCTACTCAGGAGGCTGAGGTGGGAGGATCACCCGAACCCAGGAGGTCGAGGCTGTAGTGAGCCATGATTGCACTGTGCACTCCAGCCTGGGTGACACAGTGAGATCCTATCTCAAAAAAAAAAAAAAGAAGGTTGTACTCCATCAGTCCCACCTATCAAGAAGGCTTGTTGTAAGGCCAAATGAAGTAATTCTTGAGGACAATCCTTTAAAAAACATACATACATTTAAGGAACTGTTAACACCCATATAACAAAGAAGACATTTAAAACTATAGATATTGGCCAGGTGTGTTGACATGTGCCTGTAATCCCAGCACTTTGGGAGGCCGAGGTGAGAAGATCACTTGACGCCAGGCGTTCAAGATCAGCATGGGCAACATAGTGAGACCCGCTTCTCTATTTAAAGAAATAAAACTATAGATGTTGCTTCTCCAACTAGAGAGTGAAATAGCCAGAACTTGGAACACATGCTTGCCTCTCTCTGTCCTTGTTTTATTCACAAGAATGCATCAAATATATGCCACTTCAATGGAAGTGGCATATATTGGCCACCATTGGCTTCAATGGAAGCCACATCCAGCTTCAGGATGTTTATGATCTGGTTGAGATTACACATCTGTGAAAGACTCATAAAGAACTACAGAGCAGAAAATCAGTGAATAGAGAAAGAATAGAGGACCTGAGTTTTGAGGAGCACAAAGAGAAAAGATCAAGCAAGCACAAGTGCACTAAGGGACTCTCCTGAGACCCACTGTCCAACCAGCAGTATTAGGTACAGCCTGATGTGCACTCTCTCAGCCCCCATGGTCCTGATCTTCTCTTCTCCAACCAACCCATCTGTCTCCATCTCAACCCTTCCCACTGTGCCCTCCAGAACCACAGTTGTACTATAAACATAGCTTCTACTTTATGCCTTCCCCAGGAACACTCTTCCATCTCTGTGTCTTGGCAAAATGCTAGGTTCTTCTCTAAGGACACTGCTTCCTAGCAGCCTTGGTGACTGGAGGCTGTTCATTGACCCAGGCTCCACACACCAGAGGACATGTAAGCCCTACTTCACAATTTTCTGAACAATACCTGACATGATCCAGACACCGCCTTTCCCTCACCCGGTCCACATTGAATCACTCATCAAACATTCCCAGTTCTGTCTCCAACATACAGTTCACAACCACCCATTTCTGTCTTCACTGCTGCCACTGCGTCCATGCCATCGCTGTCTGTCACTAAACTCAGTAAATGGCCTCTTAAATGGTTCCCATAGCATTTTTAGATATTTACCTTTTATCCTCCACTTGGTAACCAAAATGACCTTTTTATAAAAACTGAAATTGATTCATGCATTTGCCCTGTGGAAAACCCTTCAGGATGGCTTCCTTTTGAGTTAAAGTGGAAACTTCTTAGTGTGGATACTGGCCTGGTCCCTGGCTTATCCCCCCACCCAAGTCCTCTCATTTGTTCTGTCTCTCACTGCACTGCACCATACTGGCCTTCAGTATTCTCAAACATGTCAGCCTCAAAGCTTTCACGTGTGCTGTTTGCACAGTCTGGAAATCTGTACCACTCACCTTCTCATCCTCACCTAACGCATAGTCTCATTTAGAGGGACAGTATCTGTCTCTTCCACAGAATGTAAGAAACCCAATAAAAAATTAGGTTCCCTCTTGTAAATCTCTCTCAAAGGACCCCTTCTCATCCTGAGCATATAGAATATTAGAATTTTATATTTGTGCCTTTGTTTTTCTTTGACTTTTGCTTCCTCCACTTGACTACAAGCTCAATAAGAGTATGGACCATGTTCTTACATACATGAGATATCAGATCAACAAAATGCAATTTTTTTGTTAAAAAAAAAAAAAAATGGGGCCGGGCGCGGTGGCTCAAGCCTGTAATCCCAGCACTTTGGGAGGCCGAGACAGGCGGATCACGAGGTCAGGAGATCAAGACCATCCTGGCTAACATGGTGAAACCCCGTCTCTACTAAAAAATACAAAAAACTAGCCGGCGAGGTGCCGGGCGCCTGTAGTCCCAGCTACTCAGGAGGCTGAGGCAGGTGAATGGCGTGAACCCGGGAGGCAGAGCTTGCAGTGAGCTGAGAACCGGCCACTGCACTCCAGCCTGGGCGACAGAGCGAGACTCCGTCTCAAAAAAAAAAAAAAAAAAAAAAAAAAAAGTTTTCTAGGACTGCCATAACAAAGTACTACAAGCCGAGTGGCTTAAACGACAGAAATGTGTTGTCTCATTGTTTTAGAGGTCAGAAGTCTGAGATCATGTTGTTGGCAGGGTTGATGCTGTCAGAAAAGGGACGGTTCCAGGCCTCCTGGCTTCCGACAGCCACTCCATTCCTCGGTTCTGGGTGGTATTCTCCTGGGTCTTCACATTGTCTTCCCTCTGTTTATATCTGTGTCTGGGTCCAACTTTGCCCTTCTTATAAGGACATAGTCATATTGGGTTAGAGTCCACCCTAATAACCTCATCTTAACTTGATCTACGTAAAGACCCTATTTTCAACTAAGGTTGCATTCACAGCTGATGGAAGTTAGGACTTCAACATCTTTTGTGGGGTTACAATTCAACCCCTAACAAGCGTTAATCTTCAATCTTCCTGAGTAATCTCTATGACCCAAACGACATCAAAGCAACCAACTGTTTTTCTAGAACACGGATTATTCTTCATTTTTCTTTCACCACATTTACCCAGAAGAAAAGCCATCTATGGAACTGGTTCTGCTCTCAGGCTTCTGAAAGCCACTAGAACACATCACATGACTCCACAGGAAAGCTGAGTTTAGAAATTTGGTTGTTCTTTTTTTTATATATTCTAGTCAACCTCAGATGCTATTTGCTCTCATCACTCCCCACCCCCATCCTACTCTCAGGAGAACCTCTGGCTTCCTATTACACAGAGAAAATTGATGTCAGAGAATTTAAATTCACTTAACTTTGCACACAATTCCCATCAAAATGCCACCATCATTCTTCACAGAACTAGAAAAAGCAATCCTAAAATGTATATGGAACCACAAAAAAAAGATCCCACAGAGCTAAAGCAAGACTAAGCGAAAAGAACAAATCTGGAGGCTCCACACACCAGGGGACAAGGAAGCCCCAATCTCCTGCCAGCCCCATGCCATTTTCAGAACGATACCTGACATGATCTGGACACTGCCTTTCCCTCACCCTGTCCACATTGAACTGCTCATCAAACGTTCCCAGTTCTGCCTCCAACATACGGTTCGTACTCACCAATTTCTAACTCCACTGCTGCCACTGCGTCCATGCCATCACCTCTGTCACCAAACTCAGTAAATGGCCTCTTAAATGGCTCCTATATCATTTTTAGATATTTACCATTTATCCTCCACTTGGTAACCAAAATGACCTTTTATAGAACTGAAATTGATTTACGCATTTGCCCTGTGGAAAACACTTCAGGATGGCTTCCACCTGGCCCTGCCCTTGACACGTGAGGACTATTACAATTCAAGGTGAGATTTAGGTAGGGACATAGCCAAACCACATCAGCATCCTCTCCAAGTATTTGCTTCTTAAGATGATGTTCTTGTTCTGTATCACATCATAATCTTCCTGGATTGCTTTGTACCTTTCAGGCACATTGTCAGAGTCTTTTCCACAATTCTACCTCCCCTTTTTTGCCACAAATGCTGATGTGAGATTTGTTCCTCAATCTTATTTTCCTCTTACTCTTCTGAATCTCTCTTGTTGAATTCATCCATTTTTATGACTCTCTGACTATTGATTCTAAAATTTATATATGCAATCGCAGTTCCACTTTTAAACTTCCCAACTGTCTACTTGGCTGCTCCACCTAGACGTCCTACAGGAAACTCAGACTCAACCTCTCCAAAACATTACTAATTGTCTTCTCATCCTTCCTCCCAAAACCTCTGGTGTTCCCAGTGAACTTCACCACTGAACCCACAAATTTAAACCAGAAACCTGGAAATTATCCTAACTACCTTTGTCTTTCTAAATTCCACAGATAACAAAAATCAAGTATTTATTTTATTTCTTATTGCTCTTGAGATGAATATTCTCCTTTTTGCACTACTGCCAATACTCTTACTTTACTTCTCACTTGATCTTGGAGTCATAAAGCCTTGTAATGGGTCTCCATGACTCTGATTTTACAACACCATAAACCCATATTAAAACAAGTGTGGACTTGATTCCCCCAGCTTAAACTCCTAAGCACAGCATTAAAATACCCTTAGTGCATTATGCTAAGCGAAATAAGCCAAGCACAGAAAGACAAATACTGCATAATGTTACTTATATGTGGAATCTAGAAAAGTCAGTCTCAGAAGCAGGGAGAATGGTGGTTACCAGAGGCTAGGGCCAGGAGTGCAGAGAGGGGAGATATTGGTCAAAGGGTACAAAGTTTCATTTTGTCAAGACGCCTGAGTAAAGACATGGGACACTCTCCCTCTCCAGAAAAAAAGAAACAAAATTGTGAATTACACCTAAGATAGAACATCTATGAGAAAACTCCAGAGTTCAACAGAGAAGTCACAGGAAACACTTGAGGCATAGAAGGAGAAGGATGTGGGTTGGCTAGGAGCCTGGAGTGGCTCCCATTTGCTGGGAAAAGGTAAGTGAGAGACTCTCACTGGTTCACATCTCCATCTCAGACTACTGTAACCCTAGCAACAGGAGGGCTTTTTTTCCCACGTGGGCCCTGAGATTAGTGTGGGTGGTGATCAGGATACTGCTCAAGGGCATTGCTCCACACAGGGAAGTCATGTTGAGTTATACACATCCCCTGAGATGGAAGAAGCTGCAGCACAGTGCTATTGCAAGAGCCCAGCCTCCACCAGACTGAATCCTGTCCTGGGAACCAACAGGCCCCACATCTCCACAGAGGAGAACCCGCACTGATATCCCCTGATGTCCACCCAGGTGGCTGCAGTGGCTCGCACTGGATGAACCCAGTGGTGCTACAGAGTCCCCAGCACTCTAGCCCAAGTGGACTACTACTCCCTAGGGAAAGGATGGTGCAGTGCACCCAGGAGACTCTCCCAGGGACAAAGGGAATCCCACTGCGAGCTTTTCAGAGCCTGACAGCTCCTGTCTGGGACTGTGAGAAGCGACCCTGCCCCCCCCCAATAGAATGACATCTGTGCTTGGGCTCACCCCCCAGGCCACTGCAGCAGCCGCTGGTACTGCCAGAAGTCAAAACAAGTTGGCCCGAGAGCTGCCTCTCTGGGTCTGTAAATAACACCCTGCCCTCACTAGCAGCACAACACCTGTGCTGGAGCCCATACACAGAGGGTGAGGTCTCTTCCTTTACTCCCATGCACAAAACTACAGCTGCTGCTGCTACTGGCAGCCAATGTGAGTGAACCCAGGAGCTGCTTGTCTGGGTCTGTGAATAGCAACCACTCCCTCACCAGTAGCAAGGCCTTTGTGCTTGAGCTCACACCCAGAAGGCAGGACCCCTCCACTGCTCTGAACAACATTGCAGCCAGGAGCTGAAGCAAGCACTACTCAGAGCCTGAGAATTTTCTGCTTAGGGCTGTGATCACCAACCTCATCCCTATCAGAAGCACATCCTCTGTGCTTTTGTGTCTGTTCTGAGTACAGGCTCCCTCCCCATACACACTGTGGCAGCTACTGCTACTGCTGGAAATGAAGTATGAAATCCTAGAGCCTGAGAGCTCCTTGCAAGGGACTGTTGAGAGCAACCATACCCATACCAGCAGCAGAATTGCTGTGCTGTAGCACAACCTCTGAGGTCAGACTGTTCACTCACCACCATAGATCGCTCAGCCCCACCTACTACAGCCTACACTCCTGCACACCACCAAGGCCTTGACATCACGCCCCCAGATACTGAGCACCCCATCTGAGGACTGGGAATTACCCGATCCATTCCACCATCTCTGGTCCTTGTGCACTAACCCTAGGGACCTGAAGATGGGCCCACCTAGCCTGCTGCCAACACCACCAACCACAGCCACCCACGTGTGTTAACTAGGAGCCTAGAGACTAGCCTGCCAAGCCCATCATAGCCACCACTAACATTAGCAAGTGCACCTAGGAGCCTGAGTGTTATCCTGCACCACTGCTACCCTCACTCAGACCATTCATGCTGCTCAGGGACCTGAGAACCTACCCACCCATCCAGTCCTCCACTGTCACTGCCAGTACCAAGAAATCTGCCTGGAGTTGGCCCACCTGGACCTGCTAACACTGGTGCCCACATACACCACCCAGTGACCCAAGGTCAGGCATGCTTGGTCCATCATTGCCACAACCAGGGCTTTAGGACTGGCCAACATAGCATCCCTATCCCCTGCAAAGCCTCACCATAGCTTCCATTAGCAATTGCAGCCAAGCCACTGAGGAATTACAGATACCACTGATGCTATTCACAGCCAAAGAAATCATGCAGAGACTACACTGCTGAATGCACCAAGAATCAAACACAATAAAATCCTACTAAAGGTAATAAATTGATACACCTGGTTACACAGTCCCTTCCAGGCAGGTGCATTTCTTGATCACTTGGGACAACCAGATCTTATTTTTCTCTCTGAACTTTCCCAGGTGCAGAAAGTAATTTCTTTATTAATTTCATGTCTAAGTAACTGGTATATGAAACCAGACAGACTCTTCCTGCTCGGGTTTGGGCTTGGGTTTTGGTCTGAAGTCATCTCTCAGAGCTTTAACCCTCACTCTAAGTCCTATCCCAATATACAGTTAGAGGAACATGGTGAATGAGTGGAGATACCTGAAGCAAGCCTCAGAAGAGCCAGAATTTAAGTCCAGCTTTGCCAGTAGCCTGAAGAACCAGAGGAGTGTTATGTTCAGGCCCTTTATTCTTCTGGGTTGAAATCCCCCAGTTTTTAAGTAGTGGGAAGCAATATAGGAAGTCATTCTTACTCTCACCTTCTAACTTCCCTCGGTTCTCCCATCAGTTCTATATGGCAAAGTAAAGCCACATTACAGCCCCAGTGACCCCCCAGATCAATGGGAGAGGCGTTCCCACCTCCTTCTGGAAATTATAGGCTCTGGGATCCCCTCATCAGACATGAGACGGTACCTCCTTGCACTGACTGATCTTCCTTTTGACATAAGTGATTCCACCTAAAGGGATAGACGTGAGTTAAGCAGGGCCATGGGAATGTATCCCTGACCTTCAGTAAGGTTGGCATCTTCAAGAACTCTCTAGGAACGGGCTGGGTATGAGGACAAAGATCCTCTAAAAGGAGGATTGTCTAGGAAAATGCAGTGAGTCATCTTTAAATCATCTGCTTTGTGTTACTACGCTCTGTTATGAAATTTGGAGCTCTTGGTCAGAGCCCCGGACACTACCCATCTCCACTTCCAGGCTCCCTAAGCCCAAGAGATTAACCAGGGAAGTTAAGGTATAGGAGCTCTGTGTACCCACTGGTATCTTCTGGGATTCACAGGATAGGGAGACAGGTCCTTGGGATTTTCACTGTTCTCTAGGAAGCAGAATCTTTTCCAACTTCATTTCATGTAAAGTGTTCATTACCACATGAATACAAGATGTGTTCAGTCCACAAATACAACAACCCACAGGCATTCAGGAGGTTGTACATCACAAAAGAGAAAAATCAAGACTAACAGCATAATGAACTGTTGTTTGGGGAAACTTGACCACCTGATTCTAAAATCTGTATGGAAATAAAAAAACAAACAAAAAAAAATAGTCAAGACACCCACAAAAAGAAGATAAGTGGGAAGATTTGGCTCTGATGGAGACAGACCCATAAATAGATAGAAGGATAGATAGATAGATAGATAGATAGATAGATAGATAGATAGATCGATAGATCGATCTTATTTAAAAGCTTATTAACTTATTATAAAGCTATAGCAGTAAGACAGCATGGCATTAGTGCAAATATAGACAAATAGAACAATAGAACAGATGAAGTTTTCCAGCATCAGACTCATGCATATGTGGAGCCTGATTTAAAACAAAGGTGGCACAGCTAGACAGTAGAGAAACAACAATCTTTTCAATAATTTTTGGTCTTGAAACCATTGGTTTTCCATAGGGGGGAAAATAAACTAATTTACACCATACACAGAAATCATCACAGGTGGTTATAGAGCTAAATGAGAAAGAAAAATAATAAAGAAAAAAGAAAGATAACATAGGAAATAGTTTTTTTTTTTTTCTTTTTTTTGAGACGGAGTCTCGCTCTGTCGCCCAGGCTGGAGTGCAGTGGCCGGATCTCAGCTCACTGCAAGCTCCGCCTCCCAGGTTTACACTATTCTCCTGCCTCAGCCTCCCGAGTAGCTGGGACTACAGGCGCCCGCCACCTCGCCCGGCTAGTTTTTTTTTATTTTTAGTAGAGACGGGGTTTCACCGGGTTAGCCAGGATGGTCTCGATCTCCTGACCTCGTGATCTGCCCGTCTCGGCCTCCCAAAGTGCTGGGATTACAGGCTTGAGCCACTGCGCCCGGCCGGAAATAGTTTTATAACCTAGGAGTAGGGAAAGATTAGTAAGCAAGAACCAGAAAATTAAGAATATATGTGCTTACTGTATTGGCCGGGTGAGGTGGCTCATGCCTGTAATCCCAGCACTTTGGGAGGCTGAGGCAAGTGGATCCTCTGAGGTCGGGAGTTCCAGACCAGCCTGGCCAACATGGCAAAACCCCATCTCTACTAAAAATACAAAAATTAGCCAGGTGTGGTGGCAGGCACCTGTAGTCCCAGCTACTTCGGAGGCTGAGGCAGGAGAATCGTTAGAACCCAGGAGGTGGAGGTTGCAGTAAGCCGAATTTGGGCCACTGCACTCCAGCCTGGGTGATGAGCCAGACTCTGTCTCAAAAAAAAATTAATAATAGTAATAATATTGGGTACCTACTGTACGGCAGTGTGCATGCAAAGCATTTTATAAGCTGTATTTCATTTCATCCTCAAAAAGAAAACACACACAAAAGCTTCCAATGCACTTTTTGAGAAGCAGATCTTGAGGCTGAGATGCTAAATAATGCATCTGAGCGTGTAAGCCTGCAAAGCAGAGCATAGCCAGTAACGCCATGCTCTACTGCCACGCTACATACTCAGAGCCCTGTGGTCGTGGGCTGCCTGGGTACAAGCCTGCCTTAAGGGTCAGAACAAAACCAAAGTTAGTGTCATCTTCACTCTGAGACATCCCTCATTACCCCCAAGAGAGACAGGCCTAAGGGCTCTTCCCCAGGGCTGAGTCTCTGTCACTCCAGAGAAGCCCTGTCTGGCTCCACTCTGGATACTGTGCGTCCAACCTTGAACACAGCACTGAACCAACTCTTCTAAGTGAGAGTTTCAACTCCTCAACTCCAAAAAAGAAATCTCTCCTAGAAGCTTCGAAGTCCCCTAATCCTAGCCAACATTTCACACCAGTCATTTGGAAAACAAAGTCCATCAGCGAACTTTTCCAGGACTTTTTTTTTTTTTTTTTTTTTTTTTTGCAGTATCTGCCTTCAGCCAGGTAAATAAGTCAGCCACCAGACAAGGAAGCTGTCCCTTCTCCACTGGTTCTGAGCCCCTTCTCTTGGTCAGACCAGTGGTTGACACCTTGAGAGCCTCTGTGTCTTAGAACTGTCTTTCCAGGCTTAAATTAAGCCTGTTTCCTAACACCCTCTCTCTGTGCTCCCGAGCTTTCAGTGGTGCTCCAGAGGAAAGAAGAGACAGGGCAGACATTTTTGCTGTCATGTTTGTATCAAAGTACACTTGAAGGGAGAGGGAAAGTGTTCAGGCCTAGGCATGGGGATCCTGGTCTTTTCTCCTGTTCTGCCATCAGGAAACATGACAGCCTTAGCTGAGTCTCTTCCTTTCCTGCGGTTTGTAGAAAAGGAGGTAGCACGGAATGGCCCAGGGCCTTTTCTTCCTCGAATTCTGCAGAACCCTGTGATCTCCTCAGTCTGCCCCTCCAGGAAGAGTGAAGCCAGCGTCCAGCCCCATCCAGCCCAGCCCAGCTCTATAAAGGAGCCTCTCAGGCAGCCACCCCTGGGAGTTTCAGCTCTGTGCCCTCTTCGGCCATGAACCTCCATCTTTCTGCATTACTCCTCCTCCTGGTGATCTTACTGCCTTCAGGTAAAACAGTGGGTGTGGGTCTGAACATAAAAGTGGGGGTTCCCAAAGACTGAGACGCTTTAAAAACCCTCTAACTATAAGCCCAGCAACAGGACACCAATATCAGATGGGCCAGCAGGTTAGGGGCACAGCGAGCAGACTGCTCCTGCCCTGCTCTGCTGCTGCTGCAGCTGCAAGATCTGCCAGGGCACCGGGGAGGGGAGGGGATGTCATTGTGCACACAGATCATGCTGCAATTCCTATCTCCCCTCCAATGCCTCTGGCTACCCTGAGCGTTATCTGCCTTGCCGAGATGTGATAAGAGGTGAGGTGAATCACAACTAACGAGCCATCCACCAGGAGGTGACGGCAGGCCTAGGATTTCTCCCAGCCTCATGAAGATTGATTTTTCTTTTCTGTGGTCTCTCCCCACATCAGGACAAGGTATGTTTGGGAATGATGGAGTCAAAGTCCGCACCTGCACTAACCAGCAGGCCGTCTGCTTCTTCGGGTGTCCGCCAGGATACAGGTGGATTGCGTTCTGCCACAATATTCTGTCTTGCTGTAAAAATATGACACGTTTTCGACCCCCACAAGCCAAAGATCCATGGTCTCATTAAAAAGATATGTGAATGGCTCAAAGTACTAAAATCCTAATCTGTGTGTAAGGATCTGAGAGCTTGTAAGTGAGCCATGGGCAGCAAATGAGGACCAGATTCTGATAATTTACTGGCAAAATTCCAGAAGCATTTTGTAAAGGGAGCACTGCCGTGAAATGCATCCCCTATTTTTCCTACCTTCCCATCCCCAATCACTCATTCCTCTTTCAAATTGAAATTCAGGCCAGGCACCGCGGCTCACGCCCGCCAGTAACCACAACACTTTGGGAGGCTGAGGTAGGCAGATCACTTGAGGTCAGGAGTTCGTGACCAGCCTGGTCAACATGATGAAACCCCATCTCTACTAAAAATACAAAAATCAGCTGGGTTTGGTGGTGGGTGCCTGTAATCCCAGCTACTTGGGGAGGCTGAGGCAGGAGAATTGCTTGAACCTGGGAGACGGAGGTTGCAGTGAGCCGAGATCGTGCCACTGCACTCCAGCCTAGACAACAGAGCAAGATTCCATCTCCAAAAATAATAATAATAAAATTCGATGGATTAATACAAGTTCACAGGCCCAAGCGATGATATATTCTGGGCATAGAAACGAGCTAACCATGCACCAGTCACACATTTGAGTGATTTTCGTCTATTAGGTAACACTCCACACAATAAAATCTACAATTTCTCCCATTTTGCAGATGAAGAATAATTTCCAAGGTCACATGACAAGAGTTAGTCCTGGGATTAAACCCAGACAGTCTGCACGCAGTGTCTTCAGTGTAAAGTTGCACCACCTCTCTGTTAGTAAGTATGAGATTCTAGCCAGATTGTGGTTCCAATGAGGAGGCAAGAATCCAACTAGACCCCTCAAATGGCAAGCCCCTCAACGCTCGTCCTGTGGTTTAAAGCCATCATGCTTCTGGTTGCCAAGTTGCTTTCACGGTTCTATACTCAGTGGCTTTCATGAGTCACGATCAGTGTCACCCTAAAATCCCACACACCAAACATGCTACTTTCACCACTGCAGTGACACACTGGACCATACACCCATTCCAAATGTGCAGCTGTCTGCCAGGCAGGACTGTCCAACAACACGTCCTCACCATCCACTGCAGGGTTCCCACCTGGAGGCAGAGGCCTCGGGTCTGCATTGAGACCCTCCTCATTCTCTACTAAGAAAAGAGAAGGGTAGTTGAGTTTCAGGATCTCCCTTCTCCACGAACGTGCCTGGCAGGCACACTCTGAAAGTCTGCACTGAATGCTAAGCAGGGGTGAGCTGACTGCTCAGAGCTCAGCCTCAACATCAATCCCCCAAATTCCAGCAAAGAAGAAAAACCAGAGATCATCATGGTCCACGAGGTGAGCCTCCGAGGGCATCATGCCTCAGCTCATCCCTTTGGGTCTGTGAGTGTGTCTACAGTGGGCCTGTGGCATCAGACCACCTGCACATGCTCATTTCAAACTACCCCCGTATAAAAAAAGCAAACAAACAAACAAACAAAAACAGGGAAGGACATTGCAAAAGTTCACAAAACAACATAAATGCAATGAAATTAACATAAAAATAGAAAATAAAAGAGAAAACTGGGTGAAAGGAAAAAGCGGATATTCTTTCACCAGATGTCAAAAGGATCCAAAGCTTAAAAAAAGCTAAACACCCCAACGCTTTTCTTGCAGTTTCTAAGGCCATGGTCACTCCAGCCTGGTGGAGATGCTGCTCTAACTTTGACAGTGGGGTGCAGAAAAGACACAACTCTCTCCAGTGGCATTCAGAGAGGACCGAAACTTTACAATGACTTTTGCTGAAAACCCACACAAGAAACAAGAATACTAAATTATCACACACAAACAGCGTAACGTACTGACCCTGTAGCCCACTGGATGTGAACTTTGAGTCAGTGGGCAGCGTCTCTGCGGGGGCCGCAGGTGTCAATCTCACTCTCCAAGTCCCAGGGCAGCCATGGGGAGGGTCCACAATTTAGGCTTAGGGACCTAAGTCTCCAGAAATTTTGCTAGAGTGAATGACAGAACCACATGGGTGCCATCGAGATACCAGCTCGTCCTGGTGCAGCAAACTGTTTCAGGACCATGATTCGACAGAACAGCCCTGCAGAGCCCCCTTGGTTTATGGGCATATCTCACACCTATTCTGTGGGGGCAAGATATATTCCCAGTGCTCTCTGTATGCTTAAGATATCCAGAGTTGATGTGTGTTACTTGAAACCAAGAAATCCGGCCAGGTGCAGTGGCTCATGCCTGTAATCCCAGCACTTTGGGAAGCCGAGGCAGGCAGATAACCTGAGTTCGATACTAGCCTGGCCAACATGGTGAAACTCCATCTCCACAAAAATACAAAAATTAGCCGGGCTGCTCTCGAACTCCTGACCTCAGGTGATCCATCCACCTCGACCTCCCAAAGTGCTGGGATTACAGGTATGAGCCACCACACCCGGCCAAGTCACATATTTTCAAAAGTACTCAGCTGTCAAATAATAATCACAGAGGACTCCCCATATTGTGTCTGTCAAGTTACATTAAACGGTTCAGATATGGAGCCACGGCGCTTTTCCAAAAGCCAGCATCTCTGCCTTTCAAGATCCAGGTATGCAGAAGCTCGGCTTTTGTTCAACAAACGTCAGACTCCTCTTACCACCCAGTTCCTGATTGTGCATCTCAAGAACTCCAAAAACCAGGCCGGAAACAACCATTCTTAGTGGAACGAGCAGATGGGATGAGAGGAGTGAAAAGGAGAGGATGCTCTTGCATTAAGCATTGCCTCTGTGGGGCCCTTCCAGAAACCAGTTCAAGTTCTCCCTCTGGTCGTTGGTCTGGGAGTGAGGGGACCAGAGATGAGCAATCAACTTCTGCACAACAGAACCAGGTCCTGTTGTGTCCCCCGAGATCATTATAATGTCCACCATCACTGAGATGGTGTCAGACCCTAAGAAAGGAAGGATTCTGTTAGCAAGACTAGCTGTCCCTACCACTGGATGTTCAGAGATCCCAAATAAGAGCAGAGGTCTCATCAGTTTCCTGAAACTGGCCTTTGGCAGGGAGCACATGTCTCCTATCTCCACAGTAACTGGCCACTGTGCTGGGCTCATGCCCAGACATCCCAGCAGACAGGACTGAGCGTGGCATGGCTGGTGGGTCACAGGCAGACCCTGAGGTTCAGGCCTGGCCTATTAGAAAGTATGGTCAGCCACAGCAGGATAGCAGCTGAATTCCCTGCCTTCTTTCCCCCGACCATCGAACAATGGTGAGCTCCACCTGTCAGATCCAGGTGGTGTGCTATCCCCACAAAATCTAGGTAGAAGCCTGTGCCACTCAGGTCTTCTCCACTAGCACTCCAGCAGAGAGCTCCTGACCCGATCAGGCAGGAAAGCCTGGAGTCAACCTGTTGGGACAATAATGCCTTCTTTATCTGCTGGTGCTTTGGTTTGGGGACACGGATAGCTTTTTTCTCAAATTATGGGATATCCCAGCTCATCTTAGAGAGCCCACTCATCTGCTTCTGAGGACAAAAGCAATTCCATCGCACAGAGTTGATGGGAGTAGCAGTTCCTTAAGCTCCCTCCAAAAGATGCCCGATTGCTACATCCTGCAGCATATTTCACAAACGGTGCCAACCCTCACAGTTTGGGGTTTAAGCAATGCCAATGGCCACGTGCTGAAGGGACAATGACTTAGTTATTCTAGACCTCAGGCATGTCTTTTTTTTTTTTTTTTTTTCCTTCTCTTTTGAGATGGAGTCTCTCTCTGTCGCCCAGGCTAGAGTGCAGCGGTGCGATCTTGGCTCACTGCAGCCTCCACCTCCCAGGATCAAGCGATTTTCCTGCCTCAGTCTCCTGAGTAGCTGGGACTATGGGCAAGTGCCGCCACGCCCAACTACTTTTTTGTCTTTTTAGTAGAGAAGGGGTTTCACACTGTTGGCCAGGCTGGTCTCGGGCCCCCGACCTCAAGTGATCAACCGGCCTCGACCTCCCAAAGTGCTGGGGTTCCAGGCGCGAGCCACCGCGCCCGGCCTGCGTCGTGACTTCGTAATTCAGGGTGGAGCCAGGACCAGTGCGCAATACAGGAACAATTGGCTGTGAGCATGAGGTGTTCAGATGGATTCCTCGCCCTGATTCCCGAGGTTGTGTGTGAGGAAGTCTTCCAATCTTGTTCTCTAAAACTGGAGCAAATTGGCTGGGTGCAGTGGCTCATGCCTGTAATCTTAGCACTTTGGGAGGCCAAGGCGGGCAGATCAGAAGGTCAGGAGTTCAAGACCAGCCTAGCCAACATGGTGAAACTCCATCTCTACTAAAAATACAAAAATTAGCCGGGCGTGGTGGCAGGTGCCTGTAATCCCAGCTACCCGGGAGGCGGAGGCAGGAGAATCACCTGAAGCTGGGAAGCTGAGGTTGCAGTGAGCTGAGATTGCACCACTGCACTCTAGCCTGGGTAACAAAGCAAGACTCTGTCTTGGAAAAAAAAAAAAAAAAATGAAGCAGATTACTCAACTAATTGCCAACCCATCGGGGACCTGATAGTGTAAAATCTTTCATAACTAAAGTACAGGTGTAAAAACTAACATTCAGAGCAGGCAAGACATTTTCCCAGGACCACACAACTCATCAGTGTGCAAAGCCGGGACTCAAACACAGATGTAGCCACTCCCTTTCTGCTTCCTGATCTGTAACATGAAGCCTCGGTCTCTCTGAGAGCACTGCTGGAACAGGAAGGGGAAGGGGTGAATTGCAACTTTCTGGAGATGTGGAGTCAGGTTAGAAAAGCATGGGTAAGGATGTCAGGAGAAATCAGCCCTTCAAACTGGACCATGAAGCAGGAATCCTTAAGCTCATAGCCTGGGACTTTGACGGTACCTGACAGGTTGAACCTCGTCTGAGAAATTCCCTTCCCAGTATCTGGGCAGGAGATTTCTAGCTTCTATCTGAATTTCCCCACAGGTTAGCACTGCTCAGCTCTGCTCAACTGGGGAGCTAGACAAGAGAGGAATTGAGAAGAAGGAGAAGGTGCAGAAGAAACTGACCTTTCCTTCAACTGCCCTGGAGTTAGCTCACTCGCAGAGGGATAAGAGACCTGGAATCAAAGTCTTCAGGCTGCACTTGGTGCTTTTCCTCCCACAACCTCAGGGGCAGGCTGACTCCTGCGTGTCTGGCCGGCTCCAGCCTGAGTCCTGACAGGTGCAACCTGTATTTTGATGGCCTTCAATGGGCCTGGAAAAGGGCAGAAGGAGTACAAATGTGCCTGGTGTCCCAGGTCTCTTTCACAGACCAAAACCTCTCTGGAGTGGGGAAAGGCGTTTATTGGATTCGGCAGAATATCGAAAACCTTACACCCTCTCCGTGTACACTCACGAGGCCCTGTCATCTGCAGTTGGCCTCCTGACACTGAGCAGGCGTTCTGTATAGGACGTGCCCTTCACACACACCAGAAATAAGTGGCTTTCTGACTTTATAAGCAGATGTCTTAGGGGCTTGGTAACCATAACCTAAATTGCTTCTAGGGAACCCAGCCAAATCAACTTTCTGAACTTCTATTTGCTGGGTTTGTGTCATCTCAAATGATGAGAACTGTGAGCCAGGCCCAAATGTAAAATCCCCTTGGGGCTGAGTGCAATGGTTCATGTCTGTAATCCCAGCACTTTGGAACTCAAAGTGGGGTGGATTTCTTGAGAACAGGCGTTGAAGACCAGCCTGGGCAACAGGCAACATGGCGAAACCCCGTATCTACAAAAAATACAAAACTTAGCCAAGTGTGGTGGCTCGCGCCTGTACTCCCAGCTACTCAGGAGGCTGAGGTGGGGGGATCACTTAGGCCTGGGGAGATTGAGGCAGTGAGCCATGATCGCACCACTGCACACAGCCTGGGTGAGACACTGAGACTGTCCCAAAAATTAAAAGTAAAAAAGCCCCTCAGGAGACCCAGCCTAATACTACTGAGCATACTTGTGCTTTTCTTCGCCATTGTACTAGGAGAATCTAAAATCCCTCCCAGTTCTGCAACACGCTGCTGCGGGCTCAGAAGCCGTAGTTATTCTGGAAGCAGCAAGAGGTTAATTTTAGGCCAAAATCTATTTATTCTTCTCTCAATGGCTTTCAAAGGAAAATGGAAAGTAATGCAATGCTCCACATCTGCATTGAGGAGGAACATGACGTTTCCCCTTCATTTCTCTAAAGGAAAGGCTGCTTAGGCAAGTGTCTAAGCCATGAAGATCCCCCACCCTCAATCTCACTCTCCTTCTCTTAGTCCACTCTGTCTCACGTAAAGCAGAATCTTTGGAGGATACAGAGAGTAATTACAAATAAATACTGGGTTCTGCTGGCCCAGGGTATGCTGACTTTCTGCTCAGCCCATGGTGAGCCACCATGGCCAAGAGCTCGTTCTCCACACCCCTCTACCCACTTATCCCAGGCAGCATCCTGACCTGTGCCTGCAGGACACCTGTTGTGGGACTCAAGAAATATCTGATGACAGAGTATATGAGAGGCAGTGGGGACAGGGCAAGCAGGGAGTACAGGCTGCTCCCAGGACTGCTGGATGCCTGTCCTGGGAACAGGGGCCTAGGTTGCCACCCAAAACTCATCCGTGGGTGCAGAGCCATATGCTGGTTTTGAGTGGGCTTTAGTATTGAGCGGCTGGATCTCAATCCTGATTCTTCCTGAGCCACTTCTTAGCTGGATGATCATGAACGAGTCATTTAACCTCTATCAGCTTCAATGTGCTCTTCCCTAAAACAGGGATAATAAGAGAGGATTATTCATGGGACTGCCAGGAGGATTAAGTGAGCTTCAAAAGTACTGAGCGTGGAGGTTGGCAAATAGCAAGTGCTCCATGAGTATTGACCAGTAAGTAAGCAATCAGCAGGTTGTAGCTGTTGCTGCTGCTCCTGTTATTTGAAAGTGGTTTTTGTCTTCTAATTCTTGCCGAATTATCTTCTCACTGCACCACATCAATGGCACAACGGGTCAGGGCAGCCACCTCCAGTGCCCCGTAGGCTCAGATTCACTAACAATTAGAAGGACCTGTTCCTAGAGTTACCCATTAGTGGACAGGAGAACCCACAGTCCACCCGTTAGGGTGAGAGTTCCCACAGCCATCCTGTCTCCCCAGCCACAGCAGCACCCTTCTCCCAGCAGCACCCTTCCCTTGGCAGCCTCACACCTGCCTGCTAGGAGGTCACGTGGCTCATGAGCTAAGCCCAGATCTGGGAGCTGTGAGTTTCCTCACCCATGCACTGACCTCTCTATGACTCTAGGCACATCACCTCATCTGCCTGCAGTGGGAAGGGTTGGACTGAGGTACTATGGTGCTCCCTACTAAGGAAAAAAGAGGGCACCAGTCTAGAAAGCATCTGAAGACAGTAGAAGGAAGCACCAGCTCATGACTAGCATGGAGGCATTGCAGAAATACACAGTGTAGGGCCAGGTGCGGTGGCTCACACCTGTAATCCCAGCACTTTGGGAGGCGGAGATGGGAGGATTGCTGGAGCCCAGAAGCTCAAGACCAGCCTGGGCAACATAGTGAGACCCCATCTTTACCAAAAATATACAAAATTAGCTGGGTGTGGTGGTGTGCACCTATAATCCCAGCTATTTGGGGGTCCGAGGTGAGAGGATCGCTTGAGCACTGGAGGTCAAGGCTGCAATGAGTCATGATCACACCACCACACCAACTGGGCAACAGAGCGAGACCCTGTCTCTTAAAAAAGGAAGAAGAGGGCCGGGCGTGGTGGCTCAAGCCTGTAATCCCAGTACTTTGGGAGGACGAGACGGGTGGATCACGAAGTCAGGAGATCGAGACCATCCTGGCGAACACGGTGAAACCCCGTCTCTACTAAAAAATACAAAAAAAAAAACTAGCCAGGCGAGGTGGCCGGCGCCTGTAGTCCCAGCTACTCGGGAGGCTGAGCCAGGAGAATGGTGTGAACCTGGGAGGTGGAGCTTGCAGTGAGCTGAGATCCGGCCACTACACTCCAGCCTGGGCGACAGAGCGAGACTCCGTCTCAAAAAATAAAATAAAATAAAGGAAGAAGAAAGAGGAATATGCAGTGCCCCATGGCCAGTTTCCTGCCAAGGGTGAAGGGAAGTGGGATTGTAACAAGAGAATTTTAAAACAATCATAAAAGCTACTAAGAGTCAGTCTATTATTTATTATCACCATGTTCCAGCAATTCTAGATAAGGTCAGTGATAACACATCCGGGGACTGGTGAGGGCAATCACTCCCATTGTCCTCCACCTTGGTGTGCCATCACCTGCGGGCCACAGCCTCCCACCTCTCTGATTCATGCATTCCCTAAAATGCTCTACGCCAGGGCCCAGCCCTCTTTGCCAAAATCATATTACTTTTCTCTCTGCTCTGAATGCTGAATGTTCCCCACCCTAGCTCACTAAGATCACCTCTAGCTGGGAGCCCTCAACCCTCTTGGGCTCTTGATGTTCCTTTCATCTTTACTTCCTGACTGTGCCCACTCCCTGCTCTGTACCTGGCATGGAAACTGGGAAATTTCCAGAATCAAAATGGAGTCACTTGTGTTAAAAAAAAAAACCTTAATAAGGCCGGAGGTCAGGGCTCACGCCTGTAATCCCAGCACTTTGGGAGGCCAAGGCGGGTGGATCACCCGAGGTCAGGAGTTCAGGATCAGCCTGGCTTTCTGCCCATGGATGCCGCGGAAGAACCATCCTTCAAGTCTCTCTTCTCCTTGCCCTCATCTCTAAGTCAGAGTCTCCTAAATAGCCCGAACAGCTGAGGAAGCTCTTCATTGGAAGGTTGAGCTTTGAGACAACCAATGAGAGCCTGAGGAGCCATTCTGAGCAATGGAGAGCGTTCCCGGACTGTGTGGTAATGAGAGATCCAAACACCAAGCACTTCAGGGCCTTTGGTTCGTCACATATGCCACTGTGGCGGAGGTGGATGCGCCATGAACGCAAGGCCACACAAGGTGGATGGAAGAGCTGTGGAACCAAAGAGAGCTGTCTCAAGAGAAGATTCTCAAAGACCAGGTGTCCACTTAACTGTGAAAAAGATATTTGTTGGTGGCATTAAAGAAGACACAGAAGAACATCACCTAAGAGATTATTTTGAACAGTCTGGAAAAATTGAAGTGATGGAAATCATGACTGACTGAGGCAGTGGCAAGAAAAGGGGCTTTGCCTTTGACAGCTCTGACAACCATGACTCCGTGTCATTCAGAAATGCCATACTGTGAATGGCCACAGCTGTGAAGTTAGGAAAACCCTGTCAAAGCAAGAGATGGCGAGTGCTTCATCCAGCCAGAGGTCGAAGTGGTTCTGGAAACTTTGGTGGTGGTCGTGGAGGTGGTTTCTGTGGGACCTTGGTCATGGAGGAAACCTCAGTGGTCATGGCAGCTTTGGTGGCAGCCATCATGGTGGTGGTGAATGTGGTGACAGTGGGGATGGCTATAAGGGATTTGGTAATGATAGAAGCAATTTTGGAGGTGGTGGAAGCTACAATGATTTTGGCAATTACAACGATCAGTCTTCAAATTTTGGACCCGTGAAAGGAGGAAATTGTGGAGACAGAAGCTCTGGCCCCTATGGCGGTGGAGGCCAATACTTTGCAAAACCATGAAACCAAGGGGCTATGGAGGTTCCAGCAGTAGCAGTAGCTATGGCAGTGGCAGAAGATTTTAATTAGGAAACAAAGCTTAGCAGGAGAGGAGAGTCAGAGAAGTGACCAGGGAAGCTACAGGTTACAACAGATTTGTGAACTCAGTCAAGCACAGTGGTGGCAGGGCCTAGCTGCTACAAAGAAGACATGTTTTAGACAAACACTCATATGTATGGGCAAAAACTGGAGGACCGTATTTGTGACTAATTGTATAACAGATTATTTTAGTTTCTGTTCTGTGAAAAGTGTAAAGCATTCCAACAAAGGGTTTTAATGTAGTTTTTTTGCACCCATGCTGTTGATTGCTAAATGTAATAGTCTGATCATGGTGCTGAATAAATGTCTTTTTTTTTAATGTGCTGTGTAAAGTTAGTCTACTCTGTAGCCATCTTGGTAAATTTCCCCAACAGTGTGAAGTTAGAATTCCTTCAGGGTGATGCCAGGTTGTATTTGGAATTTATAGACAACCTGCTTGGGTGGAGAAGCCATTGTCTTCGGAAACCTTGGTGTAGTTGAAATGATAGTTACTATTGTGACCTGAAGTTCACCATTAAAAGGGATTATCCAAGCAAAATCATGGAATTATTGGTTATAAAAGTGATTGTTGGCACATCCTATGCAATATATCTAAATTGAATAATGGTACCAGATAAAATTATAGATGGGAGTGAAGCTTGTGTATTATCCATTATCATGTGTAATCAATAAATGATTTAATTCTCTTGAATGAAAAAAAAAAAAAAAGATCAGCCTGGCCAACATGGTGAAACCCCGTCCACTAAAAATAAAAAAATAAAAAAATTAGCGGAGCATGGTGGCCCATGCTTGTAATTCCAGCTACTCAGGAGGCTGAGAAACTCACTGCAGGGATGGGAGAGGTGGACAGCACCTCTCCCAGGATTTTTTTCTTTAAGAGACAGAGCCTTGTTCTGTCACCCAGGCTGGAGTACAGTAGCACCATCATGGCTCACTGCAGCCTCAATCCCCTGGGCTCAAGCAATCCTCCCATCTCAGCCTCCTGAGTAGCTAGGACTACAGGTGCACACGACCATGCCTGGTTAACTTTTTAATTTTTTGTAGAGATGTGGGTGTGGGGGTCTCACTATGTTGCCCAGGATGGTCTCAAACTCTTGGTCGCAAGCAATCCTTCTGCCTCCGTCTCGCGAAATGCTGTGTTTGGATTATTATTATTTTGGTAGAGAAGAGCTACCAGCTAGGCTTAGGGAACGCCTGCATCCCGGGACTTCATCCTGGGATTCCTGTCTTGAGTTGTGTAAATTTGGGGCAACAATGAGTAAACTATGAGGTGAGGGAGGTCGAACTTTAGAGGCTTCTGCCCTTGTCTACTGCTGCCTACTTCCTCCTTCACCAGAGCACCTGCCATCCCACTCTCAGCAAAGTTCATCTCAAACAGGCTGAGACAAGCTGAATCCACAAAGGGAATCTCAATTGTAAGGATCAACAAACTTTTTCTGTGAAGGCCAGAGAGTAAATATTGTAGGCTTTGCAGGGCATGCGGGCCACATCACAACTACTCAACTCTACGATGCAGCGAAAGTAGCCGTAGACAATATATGAGCGGAGCTGTGTTTCAATAAAACTTTATTTATACAAACAGACAGTTTTCAGATTTAGCCCACAGGGTGCAGTTTGCTGATTTCTACTCCAGTGGGACATTTCAGCCGCTGTGGCCCACCACAAAGCACCATACAGAGAAGTTTGTACCAAGACTCTGCCCTCGAGCCGCTTCTAATCTACACGTTTGTGAAAGCTGAGTATGTATAGGATGGGGGAACATGTAATCACATTCTTTCATATCATCACAGCTTTTCCATTCACTCCTAGAGGGTTTGCCCCGCACTCGCTGTGTGCCAGGCCCTGTGCTTGGCCCGCGGGAAGGTAGAGATGAAGCTCCCACGCTGCCCCAGGGAGTGCCCCACTCCCTCTGCAGCTGTGTGAACAAGGCTCTGGCCTTCTCTCCAGGAACACCAAAGGAAACACAGAGACCAGAGGGCAAAGGAAGAACTGCAAGAAGGGAGCGCCTGAATCACCCGCACACTTGCCGTCCTCAGCCCTCCAGTGTGACTTTGGATGAGTTGCGAACTCTAAATCTCATCTTCTCCTCCTACTTGAAGAAACAGTGCTTATCCCCGAGAATTGTTATGAAGTTTAAAGGACACATTTGCAAAGCACAGGGCCTGACACATGTTAGATGCTTATTAAATGACACTTTTGTTTCCTTATCTATGAAAGAAAAAAAAATACTTCCCAATGGGGCCGTGCAAGATGGATCACACCTATAATCCCAGCTTTTGGGAGGCCAGGGTGGGAGGACCACTTGAACCTAGGAGTTCAAGACCAGCCTAAGCAACATAGCAAGACCCTGTCTCAAAAAAATTTTTTTTAATTTAAAAATAATTTTAAAAAAATTTTTTAAACTTTCTGATGAACACTACTCCTGACCATTCCATGCAATTCTGAGTAGTCTTATTCCCTCTAGGGCAAGAATAAAGCACCCCAAATGCCAAAATTCATTCATTTATTCATTCATTCATATATTCATCCTACAAATATATAATTCACACCTACTATGTAAGTAGACACCCTCCAAAAAGCCTTGAGGTCTGTCCTCTGAGTTTACAGCATAATAGAGATGATAAACTAAAAAAAAAATAAAAATAGACAAGTTAATAATTACAAAAATGGTAATTGTTTTGAAGGAAGAGTGCAGGGAAAGATTTATATGTACATGTGCAAATGTGTGTACATACATACACACGTGTAATGTGCTGCACAATGTACGTACCACACTCAGATCAAGGTATCAGACATTCCCACCACCCCAGCAAAGTCCCTCATGCCATTCTCAGGCATTAACCCTACCAGAGACAACTACTGCTCTAAATTCTGTGTTTACCAGTGAATTTTGTCTGTGGCTGAACTTGGTGTTAATGGAATTACACTGTGTGCAGTCTCATGTGCCTGGCTTCTTTCAGTCAACGTTATGTTTATGAGGTTCAATGGTTCATTCTGTTTGTGAAACAGTAGTTCATTCTTTTTATTACTGTCTATACCATAATGTATCTATTCTCCTATTGATGAGCATTTGGCTTGCCTCCACTTTTGGTTATTAAAATAGAGCTATTGGCCGGGGTCGGTGACTCATGCCTCTAATCCCAGCACTTTAGGAGCCCAAAGTGGGTGGGTGCCTGAGGTCGGGAGTTCAAGTCCAGCCTGCCCAACATGGTGAAACGCCTCTGTCGCTCAGGCTGGAGTGCAGTGGCGCGATCTTGACTCACTGCAACCTCACCTCCTGGATTCAAGCGATTCTCCTGCCTCAGTCTCCCCGAGTAGCTGGGTCTACAGGCATGTGCCACCACGACCAGCTAAACTTTTTTGTATTTTTAGTACAGGCAAGGTTTCACCATGTTGGCCAGGCTGGTCTTGAACTCTTGACGTCAGGTGATCCACCTGCCTTGGCTTCCCAAAGTGCTGGGATTACAGGCGTGCGCCCCGTGCCTGGCTAAAAATGTTTTTTCACTTCCATTTATCCAACAATTCCTGCTGTTTTGCATACCTGCCACTAAATGTCTTCCCCTTTCCTGTTCTCTACTTCTTTTGTGGGATCCACTTGAAGCCTCCCTTGTGGACTGTGACTCTTTCCTGCCACCAGATGGCAGACTTTGCCTGCTCTGCCACCTCTCCTGCCCTTAGCAAAACTGCTTAGGGTCGGTGGGAGTTGGAGGTGCACAAGCTGATGGAGTCCTGTGTCTTTTCTGAAGCTCTGCTTGGCCATCAATTGCTTCCTTTCCTTTTTGGTCCTTATGGTCGGCACAATGCTTTGGGCAGAGTCAGCATTCAATAACAAGCAAAGCAGACACAGTTTTGATTTGTAAGATAAAGTTCTAGAGGCCTATTGCAGAACAATGTGTGTCTATGGAACATGACTGAACCGTACTCTCAAAAGTGGTTATGATGGTAAATGTCATGTTACATTTTTGCAGCACAATTAAAAGTAAAAAATAAAAAGTAGGCCAGGCCCGGTGGCTCATGCCTGTAATCCCAGCACTTTGGGAGGCCGAGGTGGGCAGATCACCTGAGGTTGGGAGTTCAAGACCAGCCTGACCAACATGGAGAAACCCTGTCTCTACTAAAATACAAAATTAGCTGGGCGTGGTGGCACAAGCCTGTAATCCCAGCTACTCAGGAGGCTGAGGCAGGAGAATCGCTTGAACCTGGGAGGCGGAGGTTGCAGTGAGCTGAGATCACACCACTGCACTCCAGCCTGGGCAACAAGAGCGAAACAGCGTCTCAATAAATAAATAAATAAATAAGTCAGTCAGTCAGGCCTTTCTTTACCCAACCCCAACCCCAAGGTGGCGCTCATCATCACGTCCTTATACCTCCTCTGTTATCATTGCTATCAAAAATAATAACAATAATACACAATTTAAAAGCAAAGTAGATTAATGGACTAGGCACGGAGGCTCATGCCTCTAATTCCAGCTCTTTGGGAGGCCGAGGCAAGTGGATCACCCGAGGTCAGGAGTTCGAGAGCAGCCTGGCCAACATGGTGAAACCCTATCTCTGCTAAAAATACAAAAATTAGCCAGACATGGTGGCCCGCACCTATAATCCCAGCTACTTGGGAGGCTGAGGCAGGAGAATCTCCTGAACGCAGGAGGCGGAGGTTGCAGTGAGCTGAGATCGTACCATTGCACTACAGCCTGGGCAACAGAGCGAGGCTCGTCTCAAATAAATAAATAAATAAATGCAGAGTAGATGAATGAAGGCAAAGCCTCTCTTTGTGCAATTTCTCTACAAGAATGTCCACTCTCCAAATGCTCTGTGATCTGTTTGCAGAACGTGACAGTTTACAACAATAAAGGCATAAGAGGTTACAGCTGTGGCCTTCCTCACATAGCAAGGGGGAGCTAGGGCCCACATAAATATTCAAACCAAGGAGCACAGCAATGGGTGCCCTAATGGTGGGATGGGGAGGCTGAGAACTGGGTGAGCACTGGGTGAGGCCGTCCCAGGGGGACACTCCTGCCACTGCTGGGTCCGACCCAGGAAAGCAGCCCCTGCTGTGGGCCCCTGAGACAGCTGCCAGGAGGCCGAGCTGCCCATGACAGCTCCCTCGCCTGCAAACACACACACATGCCTGGAGACGGATCTGGCAAGGCCACCTCTGAAGATGAGCAAACTGAGGCCTGGAGAGGTGAAGGAATATTGCCAGGACCACACTGTGAGGGAGGCCAGAAACCGCGCGGGATCCCAGGTCTTCCGAGGGGCAGCCCAGTGCCCCATGCACCACACCTTGTGCATTTAAGGAAGGAAGCTGGCAAAAACAATGGGTGGAAATCAATTTCTGACCACTTAGAAAGTGGAAATCCTTAGCAAAGATAAGTTGATAAGATGTATCAGTTGGGTTTAATTCTGTAAAAAGTTGTACATTCAAAATGTATATAAAAGGAAAGACATGAATTTGGAAAACAAGGCAGGTGGAGGCAAAACAAAAATATTAATAATAATCAGTGAAGAGGACAGCACCATGCTGGCCCAGTGACTCACGGCTGTAATCGAACCAATCTGGGAGGCTGAGAAGGGCAGATCACTTGAATCTAGGAGTTCGAGGCCAGCCTGGGCAACATAGAGAGACCACCCCCTATCTCTTCAAAAAATAAAAACATAGCTGGGGCCAGGTGCAGTGGCTCACACCTGTAATCCCAGCACTTTGGGAGGCAGAGGTGGGCAGATCACTTGAGGTCAGGAGTTCAAGACCAGCCTGGCCAACATGGTGAAACCCCCCACTAAAAACACAAAAATTAGCCAGGTGTGGTGGTGCGTGCTTGTAATCTCAGCTACTTGGGAGACTGAGGCAGGAGAATTGCTTGAACCTGGGAGGCAGAGGTTGCAGTGAGCCAGGATCGTACCACTGCACTCCAGCCTGGGTGAGAGTGAGACTCTGTCTCAAAAAAAAAAAAAAATGTAGCCAGATGTGGTGCACACCTGTGGTCCCAGCTACTCCAGAGGCTGAGGTTGAGGTGGGAGGATCACTTAACCTCAGGAAGTAGAGGCTGCAGTGAGCCGAGATTGCACCATTGCACTCCAGCCTGGGTGAGAGTGATACCTTCTCTTAAAAAAGAAAAGAAAAGAAAAGAAAAGAGTACTAAGAGAACAGCACTGAAAGATGTTAGAGACTTGGATGCAGTCAGCCTCAATGTGTCACTTACTAGCTACATGACATTAGGGAAGGTACTGAACTTTCCAAACTTCAGTTAGTCACTGCTAAACAAAAATAATAATTGCACGATACAGCATGAGAAAGTTAATGCAGTTAGCACAATATCTGGTACCTCATATGAGCTCAATAGATGTTGAGTGCATCTGATTCTATTCGTTGATAAGAATTGATAGCACGTGTCAGACCTGCCCCCAGATTCTATTTGACAAGATAGAATTAATCAAAAATCCAAGCTTTGCCGAGGTCTGGATAGAAAATTTGCAAACTGCATAGGGCTTCCCTCAAAGAGCAACAAATCACAGAAGCATATGCAGAGCAAGGCCAAGTGTTTACAGTGCCGAATGCCCTTTCAGTCCTTTTCGTCTTCCATAGACTGTGTGATAGTGTGTCTTCCAAGATGCGTGCTCACATCCAAACACTGAGGAAATCATTCAAAACGTTAGCTAGACAACATTAGCAAGAAGCCTACAAACCCCCCGACCCCCGCCAGCCCCACCCCCACCGACATTTCAACCAAACTCCTGTTCTCCCTTCCTGATTTTCTAACAATGCACAGGCCCTGCCCTCGAGCCACCCACCCACTGCCTCCCCAGCGATGGGCACTCCCAGACGAGACCCAGGCTTTCCTCCCTGCGGCGCCAGCCTGGGAAACGCAGACAGAGCACGGGCCCTGATGGTCCCTCCGCCGGCTCCCCCAGCCCTTCCCTTCCCTGGCACCAAAACAGATGACTTCATCTGAGGGACACAGCTCCTATCAGCCAGCCAGGCCTCCGGAACGGGAGCGGAAGGGAGCATCAAGGCTGGCCTCTGCTCTGGTTACTTTGGCACAGGATGGGGCTCTGTGGAGTGTCAGCCACAGCCTTCAAATCACAGGAGCCACAGCCTTGCTCCAGGGTCCCTGCCACCCGGGGCCAGCACTGCCCCTGCACGTGGCTGCCTCTCCCAGCCTGACCTCCTCCCTCCTCCACACTGCGCTGGGGTGCACAGCAGCTGAGTTAGGAACAGACGACAGAGGAGGCTCCTTTTCTGAGTTCTCGTTCCCCGTCCTGAGCCCCCAGGCTGCTGACCACAGTCCTTGCATTTGGTCCATGTTGAGAGTCCCAGTGCAGTCCAGTCATTTTTAATCCAGAGCAGGAATTAAAGCCTCAATCACCGTCTAGATCCGGGTGCCCATCCTCCTGTTCCTCAGCCCCCCTTCCTTGATGGCACCATATGTGACTATGGAGGGGCCCGCAGGGAGTGTGGGGAGAGTTGCTCAGGCAGACAATGGCCCCAGGGAAACAGCCACATCCTGCCTGGGCATGTCACTGCACTGGTGGCTTCACTGCTGGTCTTTTTCCAGCCTGGTCCAATGCTTTACAAGTACCAGTTGCTGCCCTGGATGGAATGGAGCATGTGCTGTCACCCGTAAGAGGTCACGCACTGGAGTTGGCCTTGGGTTTCCCACAGCCATGTGAGCTTGAACCAAGTTACCTAACCGCACTGGACCTCAGAGGTCTCATCTGTAAAACAGAGACATAGTTGTTACCATCTCCGCACATTGTTGTAATAATTACTACTTTGTGCCCAGTGCGTAGTAAGTACTCAATAAATGCAAGTTTTTTGTTTTGTTCTGTTTTGTTTTAAATAGAATCAGGGTCTCCCTCTATTGCCCAGGCTGGAGTGCAGTGACACGATCATAGCTCACTGCAGCCTTAACCTCCATGAGTTACTTTTATTACCTGGGTCTGTCTGGTGGTGAGGGTTTCTGTGATATATGGTGGCCTTGGTAGGGTAGTCAGCTTAAGCCTGGCTTTCTCAGTTCGACTGCACCACCCTTTGAGTGTACAAGCCGGGGTTCTGTGACCCCCAGGACAGCTGCAGACTCCCACGTACTGGATCATGGGTTTCACGTGTCCTTCTCTGTTTCAGCCTGGGATGGGACACATTGCAATTCCTGGTGCCCAGACAGATTAGAATCACTAGATGGAGAAACAGACTTTGTTCAACATCAGAAGAGAACTAGGCCTGGCGTGGTGGCTCACACCTGTAATCCCAGTACTTAGGGAGGCCGAGGCAGGTGGATCACTTGAGGCCAGGAGTTTGAGACCAGCCTGGCCAAAATGGCGAAACCCCATCTCTATTAAAATTACAAAAAATTAGCCAAGCATGGTGGCACATGCCTGTAGTCCCAGCTGCTTGGCAGGCTGAGGCATGAGAATTGCTTGAATCAGGGAGGCGGAGGTTGCAGTGAGCCAAGATTGTGCCGTCCTGGGTGACAGAGTGAGACTCTGTCTCAAAAAACAAACAAGCAAACAAAAAAAAAACCCAGAAGAGAACTGCATCGTGCCTCTTTTGCACCCAGAGTGGCAGTTGCCAATGGATGGAAAATGCCTTTCCCTTCTCAAAGCTCCCCAAGAGGGGCAGGTGCCAATGGATGGAAAAGGCCCTCCCCTTCTGGAAGCTCCCCAAGTCAATGTTCTCGCCCAGGCGCCACTCCCTGGGAGCTACTTCCTATGCCTCTCAGGGCACCAGAGGCCAGTTTACTCTGTTGAGCCTTTGTGCAGACTCTGAGTGACTCTCATTCACCTCTTTGTGGCTGGGAATCACCTCCAGGGTAGAGCCTGCTCCTGTCTCTTAAAGGGTGAATGTGGGACGGAGGTCAGGGGTAACCCCAGGAGCAGGAAGGGCCGTGGACCCTGTTTCTCATCAGATTTCACGTTTTTACCCATCTTCTGCCTGCCTCTGAGGGATGCTTGCATGTGCATTAGGCTCTTCTGTCTCTCCACCTGACTAGCGTGCATTCCCTGCCCCATCACAGCTCCGTAGATGGGGAGGGTGTTTCTGGGTCTCCATCTTGTGCTTGTGAACACAGGAAGGAGAGAGCCAGTGACCACCCCCGCCAAGCAGCTTGTTCCAGAACCAGATCAGGGCCTTCTGGTTCTGGTTTTGGAGAGGAGCCCCAGTGTCCGGCCAGCTACCCCAAGAGAGGATGCTCACTCTGTCGCTAGAGTGGCAGCTGAGTGAGGTCCCAGAGGGCTGGCCTCGGCGCCTCTCTCTGCATGGCCTGGGAGCCGTGGTCAGTGATGACCTGCAGAGATCCCCGCTGAAGCCATGGAGGCCCTGCCATGCGCTGAGCACTGGGGAAGACCCCAGGCACCTACGTGCCCCAAACGGGAAGACCCTCCAGGCCGGCAGTCTTCATGAGATGCCTTTTTTTTTTTTTGAGACGGAGTCTCACTCTGTTGCCCAGGCTGGAGTGAGGTGGTACGATCTTGGCTCACTGAAAGCTCCACCTCCTGGGTTCACGCCATTCTCCTGCCTCAGCCTCCGGAGTAGCTGGGACTACAGGCTCCTGCCACTGCACCTGGCTAATTTTTTGTATTTTTAGTAGAGACAAGGTTTCACCATGTTTGCCAGGATGGTCTTGATCTCCTGACCTCGTGATCCACCCACCTCAGCCTCCCAAAGTGCTGGGATTACAGGCGTGAGCCACTGCGCCCGGCCGAGATGCCATTTTTTAATGGTGAGAATAAGTGTTGGCGAGAGTGCCCATCAACAGACACTGCCACACTTTACCGGGAATAGCAAACCTGAAACAAACCTTTTGGGATGTAATTGGACTCCGCATCTCTAAACACTTAAAATCCAGGTCCCAAAGGCACTTCCAGTATTCGCCTTGACTCTCCCTTCTCATTTCAAACCTCATGTCCAACCCTGAATTTTATTTTATTTTATTAATTTCTTTTTTTTTTTTTTGAGATGGAGTCTCACTCTGTCACCCAGGCTGGAGTGCAGTAGCGTGATCTCGGCTCACTGCAACCTCTGTGTCCTGGGTTCAAGCGATTCTTGTGCCTCAGCCTCCCAAGTAGCTAGAATTACAGACACGTGCCACCATGCCCGGCTAATTTTTGTATTTTTAGTGGAGACAGGTTTCACCATGTTAGCCAGGCTGTTCTCGAACTCCTGATCTCAAGTGATCCGCCCACCTCAGCCTCCCAAAGTGCTGGGATTACAGGCATGAGCCACCACTCCCAGCCTAACCCTGAATTCTTTTACAAAATTTTGGCTTGGATGCACCTCTCTGACTCTTCCCAGGACAGACAGGCCCAGGTAGGATGCTCCCAATGGCCCCTCGTGCCTGATCACATGGCACCAGGGATGTGACTGCTACTGTGATGCGGGTATCAGTTATTCAGTAAATAAGAAAGTCGGCCAGGCGCAGTGGCTCATTCCTGTAATCCCAGCACATTGGGAGGCCGAGATGGGGGGATCACTTGCGTTCAGGAGTCTGAGACCAGCCTGGCCAACATGGTGAAACCCTATCTCTACTAAAAGTGCAAAACTTAGCCAGGTATAGTGGTGCACACCTGTACGCCCAGCTACTCGGGAGGCTGAGGCAGGAGAAGTGCTTGAACCCAGGAGGTGGAGGCTACAGTGAGATGAGATTGCACCACTGCACTCCAGCCTGGGCGACAGAGTGAGACCCTGTCTCAAAAAAAGAAAGGGAGGGAGGGAGGGAGGGAGGGAGGAAGGAAGGAAGGAAGGAAGGAAGGAAGGAAGGAAGGAAGGAAGGAAGGATGGATGGATGGAAGGAAGGAAGGAAGGAAGAGAGGGAGGGAGGGAGGGAGGGTAGGGGAGGAGAGGAAGGCAGCAAGGGAGGGAAGGAGAGGAAAGAGAGGAAGGAAGGAGAAAATAAAAAGTCAGGCCAGGTGTGGTGGCTCTCACGTGTAATCCCAGCACTTTGGGAGGCTGAGGCAGGTGATCACCTGAGGTCAGGAGATCACCTGAGGTCAGGAGTTCAAGACCAGCCTGGCCAAAATGGCAAAACTCCATCTACTAAAAATACAAAAAAAAAAAAAAAAAAAGTCGGGCGTGGTGGCTTGGTGGCGGGTGCCTGTAATCTCAGCTACTTGAGAAGCGGGAGAATTGTTTGAACCCGGGAGATGGAGGTTGCAGTGAGCCAAGATCACACCGTTGCCCTCCAGCCTGGGCAACAGAGCAAGACTCAGTCTAAAAAAAAAAAAAATCTGAGGGTTTGAGGTCTCAATCAGACTGGAGAGAAAAAGACTCAGGCTGTGTCTAAGAAAAAGGCCAGCAACTTCATCAACTAGAAATACTAGGCATATATACAGGCGGCCCATAACCACCTTCCAGACAGGCTGCCCCTCAAGTCCACCCTTAATGTTTCTTTCCCCCTTTTTAACAATGTGATGTCTACTATCAGCGCTGGGGGCTGCATAGGGCGTAAGCGTGACTTTCTCCGTCCACCCTTCGCTAAGGGTGTCCACAGGGGTCTAAGTCCTGAGAGCATGCCCTCCAGAGCATCTGTCCTCCCTCTCCTCCCTCTCCTCCCTCTCCTCCCTCTCCTCCCTCTCCTCCCTCTCCTCTCTCTCCTCCCTCTGGGGCACTGCCATGTGGTGCAAGTTTCCCAGAACACGGCCCATGGCTAGGACACCAGATTTTAAGTCCATAGACCTGGGTTCTTTCCTTCCCAGCTGGACGACCTTAAGTGAGTCATTTAACCTTTGCAGGCTACAGTTTCCTCATCTGTGACAGATACAAGAAGTCTTGTTCTTTCTCCCTTCCAGGTGGTAGGAATCAAACGAGACCACCAATGTGGGTGGCTCCACACTCTGCAATGCTTGCCACAGTCTCCAGGTTTCCAAGCACAGTCTCCCGGGCTCTAGCCTCTCCTCCCAACCCTAGATATGGGGACAAGGAGCAACCTGATCCCCAGCCTCAGATCAAGATAGAACTTCCCGCCATCCTGAGGAAGCGAGAGCCTCAATCGCCACTCCAGACACCCTTCCCCATGACTTCACTTGACATGCAGAGGAAATGACGGCTGGGTACAGTGGCTCATGCCTGTAATCCCAGCACTTTTGGAGGCCAGAACAGGAGGATCACTTGAGGCTGGGAGTTTGAGATCAGCCTGGGCAACATAGCAAGACCCTGTCTCTACAAAAATAAAAATTTGTTTTAAAAGAACTTTTAAAAAGAAGACAAAATGACTTAAAATGGATAACAAGAGCCACCTGAATCAGTGGGACCAAGACCGTAAACACCAGACAGAGCTGCAAGGGGCTGTGTGCAACTCCTTGCACCACAAGAAGCAGGAGAGACCGTCTAGAGTTGCAGTGGCAGATGGGTCCTGGACGGCCCCCGAGATCTTGAGGTCCTGGGATGCAGGAATGGGGCTAATTCTTTGTATTCTCCAGAACTAGCAGAGTCCCAGGAACCTCCTAAACTACTGAAGAAGAGGCGTAGCATAGAGCCTGAAAGGTGTGGGAGAGGAGGGATGCAGCGGAGGAAAAGGGAGGCATTATTTTCAGGCACCATCCTGCCCATGTGCCCTGGGAATGGAAGAAAGGGAGGAAGGAGGTTTGCAAAGCTGCTGTGGCCACCCACAAGCTGAGCCACTTTGCATCCCCGCTTCCTAGCATGATTCCGTGGGCCCCCACGGTTACTCTAATGATTCTGATTTGCCATCACACTCCTGGTGATTCTGGGCACCAGTCTGGCTCCAGTGTATCCCCAGCACTGCCGCCGCCATGAGCTGCATCCCCTTCCCAGGCCCCCAGAGCACCTCTTCCCATCACTGTCTGCCCATTGGGTCTGCTCAGAGCTGTGCACCCCCTGCTGGACCCCACCCCAGAACAGTCATCATCGCAGAGGCTTCTCTGGAGGGGCGGGAGAGGCTGCAGACAAGCTGTCGGGCTGGGTATTATTGTCCAGACCTGAGAGGCCACTTATCTGGGCCGCCCACACAGGGAAATGAGATAGTCCAGCACGACTTTTCCCACTAATATTCTTATCTTGACTGGAAAGAATACTGTGTTTGTGTGTGAAGACATGCGCGTGTGATTTTGCAAACTCCTGTGTGTGTCTATTTGAGTGTTTTCATCCCATGACTTCTGACCACACGGCCATACATTGGGACCATTTTCTGTGAATCATGTCTGCCTGGGGTATGCTGTATGAGAACGAGATGGCAAGAAGGGAGACAAGAAGTGGAGGATGCTAAGGAAAAAGACAACAATCCGAGGGAAAAAATTTTTTTAAATGGAAAACAACTAGTTTTGGTAAAAGGATGAAGCAATGGGTATTTTCATATACTGATTATGAGGGTGTGTATTGATATAGTCCTCATGGAGAGCAATCTGTAAATGCTAAAATGTTGAAATGTCAAATGTGTCTTCTCGCGGTTGGAAATCTACCTTCCATATCTTCCCAAGAGAAATGCTTGCATCCAGACACACAGAAATATGTACAAGAATGTTCATGCAGAATTATTTGTAGTAGTGAAAATTATAAACAACCTAAATGTTAATTGACAAGGAAGTGATTAAATATAGTATTTTGTTGTTGTTTTTATATCTTTCCTTTAGTTTTTCTCTTTTTTTCTTATCTCTGATGTTTCCTTAGATAAATTATATTGTAGCACAGTATAACAATGCTCTGGAATACTATGTGTCAGTCAGAGAGAACAAGAAAAGTCTTTATACCAGAATGAAAAGATTCCCCAAATATGTAAGTTTTTAAAATTGTAAAATGTATATGGATTATACCATATAAGCAACAAAAAGGAAAAAGTACATGTGTGTGTGCATATATATCGATATATATATATATCGAGAGAGAAAGAGCTGGAAGGAGTATACACTAAAAGGAAGACTAGAATTGAAGGTGGGAAAAGTGTCTTTTGCTTTCTGTGCATTATCTGAATTATTCTACAATGGAAGTAAGTTTCTGTATTACTTATGAAATTATAAACACTTTTTGATTTTTTAAAATCAGCAAGAGTAGAATCCAGTCACTGTAGATGCTACGATCTAAACAAAGGCCAAGAAAGAAAATAAATACCTTGTTTTCTGTGGCAACTGTGATGTAGCCGGATTCCCATTCTGCAGGTGAGGTGGAGAGGGACGCAGGAGGAGGCAGGTGGGAAGAAGGCAGCCCCGATGCCAGGACATCCTGGAATATAGCTTCCACTGCGGGGAACTCAGAAGGGTGGCTGGAAGTGTTCCTCAGTGTTAAATTCAGGAAAGGGTTTAATTTGGGTCAACATTGTGTCTTTATCAATGGTGAAACTGAGGCCTGGACTGAGAAAAATGAGATAGAGCATCACACTCAAAGTAAAAATTAATTTCTGCAAGTCTACAATTATTTCTCTTTCTCTCTGTGTCAGTGGAGGAGGAGAGGGAAATTCAATCTATAGACACCAATGAGTGTTCATTCCTCCTCCCAAGGAGAAATTCTGGCAAAGTTCTTGAATGTGAGCAGACCCACAGATACTCACTGCCAGCACAATCCAAAATCTAACTCTATTAGGAGAGAGGGGAACCAGGAAGCCTAGAACCAGAAGCTGAAGAATGAAGCTCCCAGCGCCTACTGAACCACCCCGCCCCAAATCTCCTTGTCAAGATGGCAGCTTTATTCAGAAGGGGGTGCCAAGGTTAAACAGAGCTATTGAAGAAGAAATCATCCCCCACTCCTCCACCACAAGCCCAAAGAAGAACTATAAGAGCATCCTTTGGAAAATGAGATTGAATTTTGCTCTTGTGGCTGCAAGGAATAGAACCAGCATCAAGGGCACATAATGTAATAGTTCTTTCAACTAGTGTCTATGAATAGGTAAACTCCATCTTTGTATGAACGTGTTTTTGGTTTTTTGGGGGATTTTTCCCCCTTATTCTCAAACAGTACCCAGTTTCGTTGGGTATAAAATTCCAGGTTACCAGTCATTTTCCTTCAATGCTTATTCCATTGTATTCTGGTTTTTAATAACTGTTTAAAAGTCTATTGACCACCAAAATGCTGTGCCTTGGCATGCTAACCCATTCTTTCTCTCTAGTTGCTTTAGAAATTTTCCTCCTATCTTTGGTATTCTATAATGCATATGGAAATTGATTTTTTAAAATCTTTTTAGGACTTCTGTTTCCTGAATCTAAGGATACTTGTCCTTCATCAATTCTGAAAAGCACTCAAGTATTATCGCTTCAAATATTGCCTTTCCCTCACTCTTTGCATCTCCTCCTTTTGCCTTAGTTTAAGTTCCTGTGAAAGCAGAACCTGAAAGGAAGACTTGAGTTAATTTAAGAGGTGGTCACAGTGAACTGAAGTGATGGAATCGGAAGAGTAAAACAGAAAATCCAATAAAGTTGGATTATGAGCTGACTACCACTGAGATTCACTGAGGCTCAGTCCTGCAGAGGATTCTTTGAGTAAATTAATAGAGAATGCCTTAGATTGTCTCACCAAAGGACAATTGAGTTGATACATTTATCTACTTACTCTCATCCCTCATTAGTTGAGGGCTGCTGCCCACTGTGTCAACACCTTCAAAGGTCTGAACTCTTTGTGCATAAGCTAAATGGGATTTTGCAGTGTTGAGGAAAGCCCAGAGTCAGAAGAACAGAGAGACACTGTGGTCTGCAGTTGAGAAGGGATGCTGGCATTGCCCATGAAATATGCATGAAATGTTGGCATTGCACTACGGCTGCACAAAATCAGGTGGGTTAAGCAAATCAGCACAATGCATGACCAGAATCATCTTCAAATTTATAGTGACACTTCTCATTTGATCTTTCATATCTCTTAACCTCATTTTTATATTTTTCATTGCTTTTTAGCTCTGAGCCTCATATGTGGCAGTTTCCTCAGATCTATATTCTCACTTGTTGATTTTCTCTTTAGATGTATCTAAATAGCTCATCTCTCTCATAATAGCATTGTCTTATAGTTTCATCTCTCGCATGTTTATTTGTTTGCTTTCAGATTGTTCCATTATCTCAGTATCTTTGGCAGTAATCCTGCTATTCATTGTACCTACTGACTATCATGGCAGGCTATTTTTCTATATGTTTTGTGATTTATTTTTGGTGAGGATTTATTGACCTTTAATTTACTGAACTTTAATTTATTGAATTTTAATTTATTAATTTATTGAACTTTAATTTATTGAATTTTAATTTACTGAACTTATTTTCAGTGAGGACTTACTTATTCACTTATTTCAGTGAGGATTTTCAGTGAGGATTTACCACCCCACTCCCTGCCATTCTATTGTAGAAATTCTACCCACTGGAAAGAGAATCATGTATTTTACTATTTGATTCTGCCAGATGCTCCATGAGGGGTATCATAAACTTGGGATCATTTTTGTCTAATGTGATAAAATTCACATAGCATAAACTGACCATTTTAAACATTTTTAAGTGTACAGTTCAGTGACAGCAAGTACATTTGCATTGTTGTACAGCCATCACCACCATCCATTTCCATAACTTTTCCATCATCCCAAACAGAAACTCTGTACCCATGAAACACTAATCCCCCATTCCACTCTTTCCCAGCCCTGATAACCACAATTCTACCTTCTGTCTCTATTAATCTGACTATTTTAGGTACTTCATGTAAGTAGAATTATACAGTATTTGTCCTTCTGCATCTGGCTTCTTTCACTTGGCATGATGTCCTCAAGGTTCATCCATGTTATGGTATGTATCAGAATTTCCTTCCTTTTTATAGGCAGAATAATACTCCATTGTACATATATTCCACATTTAGTCTGTCCATTCATCCATGGATGGATATTTGAGTTGTTTGGACCAATGTTTAAGTGAATTTCTCAGCTTAGGTTTTGGTTTATTACATGAGAGATATTTTTTCCCCACCGAGAGCTCTAAGCAAATGAAGTCTCCCTCACCAGCAGGTAGGATTTGTCGGGTCCCCCATTCACTGAGCACGCAGATTTTCAAGGGTCCTGGCTTTTGCACGAATCTCAGATCCAGCTCCCCTTTCTTAGAAGCCTAAGGCCTCATCACCTGTCCCCTTAAGAGTGTTAAAATCCAAGCCTCTGGCCAATAGGACTGATTTCCTGGTCCTATAGCGATTCCTCAGAATGTGTCCCACCCAGGCTCCAGCTCCCCGACATCAACTCTCACACTTGCCACTCTACCTTTCAATGTCCTCTTCATCTCTGGCATCTGAGATTCCCCTTTCTTGATTTGAAGAAATGGTTTTCAATCTTGGCTTATATTTACAATCAACTGGGGACTTTTTTTTTTAAAATCCCAGGACACAACCCAGACCGATTACATTCAAACCTCTGGCATAAAAAGTGAGGTTTTAAAAACATGTTATACAAATAACAGAACAACCTGAATATGTGAAAACTCATAAAAGTACAACTTGAATTATCAAAATGTTGTGAGCCCTGCTCTAGTACTGCTGCCTGTGTTAGGTGCTTCTGGACTCTGGTTCTAACAGTGGGAGGTTGTGTTTGTGATCATTTCTAGGCAGCAACTTTAATCTGGAAATAAAATGGTCATTTAGGCTTTCTCTCTCAGCCTCCTACGTGAGAGTTTCCCAATTCTAAGAACATTCTGATGTTCCATGCCACATCTTCCTATGGGGTATGAACCATTTTTCAATAATAGCAAATAAATGAGCCTTCTCAGTGTATCTTCATCTCATCACCACTGTTGAAGAGGGCGATTCTCCTCTAGCCTATACACGAGCTTCGGCTGCTGTTCAGTTACTCCAGGAAACGCCAGGAAACTTATTACTGATGATAACAGCAGCCAACAAGTATTAAGAACTTTTGCTATTAAATTGCCCTGCTACCATCGGCACCAAGAACCTGGACCACAAATTTTCCATTTTTATTTTTTATTTTCCTTCCATAAATGTAAGTATACAATATATAACAAATATAAAATGTATATAATGTAATAAATTTATAGTATAATAAATATATACTGTATATTATCACTATTACTATAAACTATATGTTTATTATGAACTATTTTAAACATAGAGATAAGTACAGAAAAACAGACCTCAGTATGACCGCCAGAAAGATTTAATAGATGTCAATACTTTGGCACATTGGTATCGGATCTTTTGAAAGAAAAAAATTGTGGCCAGGCACGATGGCTCACGCCTGTAATCCCAGCATTTTGGGAAGCCAAGGTGGGAGGATTGCTTGACACCAGGACTAGCCTGGGCAACATAGTGAGACTCCCATCTCTACAAATAAATAAGTGAAAAAAGAAATGGTACAGATAAAACTAAAACCTTTACCACTCCTTCACCCCTACCCAATCCAAAGGTAACTACTCTCTTCAAGTTATGTTTACCATTTCCGAGTGTACTTTTCCTCTTTCTACGTGTGCATATATTCATAAATAGCCTATGACACATGTAAATTTTCTACGTAAATTCCATTGTGTTGGAATGACGAGAGTGACTGAATGGCTGCCCGTGCACGCGCAGCGGCTGCTTGCTCCAGTAGATGTCACTCGGGTCCCAGTCGGCAAGGGCGCAGCTGTTCTGTTCTCAGCGGCGAGTCTGGGATTCCCTCTGCTGTAGTGCTGACTCGCTTTGCAGTCTGAGACTGTCCACCTGCAAAACGCAGTAGCTTTATTTTTCAAACCTTAAAGTAACATCGGAAACAATGACACCTCGAATGATTTCCTTTGCGGCCGGGCGCAGTGGCTCACGCCTGTAATCCCAGCACTTTGGGAGGATGAGGGGGGTGGATCACTTGAGGCCAGGAGTTTGAAATCAGCCTGGGCAACATAGCAAGACCCGCATCTCCAGCAAAAATACAAAAATTAGCCAGTCTCATAACCCGGTCTCAAAATAAATAAAATGTAAAATAAAAAAATTTTAACAAAAGAATGATTTCTTTACCTAGAGAGAAAGCTCATGAGAACGCAAGCACAGGGCAGAGGACGAAGAGCTGCGTTCAGATCCCTCCTGCTCAGCCGAGCAGCAGATAGGGCTTGGGCTGGCCAGGCCCCTCCCTGCCTCAGTGCCCTCCTCCTAGAATGGGAGAGCGGAACTGATTCAGGGGTGGCAAATCATCCCATGTCACACACCGCCTCTTGTCCATTGATAGTGGCTCCCTGGAGGCTGCTCTGGGCAGAGAAAGAAAAGGTTCAGTCCTGGACCAGCAATAGAGGGGCATGAGAGGGACGGGGCAGCATGCGTGCTGCTGACCCAGGAGGCCACCTGAGGCCCTCCCAGCATAAAACCCACCTCCTGCCCTCCCCTGAGTGCTGGGGAGCAGCCCAGAGATGCAGACCCATGGCCAGGACCATGCTCCCATCTGGGTTACACACAGGTGTCATTATTTTGGAAGCGGTGTGGCTTCCTTTCCAGCCCAGGAAGGCTTAGGAAGCTTGACCTCACAGGTGACAGACTCAGGACCAGCAAGCGCAGAGGCTGAGAAACCCCCAGGTGCTGTGTGTGCTGTGATCAAGCTCTGGCCTTGCCCACCTGAAACCGCCAGCAGGTTAACCCCGGCCTCCAGGTCCACAGCAGAGCCTGAACACACATCTACAACTTCCCCACTCACTCAAATTTGCCAACAGATCCAGCAAATTTGATGAAACGAAAACAAGTCCAGAGAAGTAAGTGCTGCGAGTTTGATATGGTTCCAGGACACAGTTGTGGCCAGTGTCTTCCCTGGGACATCTGTTGGTCCTAGTGGCTGCCCTGGAGGCAGGAGCATGGACAAACTGGTCCCCAGGGCACACTCCAGAGGGCTGAGAGCCCATCGGCTGAGCCAAAGGCGCCAGCAGCCTCCCTGCCTGCTCCTCCTCCTGGCCCCTCCCTGACCTGCCCTCTCGCTGGCCTCAGGGCCCCGGGGGAGGCCTAAAGAGGCCGTGGGAGTTTGGCTACCATTATCCGGCCCTTATCACCACTAACGTTCAAGCTGACACTGAGCCCACTTAGTTCAATGACGAGGAGCCGACCTGGGGGTCACGCCTGTCTCCAGAGAGCCGGTGCTATCTCGGTGACCTGCGGAAACCTTGGCATGAGCTCATGTTTTCTGACGACAGAGGACCCCAGCCGTATCGCCGGCCCGCACCCCCACCCTCCGCGTCTGGCATGAGCCGGGTGAAGGCTCTACCATTACTCACTGAAATAGCAACACTGATAACCGCAGCAGACAGAAGCACATTGATGAATTTCCATTCAGAAAAGCACCTACTCCCGCCCTGCCCACTGCCTGTGTGTGTCCAAGGCGGTGGACACCCAGGCACAGGCAGAGCCGTTTTCAGACACAGCCCCAAAACATCGCCACCCCCAACCCCAGGCCCCGTTGTTGGGGAACAGGCCTCAAAATCTGGCCATAATCTGGCCCCAAGACTGGTCAGAAACAAAATCTCTGCAGCACTTGACATGTTCGTGATGGCCATGACACCCACGCTGGAAGGTTGTGGGTTTACCGAAATAAGGGCAAGGAACACCTGGCCCACCCAGGGCGGAAAACCACTTAAAGGCATTCTTAAACCACGAACAATAGCATGAGGGGTCTGTGCCTTAAGGACATGTTCATGCTGCAAATAACTAGCCAGACCCATCCCTTTACTTTGGCTCACCCCTTTATTTCCCATAAGGAATACTTTTAGTTAATCTATAATCTATAGAAACAATGTTTATCACTAGCTTGCTGTCGGTAATACGTAGGTAAATCTCTGTTCAAAGCTCTCAGCTCTGAAGGCTGTGAGACCTCTGATTTCCCACTCCATACTACATTTCTGTGTGTGTGTCTTTAATTCCTCTAGTGCCACTGGGTTAGGGTCTCC
Organism: Rhinopithecus bieti; assembly: GCF_001698545.2. Lineage (NCBI taxonomy): Eukaryota > Metazoa > Chordata > Mammalia > Primates > Cercopithecidae > Rhinopithecus > Rhinopithecus bieti. Next base: position 101,102 of record NW_016807741.1, read on the forward strand.
ACAACCGAGCTGTTTTCAACACCCCGTAAAGATACGATGTGTCCATATGCCCTTAGAGGAATAAGTATCCTGAGAATTCATGCTATAGCGTACTTTTCTCCTCACTCAGGAAAATGCCTTTAGGATAGAAACCTTGTTTGATGTATTTGTAGGTTCCAAAATTGTTCCCAGCCTCACCAGCACAGGCTGTTCAACATAAACGGTCTGGGTTGAATTGAATTGGGCAGAGTTGACAGAACACAGGACCAGGAAGCAGGTCACCCAGGCTGCTGGCCCTGCTATGGCTCCCGGTGGACCTGAGGCAGGTGAGTTTCCTCTCTATGATCTTAAGATCTGTCTATTAACAAGAGCACTTAGTGCATTTACCTTTAATGTCATTACTGACATATTTGAGTTAAATCTACCACTTCTTTTGTAATTTTCTTTTTAAAATTAATTTATTAATTTTTTTATTTTTGAGATGGAGTCTCGTTCCACCACCAGCTGCAGTGCAGTAGCACGATCTTGGTTCATTGCAACCTCTGCCTCCCGGGTTCAAGAGATTCTCCTGCCTCAGCCTTCCAAGTAGCTGGGACTACAGGTGTGCGCCACCACACCCAGCTAATATTTGTATTTTTAGTAGAGGTGGAGTTTCAACATGTTGACCAGGATGGTCTTGATCTCTTGACCTTGTGATCTCCTTGCCTCAGCCTCCCAAAGTGCTGGGATTACAGGTGTGAGCCACTGCACCCGCCTCTTTTGTAATTTTCTGTTTGTCCTGACTGTTCTATGTTTATTTTTCTCTCTCTTCTTACCATCACTCTTTTTCATTTTTTTATATTCTATGCTTTTTTTTTTTTTTTTTTTTTGAGACAGGATCTGGCTCTGTTGCCTAGGCTGTAGTGCAGTGGCATGATCACAGCTCACTATGGCCTCAACCTCCTGTGTTTAAGCAATTCTCCTGCTTCAGCCTTCTGCATAGCTAGAATTACAGGTGGAAACCAGCACACCCAGCCAATTTTAACATTTTTTGTTGAGACAGGGTTTCACCATGTTGCCCAGGTTGATCTCAAACTCCTGGGCTCAAGCAATCCACCTGCCTCAGCCTCCCAAAGTACTGGGATTACAGGCGTGAGCAGCCACACCTGGCTCTTCATCACCTTATTTAATTTTATCATTCCATTCTTTCCCTCTACTAATTTGAAAAGTATATGCCTTATTTTATCATGATTACCCCAGCAATTAAACATACAGAGTTAACTTCTCATCAAAGTGTAAAATTGAGTGCTATTGGCTGTGAGTGTTGGCACTTGCCTGTAATCCCAACATTTTGGGAAGCCAAGGTGGGAGGATCATTTTATCTCAGGAGATCGAGACCAGCCTAGGCGACATAGCAAGACCTCATCTCCATTCAAAATACAAAGTTAAATAAATAAATATATAAAAATTAAAAATTAGTAGCGTGTGGTGGTAGTGCACATGTGTGGTCCCAGCTACTATGGAGGCAGAAGCAGAAAAATCACTTGAGCCTGGAAGGTCGAGGCTGCACTGAGCTATGATCGTGCCACATGATGATGGAGTGATCATCATCTGATCACTGAGTGATGGAGCAAAGCTCTGTCTCAGGAAAAAAGAGGTTCAGTGCATTGGCTCACACCTGTAATCCTAGCACTTTGGGAGGCCAAAGTGGGTAGATCACCTGAGGTCAATTCAAGACCAGCCTGGCCAACAAAGTGAAACCCCATCTCTACTAAAAATACAAAAATTAGCCAGGTGTGGTGGCATGCACCTGTGATCCTAGCTACCGAGGAGGCTGAGGAAGGAGAATCGCTGGAACCCGGGAGGCAGAGGCTACAGTTAACCAAGATTGCACCATTGCACTCCAGCCTGGGTGACAGAGCAAGAATGTGTCTCAAAAAAAAAAAAAGAAAGAAAGTATTTGATTACCTTCGGGATTCTATTATTACCTTTTTTTTTGGAGATGAAGTTTTACTTTTGTTGCCCAGGCTAGAGTGTAATGGCGTGATCCCGGCTCATTGCAACCTCTGCCTCCCGGGTTCAAGCCATTCTCCTGTCTCAGTCTCCTGAGTAGGATTACAGGTGCGCGCTACCACACCCAGCTGATTTTTGTATTTTTGGTAGAGATGGGGTTTCATCACATTGGTCAGGCTGGTCCCGAACTCCTGACCTCAGGTGATCTGCCCATCTCGGCCTACCAAAATGCTGGGATTACAGGCGTGAGCCACCGCACCTGGCCTTATTACCTTTTTTATCTGGCTACTTTAAGATATTTTTGTCTTTGGTTTTCTTCAGTTTTATTAAGATGTGTGAAAGTATATTTTATTTATTCAGGTAGTGATTTATTCTATTAGACTTGAGCTGTGGATTTGGGCCGTTTATCAATTCTAAAAAATAATTAACTATTATCACTTCAAATATTGCCTCTGTTTTATTCTCTCTTCTGGGATTCAAACTTATTCTGTCTTCTATATATCTTACCCTTTCTTCTCTGTTTTCCATTGTCTCATTTCTTCATGTTACATTCTGGTTAATTTCTTCTGGATAATTTCCTATTCACTAATTATCTCTTTAATGGTGTCCAATCGGCTGTTGTGCCCATTCGCTAATGAACTTTTAATTTTCAGTTATTGTATTTTTCATTTGTGCAAGTTCTTTTTGCTTCCTTTTAAAATCTGCTGTGTCTCAAAGTCATTGAAAGAGAAGGAAAAAAGAATCTGCTATATCACTCTTGAAAGTTTCCTGCAGATATTTCCTAGCTTCTTCTTTGTTTCCTTAAACATGCTAATTGTAATTTTGGTGGGTTTTATTTTTGTGTGTGTCAGCGGGAGGGTCCCTCTCTGATTATTCCAGCAGTCAAAGCATTTGTAGATCTGATTCTCTTGCCTGTTCTTTCTCCTGGTTCTCCTCACAGTACCTTATTTTCTTTTGGTGTCAGGTTACCCTTCATTGTGTGCTGCTCATTGCACTAAAAATATATTTGTAGTAATCATTTCAGGTCCAGGATGACACTACCTTCCTCCAAAAAGGATCTTGCTTGCCTCTGCCGGGTGCCTAGAGGCTCTGTCTCTCCAGAGCTACCTTAAACCGAGTCCAAAGTTTGATGTTCCTTGGACCACCCAGGCAATGAGAACTCTAGCTGATAACCCCTAGAAGGACTGGTGTATATCTGGTTTTCCCTCACTCTAGAGTTGTGGCCTTTGCGATCCTAGCCTCTTGTGGGGGAAATTTTCTATTCAACTTCCCAACTTTCGTGAGCTTAAATATTTATTTCTCTCTGGCATCATCCATGAGACTGTGAAAGAAAAGTCTAAATTTGTCAGGATCAAAAAATACCATCAAGGCAAAAATGATTTCTGAATTGTTTACATCTCCCAGTACCTATTTACATTTCAATTTTGGCCTAATAATTTGGTACTTATCTGGGTAAATCCCCAGACTCCTTCCCGTGGCTGAGCCCTTTCAGGTCACATCTCCGAGCTCTGACTCCGTCCTTCCTTAGGCCCGAGCTGCCTGCCACCTCCCAGGCCCCCACTTCTGCCCCCACAGCCAGGAGACTGCCACCACCCACCCGAGGCCACCCTCTCAGCTCTGTCTGCAGCCACGTCCAGCTCCCAGGCTAGGACCAATGGGCATGCAGGCAGCGTTTTGGGGACACTGTGGGGAGATGGAGGGTGCTGAGGAACGGGAGATGAAAACAGGAAGGTGGAAGTGATAAGGAGGCCGTTTCAAGGAAACTATAATGTATTTTTAAAAACAGCAAGGCTTGGGGAAATCCTGGCCTGAAGAATAGCAGTGCCTGGTCATCAGGATCAAAGCAAAGCTGAAACACCCCTTGGCACAGAGCCGGGAAGAAGAGGCAGCTGCGTGCTGCTGGGAGCGGCTCCTCCTGGGGGTGGAACCGTTTATTCGTTCAGTCCAATATTGATCAAGGGCCTATTTCTTTTCAATTCTGCACAAACGCAAATCTGGCAGGTCCGCCTGGGCCATGGCACCTGGGGAGTCCCCAGGTTTACTTTTCCTGGGCATCCCAGGCCCACAGCTGCCTCCACACCTTCCTACTCACTTTTCCTCTGCCTGGAGGGCGCTTTCAGTGATATCCACACATACCAGTCCTTTCCTCTTCTTTAGTAAAATGTCACCTTCCCTGCCCATTGTATTTAAAACTGCAGTGACACCCCACCCCCCAGTCTCCATGCCTATCTTCCCAGGCCTGTCCCTAACGTTTGGAGAGCCTGGAAAAAGAATAAAAATGGGCTGGGCACGGTGGCTCATACCTGTAATCCCAGCACTTTGGGAAGCTGAGGTGGGTGGATCACCTGAGGTCAGGAGTTTGAGACCAGCCTGGACAACATGGTGAAACCCCGTCTCTACTAAAAACGCAAAAAATTAGAAGGCGTGGTGGCATGTGCCTGTAACCCCGGCTACTCAGGAGGCTGAGGCAGGAGAGCCACTTGAACCCGGGAGACGGAGGCCGCAGTGAACCGAGATCACCCCACTGCACTCCAGCCTGAGTGACAGAGCGAAACTCTGTCTCAAAAAAAAAAAGAGTAAAAATGATGGTTCATCCCCTTTCTCTTCCCACCCCCATTTCCATCCTGCACCTCAGTCATACATTTGAACATCCCAGCTACATCCCCAGGAAACAGTCACCTCGTAACCGTACTTTTGGCTTACAGGCACATTCCACCCTCTCAGGGTCAGACCTATGGGAACACATACAAGCCCCGAACATGGGTTCAGTGCCTTTTGAGCAGGAACTCTTGAGGTCTTGGATAACCAGAGTGAAACCTAGAGAAGGATCCTGGGCTCCCAGGGGCCACATCCCCTTGTCCTGGCCGACTCCTTGCCCTGGAGGGACTTAGAGAAGGGTGCAGCTTGGGGCGAGGGTCCCTCTTGCCCAGGTCTAAGGATAGGACTGTCCCTTCCACTTTATTTTACTGCAAACACTCAACACCGTCTAACATACTATATATTTTAAGCATTTAGTTTGTTTATTGTCTGAAAGCCTCCAGTAAAATGTATGCCCCATAGAAGACAAGGATTTCTGTTTTGTTCACTATTATACTCTCTGAACTTAGTATCTGGCACATAGTAGGTGCTCAATCAATATTTATTGAAAAAATAATGGATTACCAGGTTTGAGATTCTAGAAAATAGGCTAAAGGCACCTAGTCTTCTTAAAACTTCCTTGTTCTGCACAGAGCTTCTGGGAAGAAGAGTGTTAGGTGCATGGTGCAAAACCCCATCTTTTCAAACCTGCAAACCCTAGAGAGGAAACGATGCATTCTGCTCTTTCAGAAGATAGCAGCACCTAGGCACGGTAGCTCATGCTTGTAATCTCAGCAGTTTGGGAGGCCGAGGCAGGTGGATTGCTTGAGCTCAGGAGTTCAAGACCAGCTTGGGCAGCACAGCCAAACCCCATCTCTACAAAAAAAAATTAAAAATTAGCTGGGCCTGATGGTGCCATGAGTTCCAATCAAGTGGAGAGTTCAGATGCATAAACCAACAGCCAAATATAAGACAATAAGCACCGAAATTAAAGGGTGGTCAAGGTATCATCCACAACCAGGTGAGAGTACAGTAAACACTGCCTGTGTGAGTCCCAGAGGCCTCATGGGTGGAGTGGCATGGGCTGCACTTTGAAGAGGCCTCGTGGGTGCAGTGGCATGGGCTGCACTTTGAAGGATGAGTAGGAGCTCCCGCTTTCGAGAACCTCTGTAACTGTCTATAGAGGTATAACTTCTTCACACTAAAAGATGGTTAGCACATGTGGTCCTATTTTTGTAAAATACGTATATGTATTTGCACAGAAAAATGTTTTTAAGTCTAAGTAATACGTTAATTAAAAATTAGCAAGAGGGGCATGGTGCAGTGGTTCATGAGTAATCCCAGCACTTTGGGAGGCCAAGGAAGGCAGATCACTTGAGGCCAGCAGTTCAAGATCAGCCTGGGCAATATAGCCAGACCCTGTCTCTCTCTCTCTCTCTCTCTCATATATATATATATATGAGAGAGAGAGAGAGAGAGAGATCTGTATCTTTTATATATATATATATACACACACATATATACATACACAAAAGTTATATACGGGTAGTGGAATAATTCAGGAAAGTGGGTGATACTTTTTCTTTACACTTTTTTCTGTATAGAAGAGCACATATAATTAGAAAACATTAAGATAATGACAGGCCACATGTACACATCCAATATGAGCATTTGTGTGTATCTCAGGGTGAGCTGGGGGAGATGACTTCCAGGCCAAGGAAATGGCACCACAGATCGTGTGGAAGTGGGAAACCATGGAGACATTTTGGAGGAACAGTGAGCCCCTCTGGCTGAGTAAAAAGTAGTTGGAGTCTGCTGGGCGCGGTGGCTCACGCCTGTAATCCCAGCACTTTGGGAGGCCGAGGCAAGCGGATCATGAAGTCAGGAGTTCCAGACCAGCCTGGCCAATATGGTAAAACCCCATCTCTACTAAAAATATAAAAATTAGCCAGGGGTGGTAGTGTGCGCCTGTAGTTCCGCTTACTTGGGAGACTGAGGCAGAAGAATCGCTTGAACCCAGGAGGCGGAGGTTGCAGTGTGCCGAGATCGTGCCACTGCACTCCAGCCTGGGTGACAAAGCAAGACTGTCTCAAACAAACAAACAAGAAATTAGTTGGAGTTGAGGCTGGAAGAGGAGGCCAGGCTTGGTGGCTCATAACTGTAATACCAGTACTTGAGGATCCCTTGAGGCAGGAATTTGAGACCAGCCTGAACAATACAGTGAGACCTTGGTTTCTGCAAAAACTTTCAAAACTTGGCTGGGCAGGTGGCACTAGCTTGGGGTCCCAGCTTCGCCAGAGGCTGAGGTGGATCACTTGAGCTTAGGAGTTCGGAGTTCGAGGCTGCAGTGAGTTATAATCGCCCCCCTGCACTCCAGCCTGGGTGACACAGAGTGAGACCCGTCTCTAAAAATATAAATAAATAAAATTGGAAGAGGAGACTAAGGCCAGACTGCGGGGCCGTAAATTTCAGGCAAAGGCTTTTGGCCTCTGACCTACCTTCATGACATGGCTTGCAGCAAGAAGGTTTTGCTTTCAACCTGGGATGTCTCTCTGCCCCCCGTTTCCCAAATGACAAGAAGTTCAGACGTGGCCGAGCTGAGCCCGGATCCCACCTCTGGTGACTGCACGGCCTGGGTGGAAGGGCAGGGGTAGGGCCAGCAGAGGTGGAGGTGCAGGTGCAGTCACGGGTTGGGAACTCGGCGGCCCCACCTGCCCGCGAATGCGCTCAGACGCAGACGGGAAGGTCCTGAGACAGATCTCATGGGAGGGTCTCCCAGTCCCCCAGACACAGCCCCAGCCACAGACCCCACTTGAGGAGGGAACGCCTACGTCACAACAGAAGCCACGCAGCTTGTGTGTCGCCATCTGTCCTCGTGGGAAGGCTCCTCCCCGCCGGGATGGTGCCCACCGGATCGCGACCCAAGCGGGGCTCTCCCCACTCCCTCCGCCTCCCGGCTGCCTTGGAGCGAGGTGGCCGCTCTTTCCCAGCTGGCCGCTTGGCGGCGCTGCCAGCACTCGCCGAGGGCGCCGCCGGACCCCGCAGCCCGGAGCTCCTGGAGAGCGCTCCGTGGTGACTTCCGGTGGCCCAGCGGCCTGCGTCCCTTGAGCCCTGCCTTAGACTCAGATCCAGGCCTGGAGAGGCCTGTCAAACCCACATAGGTAGACAGATAGGACAGAAAGGGTGGCTGTCCATCATTCAAGGACATGGGGTCCCTGTGAGGTTATGAGATCCACTCAAGTTTCCTTGGCTCAAATATCCAGCAAGCCACCCTGGGCAACCTAACCAGACTCATCTCCACAAAACAGGAAAACAATTAGCCGGGCATGGTGGCAGGCATCTGTGGTCCTAGCGACTCCCCAGGCTTAGGTGGCAGGATGGCTTGAGCCTGGGAGGAAGAGGCTGCAATGAGCCATGACCACACCACTGCCTTCAAGCCTGGGCAACAAAGAGAGACCCTGTCTCAAACAAACAAACAACAAAGTCTAGTAAACAGAATTGCTTCCCTTTTTGCTGTTTGTTTTCTGAACAGTGCATATTTATGTAGTAAACAAAATGCAGGGCTCAGAGGGATCAACAGGGTATTGGTGGGTCCAAACTATCCCCAACAGGATTTGGGTAGAAAAAAAAAAAAGCAGACAGTCCTGAACTTTGATTTCAGAGCTGGGAAACTGTGGGAGTCACAACTAGAAGATGCAGGAGACAGCGCTAGGAATGGTTCAGCGTGGGTCTCTGGACTGAGGAGAGAGTCAAGGCCGTGAACTGAGCCTGACTCTTCCAGCCTCTCAGGACCTGGCTCAGCTTAACTGTGAAGTGGGAACGCTGGCCAATGCCCTGCTCAGCTGGGAGGGAAGACGTCTGGTAGGCAGAAAAGACTTTTAAAATTATTACATGCTCAATGAAGACAAAGAATTATTAATATCATTATCTTAATCATCATTATTGGAAAAAGACCTCTCATCCAGCGCCCAGGAAGAGCAGAGCAAAGACCAGGAAGCACACACTCCTGGCTGCTCCTATTTTACGTGGACATTAACATAGATGGGATTCATCTATGGTGTTTTCACTTTGCAGCCAAATTTCCTGGTAGTTTATAAGTCATTCGCTTGAGGGATACTCAACCTGGAGTCATTTGGGTACTGGGGCCAGAAGCTTTCTGGGGGAACCCAAACTCAGAGTGTGACCTCCCCCACTGCAAGAGCCCCATTTCAGAGGTTATAAAGCCATAACCTTGACCTTGCCTCTCCCTCTTTTCTACCCTCTCCGCCTCTGCCATGTGACTTTTTTTGCTGCATTTGCTCCAGGTCCTCACAATTGCCCTCCACCTCCACCAACAGATTCCTAGCCATAATGGCTGCAGCAAGCTACAGAAGTCAGTAGCAAAACTGGACAGGGACCACTGAATAATTGTCATGTTTATAACATCCTTTATATTTCTCATTTCACTCATGTAGAAGAAGACAAATGGCCATATTTCAAAAAAGGCTTGAACAAACATCTCATGAAAGATGTATGAATGGTCATTGAGCACAGGAAAAGATGCCCAGTGTAATTAATCATCAGGGAATTAAAGCTACAATGAGATCGCACCTCACCCCCATGAAAGCAGTTACATTAAAAAGACGGACCCCACTGATTGTCGCTGAGGATATGGAACAACTGGAACTCTCATCGCTGCTGGTGGCAGTACAAAGTAGTACAACCACTTCAACACAGTTTGAGCGTTTCTTTAAAAGTTAAGCATGTAGCCGGGCGCGGTGGCTCAAGCCTGTAATCCCAGCACTTTGGGAGGCCGAGACGGGCAAATCACAAGGTCAGGAGATTGAGACCATCCTGGCTAACATGGTGAAACCCCGTCTCTACTAAAAAATACAAAAAAAACTAGCCGGGCGAGGTGGCGGGCGCCTGTAGTCCCAGCTACTCAGGAGGCTGAGGCAGGAGAATGGCATAAACCCGGGAGGCGGAGCTTGCAGTGAGCTGAGATCTGGCCATTGCACTCCAGCCCGGGTGACAGAGCGAGACTCCGTCTCAAAAAAAAAAAAAAGTTAAGCATGTACCTACATATGATCCAGTGGTTTCACTTTTAGGTATTTACCCAAGAGAAATGAAAACACAAGACTTGCAGTAGAATGGCCCCTGTGATTTTCCTTATAATGGCCAAGAAATGGAAACTTAAACTTCTGTCAACAGGGAAGTAGATAAACAAATTGAGGTCTGTCTATTTGATGGAATACTACTCAGCAATGAAAAAGAATGAAGTGTTGATACAGGCACCTGTATAGAGGAATCTCCAAATAAGAACCCAGACCCACTGAAAAAATAATGCATACTATGTGATCTCATTTGTATATAATTCTAGAACATGCAAATAAATCCCAAGTGAGAGCAGAATCAGTGGTTGCCTAGAGACAGCAGTGGAAGGAGCAGGAGGGAAGGATGATAAAGGGCCACCCGAAAATGTTGGGAGGTGATGAGTGGTTTCATTGTCTTGATTCTAGTGATGGCTCACAGTGTATATTAAAGGATTTAATGTTATTGGCAGGGCATGGTAGCTCATGCCTTTAATCCCAACACTCCGGGGGGCTAAGGCAAGAGGACAACTTGAGGCTAGCCTGGGCAACACAGCAAAACCCCACCTCTACAAAAAAAATCAAAAATTATCCAGGTGTGGTGGTGCGTACCTCCAGTCCCAGCTACTCAGGAGGGTGAAACAGGAGGATCACGGAGTCCAAGAGTTAAAAGTTGCAGTGTGCCATGATCGCACCATCGCGCTTCAGCATGGGCGACACAGCAAGACCCTGTCTCCAAAACAAAACAAAACTTATCAAAGTGTACACGTTACACACACGCAGTTTACTGTATGTCGGTTATGCCTCATGAAAGCTGTTAGTGGTTTTTTTTTAATTTTTAAAAGGAACAAACCACTGATACACATAATAGATGGATGATTGTCAAAATCATTCTGTTGAATGAAAGAAGCCAGACATGAAAGATAATGTTCTGTATGGTTCCATTTATTCAAAATGCCTAGAAACGAAAACTCATGGGGGCCAGGTGTGGCGGCTCAAGCCTGTAATCCCAGCACTTTGGGAGGCCGAGGCAGGCAGATCTCCTGAGGTCAGGCATTGAAGACCAGCTTGGTCAACATGGTAAAACCACATCTGTACTTAAAATATATATACATGAATTAGCTGGGCGTGCTGGCACACGCCTTTAGTTCCAGCCACTCGGGAGGCTGAGACAGGAGAATCACTTGAACCTGGGAGGCAGAGATTGTAGTGAGCCAAGATCGTGCCACTGCACTCCAGCCTGGGTGACAGACTGAGACTCCATGTCAAAAAAAAAAATGGGAACAGACAGAATATCAGTGGCTGCCTGGGGCAAACGTGGAAGTAAAGACAGATTGCATATAGTTGTTTAAAAATACGTCAGACACTTCAGGAGGCTGAGGCAGGCAGATCACTTGAGCCCAGGAGTTCAAGACCAGCCTGGGCAACACAGCAAGACCTCACCTCTACAAACAAAATACAAAGATTAGCAGGACCTGGTGGCGCGCACCTGTAGTCCCAGCTACTGAGGAAGCTGAGGCGGGTGGATCACCTGAGCCCAGGAAGTCGAGCTGTGATTATGCCACTGCATTCCAGCCTGGGTGACAGAGTGAGACCCTGTCTCAAAAAAATAAATAATAAAAATACATCAGAGCAGCCAGGCGCGGTAGCTCACGCCTGTAATGCCAGCACTCTGGGAGGCCAAGGGAGGCAGATCGCTTGAGGTCAGGAGTTCAACCAGCCTGCATGACATGGTGAAATCCCGTCTCTACTAAAAATACAAAAATTAACTGGACATGGTTGTGCATGCCTGTGGTCCCAGCTGCTTAGAAGGCTGAGGCAGGAGACTGGCTTGAACCCAGGAGGCGGAGGTTGCAGTGAGCCAAAATCGCACCATTGCACTCCAGCCTAGGTGACAGAACGAGACTCCATCTCAAAAAAAAAAAAAAGCCGGGCGCAGTGTCTCACGCCTGTAATCCCAGCACTTTGGGAGGCTGAGGCAGGCGGATCACAAAGTCAGGCGTTCGAGACCAGCCTGACCAACATGGTGAAACCCCGTCTCTACTAAAAATACAAAACTTAGCCAGGTGTGGTGGCGCACGCCTGTAATCCCAACTACTCAGGAGGCTGAGACAGGAGAATCACTTGAACCCAGGAGGTGGAGGTTGCAGTGAGCCGAGATCACACCACTGCACTCCAGCCTGGGCGACAGAGCGAAACTTCGTCTCAAAACAAGCAAACAAACAAAGAAACAAACAAAAAAATCAGAGCATCAAATACTTTTGATTACAGTCACTTAAGCACAATGAGTCACAAAACCCACACATCCATAATGATACTCCAAGAAGGGAAACCCAAGACAATAAGAAAATGCAACTCATTTGTTACTATTTGAGGTGATTATAAAACTGGCTCCTGCTTTGGAAATTATAATTTAAAGGGAAGGAATTCTAGTGTATTCTACTTTTCCAGGAGGAACTATATTTCAGTTGATGAGGAAAAGCTCTGCTTTACAGAAAAATATACCAGCTAATAAACATAAAATGAGGCCGGGTGCAGTGGCTCACGCCTGTAATCCCAGCACTTTGGGAGTCCGAGGTGGGCAGACCACTTGAGGTCAGGAGTTTGAGACCAGCCTAGCCAACATGGCAAAATCCCATCTCTACAAAAATACAAAAAAAATTAGCCAGGCATGGTGGCAGGCACCTGTGATCCCAGCTACTTGGGAGGCTGAGGCAGGAGAATCGCTTGAGCCCGGGAGGTTGAGGTTGCAGTGAGCCAAGACTGCGCCATTGTGCTCCAGCCTGGGTGATAGAGTAAGACTCTGTCTCAAAAAAAAAAAAAACAAACATAAAGTGATTCATGGAATTAGAAAATAATTATTTTCCAGTCATTGAGGGTTATTCTTTAATGTTGAAATTACGAAGTGAATTGTAAACTGGGAACTGGACATTTGTGCAATGCTAAGGGAACATTCAAATATTACTTTCTGGCCACAAGCAGGAAAAAAATTGTCCAGTGGGGAGATCAAGGTGTCTCCCTCTAATCCAGGAGTTATTGTAAACAACACTAATGGAAGGACAACCAGATTCTCTGTGTCTCTTGATTCATATCCTATGATTAATTCCAGCTAATGAGTTCATGTCAATCTACCCTTCAACTATAGGAAGTATAGGTGTGAAGCAACAGGCTAAGCTTTACCACAGGAAGCAACTAGACAAGCCCAGAAAGTGGGCGGCGTTCTGCAGAACCCTTGGTGCCAGGGTCAGCGTGATGATGAAAGGGTCTACCTTTGAGTCAAAGAAACTTAAGAGACATAACAACCAGGTGCAATGCTTGGTTCTATATAAACTAACTGAAAAGGACATTAGGGGTCTACCTGGATTGAGCATTAGGTGATAATAAAGAATTGTTACTTTTTAAGTGTGATAATGTTAGTTTAAGCTATGTTGGGAAATCCTTTTTTTTTTTCTTGAGACACGGTTTCACTCTGTCACCTAAGCTTCAGTGCACTGGCACCATCATAGCTCACTGAAGCCTTGACCTCCTTAGCTCAAGCGATCCTCCCACTTCACCCTCCCAAGTAACTGGGTCTGCAGGCACACGCCACCATGCCTGGCTAATTTTTTAAAACATTTTTTTAGAGATGGGGTCTTGCTATGCTGCCCAGGTTGGTCTCAAACTCCTGGACTCAAAGTGGGAAATCTTTTTTTTTTTTAAACATATACTGAATGCTTAAAATGTGTAATTCATGAAATACTCCAAAACCAAAATCTCATCTGTTTATGTTAATCCCTTCCATGTTCACATCATTGGTGGGAAGAAATCCCTGAGTCAAATTTTGATTACAAAATCAGGAAAACCTAAAAAGCTTCACGCTGTCAGATTCTGGAATCCAGTTAATGCTATGAAAGTGCTGTTCCTGGCTGGGCGTGGGGGCTCACGCCTATAATCCCAGCACTTTAGGAGGCTGAGGCAGGCGGATCACCTGAGATCAGGAGTTCGAGACCAGCCTGAGCAACATGGAGAAACCCCATCTCTAGTAAAAATACAAAATTAGCCAGGCGTGGTGGCGCATGCCTGTAATCCCAGCTACTCAGGAGGCTGAGGTAGGAGAAACGCTTCAACCTGGGAGCAGGAGGTTGCAGTGAGCCAATATTGCATCACTGCACTCTAGCTTAGGCAACAAGAGCGAAACTCCGTCTAAAAAAAAAAGAAGAACAGAGGCCAGGGGCGGTGGCTCACGCCTGTAAACCCAGCACTTTGGGAGGCTGAGGCGGGCAGATCACAAGGTAGGAGATCGAAACCATCCTAGCTAACACGGTGAAACCCCGTCTCTACTAAAAGTACAAAAAATTAGCCAGGCATGGTGGCAGGTGCCTGTAGTCCCAGCTACTCGGGAGACTGAGGCAGGAGAATGCCATGAACCCAGGAAGTGGAGCTTGCAGTGAGCAGATATTGCGCCACTGCACTCCAGCCTGGGCGACAGAGCGAGGCTCCATCTCAGAAAAAAAAAAAAAGAAACAGAAAAAAAGCAAATGCTGTTCCTGTATTGAATGTTTTTCAGCAGCCAACGCTGACATCCACGTTCGCCGGCCAGATGAGCAGTGTTGTACTTAGAGCTCAAGACAGCTCCGGCAATCCCTGCTCCTGGGAGTCACACCCCTGTGCTTCCTCTCTGGACCTTTGTCCTGCCCAGCGACCTCCACATCTGCTGATCCTCCTGTACTGCACAGGGCCGGACTGGGTAACCACTGGGACACTGCAGAAATGACTGTGTGGCATCCGAGGCAAGGTCCTAAAAGACACTGCAGCTTTTGCCTTGCTCTCTTTTGTGTCACTCACTCAGGGAGAAGTCAGCACCACATGGAGAGGGTGCTCAAGCAGCTCAGATGAAGAGAAACTGAGGCCTCCTGCCAAGAGCCAGCACCAACTTGCCGGCCATGCAAGTGAACCACCTCAGAAGCGTCAAGCCTTCAGATGACAGCAGCCCCCAGCAGATCCCTTACACAGATTCCACGAGAGACCCCTAGGTCAGAACAGCCCAGCTCCATTACTCCCAGATCCCTGATTCACAGAAAACAGGAGATCATAAATGACTGTTGTTGTCTTAAACCACTAAGTTTGGAAGTAAACTGCTTCTCAGCAAAAGATCACTGGTATAAGTAGTGACGGGCAAAAGCACAAACCATGAGATAGCAGAGATGTGTTTCAGTTCCTGTGCTTCCACGACTGCTGTGCCTGTTTGAGTCTCAGTGATCTCACCTAAAAAAGAAAATAGCATGAAAATACTACTGGCTCCACAAGTGTGTTAAAGGATCAAACATATATAAAGCACCCAGCACAATGTTAGGCCCAGAAAGATAATAAACGCTGGTTCTCTTCTTTAACCACACTTCCCATCCCACCATTCTCCCACTCAGTGGCAGATCTTCTCATCTGTAAAATGGGCTTGAAACACCATGAGATTGCTGTGGGGATCAAATGAAAGTCTGTCTTTGGAGAGGTTTTGTAAATCCTAACGTACTCAACAAAGGCTCTTACTAGCATATAAGGGCCTGTCTCAGGAGAATCTGCCTAGCATGACTTTCTCTGTTGGAGGTTACAATCAAGGACTCCCCCAAAAATCTATTTTAGATTGGAGTCACGTAGACATGAATGGAAAGTGGCAGGAAGACTGTTCTCCACTGCTGACACCAGGCTCACAGACCAGCTATTGCCAAAGAGTTGGGGTTTTGAAAAGCTCAAACTCCAAAGTAGTTAGGGCATGTGATTCCATGGTCAGGAGACACTGAGGTCACTGTGCAAGCCAAAGATTGAGAAAGGAAGCAAAAATACAAAAATGAAAGCTCCTGTCTAAAGACTCATGAAGAAGCAAGGGGAGTTTCGCTGTGTTGTCAAGTTTGTGCCCTCTCCTGGCCTGCGCGTGGACGGGTCTGACATCCATGGTTCAGCAGCTCCCCCCGCCCCCACTTCACACTGCCCTCAAGTCCTTCTGGGGTGGGAACTGGCCTGCGGGGGCCTCCACTCAAGCTAAGCAAACAACCATCTTAAATCATGCCCTGACAGCAGGCCGGGAACCACGCAGACCGGGGGACAGAAAGAGAAAAAAAAAACAACCTGGTCAAATGACCTGGTCAAATGATGCCTGAAAGTCCCTGTGAAAGTTTTGCTCTCTGAAATGTTGCTTTAAAATCTGGATTTCTTGAAAGATGGCTGCACCTGGGCCAGTTGAGTAGAGGTTGCAGCAAGCCCCGGTGTGACTGAGGAAGACTGGGGAGGCACTGGCTGCTGGGAGAAGGGGAGTGTAATGTTAAGATGAAAAATCGGCCTGGCGCAGTGGCTCACGCCTGTAATCCCAGCACTTTAGGAGGCCAAGGCAGACGGATCACGAGGTCAGGAGATTGAGACCATCCTGGCTAACACGGTGAAACCCTGTCTCTACTAAAAACTTCAAAAAATTAGCCGGGCGGGGTGGTGGGCGCCTGTAGTCCCAGCTACTCGGGAGGCTGAGGCAGGAGAATGGCGTGAACCCAGGAGGCGGAGCTTGCAGTGAGCTGAGATTGCGCCACTCACTCCAGCCTGGGAGACACAGCGAGACTCCGTCTCAAAAAAAAAAAAAAAGATGCAAAATCATCAACCAGATGATACTATACTATCAAGGAAAATGTAACAATATTCAGGATCATAACCAGAAAAATTAATCAACTTCCATAAGCAGAAAGGAATCTGCATGAGCATGGGATCGACATATATTGGACTGAACACTGCCCTTCATGGCTTCATGGCCTAGTAGACAGTCTTTTTGACACACCTTAAATGTGGCAATGTGACATAGGCTCATAGAGCTGCTGGCTTACCAACGGCAGTGAGCTCCCCCATTTTTTTTTTTGAGACAGAGTTTCACACTTTCACCCAGGCTGGACTGCAGTGGTGCAATCTCAGCTCACTGCAACCTCTGCTTCCCGTGTTCAAGCAATTCTCCTGCCTCAGTCTCCTGACTAGCTAGAATTACAGGCGCCCACCACCATGATCGGCTGATTTTTGTATTATTAGTAGAGACGGATTTCACCATATTGGCCAGGCTGGTCTTGAACTCCTGACCTCGTGATCTGCTCACCTCAGCCTCCCAAAGTGCTGGGATTACAGGCGTGAGCCACCACGCCTGGCCTGAATTTATTTTATTCAATTTTCCTATCATATTTTTCCACAGAAGTGAAATAATAAGCGCATTAAAATATTTGTGTGCTTCTGCGAGCAGAGCTTTTAAATTTTTTTAATGTAAATGTTAAAATATTTATCTTTAAAAATTTTTGTCCAAAGTTGATGCAAAAAATTTTTTTTCAATAGAGATGGAGGCAGGGCATGGTGGCTCACGGCTGTAATCCCAGCAGTCTGGGAAGCGCAGGCAGGTAGATGGCTTGAGCCCAGGAGTTCGAGACCAGCCTGGGCACACACGGTGAGACACTGTATCTACAAAAAATAAAATACAGAAGTGAAGGAGGATGGCCAAACAGAAGCCCCCACTGATCGTACTCCATGCAGGAGCACCAAATTTAACAACTATCCACGCAAAAAAAGTACTTTCATAAGAACCCAAAATCAGGAGAGTAATGACAGTACCTGGTTTTAACTTCATATAGCTGAAAGAGCCGCTGAAGAGTGTGGGAAAGACAGTCTTAAATTGCTGATCACCTCCTCCCATCCCCCAACATCCCCTGACAGTGGCTGGCTGTGTGGCATGAAGACAGAATCTGTGTGCTGGGGAGCAGGAGAGCACAGCAATTGCGGGACCTTGAATTGGAACTCAGAGCTACTGACATGGGGCTGAACTCAGCCAGTGGCCCGGGAGGGGAGCATTTAGACCAGTCCCAGCCAGAAGGATAGATTCCAACCCATCCCAGAGGTTGGAACTTGAGTTTCGGCAAGCCTCACCACCATGGGCTAAAGTGCAGTGGGGACCTAAATAAACTTCAAAGATGTTTAGGCCACAAGGACTGCAACTCCCAGGCAAGTCCTGGTGCTGTGGTGGGCTCAGAGCCAGTGGACATTGGAGGGCACATGACCTAGTAAGACACCACCCAGGGTGGCTAAGAGAGTGCTTGCAGCTCCCCTCCCGCAATCCCAGGCAGCACGGCTCACAGCTCCAAAAGAGACCCCTTCCTGATGCATAGGAGAAGAGAAGGGAAACTAAAGAGGACTTTGTCTTGCAACTTGGATACCAGCTCAGCCACAGTAAGATAGGACCACTAGTCACAGTCATGAGGCCTCCATTCCAGGCCCTATCTCCTGGATGACGTTTCTAGACACACCCTGGGCTGGAAGGGAACCCACTGACCTGGAGGGAAGAGCTCAGTCCTGGAAGAATTAATCACTTGCTAAATAAAGAGCCCTTGGGCCCTGAATAATTAGCAGCAGTAACTGAGTAGTAGAGGCAGTGGGCCTTGAGTAAGACTCTGAGGCGTGCTGGCTTCAGGTGTGACCGGAAGCACATTCACAGTCTGGTGGCTATGAGGAGAGACTCCTGCTGCTTGAGGAAGAGAGAGGGAAGAGGAAAGGGCACTTGGTCATGAGCTTAGATGCCAGCTCAGCCACAGTGAGGAAGAGCAGCAGGAGGGCCCTTAGGGCCCTCGATTCCAGGCTTGATCCAGCAGAAGAAAGAATGAGTGAGCTTGAAGACAGACTACCTGAAAATACACAGTCAGAGAAGACAAAAAAAAAAAAGAGAGAGAGAATAAAAAGCAACAAAGCCTGCCTACAAGACCTGGAAAACAGCCCCAAACAGCGAATCCAAGTTATTGCTCTTAAAGAGGAAGTAGAGAGAGATGGGGTAGAAAGTGTATTCAATAAAATAATAACAGAGAGCTTCCCAAACCTAGAGAAAGGCATCAATTTTAAAGTACAAGAAGGTTATTGAACACCAATCAGATTTAACCCAAAGAAGACTACCGCAAGGCATTTAATAATCAAACTCCCAAAGATCAAAGATAAAGAAAGGATCCTGAAAGTAGCAAGAGAAAAGAAACAAATGACATGCAATGGAGCTGCAATCCATCTGGCAGCAGACTTTTCAGTGGAAAGGCCAGGAGAGAGTGGCGTGACATATTTAAAGTGCTGAAGAAAGAAACTTTTACCTAGAATACTTTATCTAGCAAAAATATCCTTCCAACATGAAGGAGAAAAGCTCCCTGACAAACAAATGCTGAGGGATTTCATCAACTCTAGACCTGTCCTCCAAGAAATGCTAAAAGGGTCAGAGTTGTGGCTCATGCCTGTAATTCTAGCACTTTAGGAGGCTGAGGCAAGCGGATCACTTGAGGCTAGGAGTTCAAGATCAGCGAAACACCATCTCTACTAAAAATATAAAAATTAGTCGAGCATGTTTATGTACGTCTGTAATCCTGGCTACTCAGGAGATTGAGACATGAGAATCGCTTGAACCCGGGAAACAGAGGTTGCAGTCAGTCAAGATTGTGCCATTGCGCTCCGGCCTGGGTGACAGAGTGAGACTCCATCTCAAAAAAAAAAAAGGCGGCGTCGGTGGCTGAAGCCTGTAATCCCAGCACTTTGGGAGGCCCGAGACGGCGGGATCACCGCACGAGCGTCAGTGAGATCGAGACCTCCTGCGCTACACGGTGAAACCCCGGTCTCTTTTACTAAAAAATACAAAAAACTAGCCGGGCAAAGGTGGGCGGGCCGCCTGTAGCTCCCAGCTCGTCGGGTAGGCTGAGGCAGGGGAGAAGTGGCGTAAACCCGGAGGCGGAGCTTTGCCAGCGGAGCTGAGATTCCGGCCACTGCACTCCAGCCCGGGGGAGACACAGCGAGACTCCGTCTCAAAAAAAAAAAAAAAAAATGCTAAAAAGAAAAGGACATTAATGAGCAATAGGAAATCCTATGAAGGTGCAAAACTCACTGGTAAGTAAACAGAAAAACCGAAAATAATATATATAACACTATAATTGTTGTGTGTAAACTACTCATCTTGAGGAAGAAGACTAAAAGATGAACCAATCAAAAAAAAAATCACTACCATGACTTTTCAACTCATAGACAGTACAATAAGTTATAAATAGAAACAATGGGCCAGGCATGGTGACTCATTCCTATAATCCCAGTACTTTGGGAGGGGGAGGCAGGTGGATCACCTGAGGTCAGGTGTTCGAGACCAACCTGGCCAACATGGTGAAACCCTGTCTCTACTAAAAATACAAAAATTAACCAGGCATGACAATCTAAAAATGAGCACGCACCTGTAATCCCAGCTACTAGAGAGGCTGAGCTAGGAGAATTGCTTGAACCTGGGGGGCGGAGGTTGCAGTGAGCCGAGATCATGCCACTGCACTCCAGCCTAGGTGACAAAGTGAGACTCTTGTCTCAAAAAAATAAATAAATAGTACGCAGGGAGATCAAGTTAAAGTGTAGAATTTTTATTAGTTTTCTTTTTGCTTGTTTGTTAGTTTGGTTTTTGTTTATTGCATAAATAAGTTGTCATCCCTTTAAAATAATTGCTTACAAGATATTTGCAACCCTCACAGTAACCTCAAATCTAAAAACATACAACAAATACACAAAAATAAAAAGAAAGAAAGTGACCAGGTGTGGTGGCTCACACCTGTAATCCCAGCACTTTGGGAGACCAAGGTGGTGGATAGCCTGAAGTCAGAAGTTTGAGACCAGACTGGCTAACATGGCAAAGCCCCATCTCTACTAAAACTACAAAAATTAGCCAGGTGCGGTGGCATGTCCCCTCCTGTGGTCCCAGTTACTCGGGAGGCTGAGGCAGAAGAATCACCTGAACCTGGGAGGCGGAGGTTGCAGTGAGCCAAGGTCACTCCACGGCACTCCACAGCCTGGGTGACACAGCAAGACTCCGTCTCAAAAAGAAAAAAGAAAAAAGAAAGAAAGAAAAGAAAAGAAAAGAAAGGCCAGGCACGGTGGCTCATGCCTGTAATCCCAGCACTTTGGAAGGCCGAGGCAGGTGGATCACGAGGTCAGGAGTTCAAGACCAGTATGTCCAACATCGTGAAACTCCATCTCTACTAAAAATACAACAACAACAAAATTAGCCGAGTGTGGTAATGTGCGCCTATAATCCCAGCTACTTGGGAGGCTGAAGCAGGAGGATTACATGAACCTGGGAGGTGGAGGTTGCAGTGAGCTGAGATGGTGCCAATGCACTCCAAGGAATCTGAGGGTTTAGCGGCAAGGGGCCTCATACCAGAAGACTCAAATTTACTGGGCACTTCCTTTTCTGTTCAGGGAATCTGCCTCAGGCCAATGTTAATTGGACCCCAGAGAATCTTTATTCTACCATCTCAAAAACCTTGTTTAAGATTGTCTTAGCTATTTACTGCTGAGTGACAAATCAGCACAAATTTAGCACCTAAAACAACACACATTGGCAGGGTGTAGTGGCTCACACCTGTAATCCCAATACTTTGGGAGGCTGAGGTGTGAGGATCACTTGAGGCCAGCAGTTTGAGACCAGCCTCAGCAACGTAGTGAGATACCATCTCTACCAAAAAATGAAAGTTTTTAAATTAGCTGGGCATGGTGACATGTGCCTGCCATCCTAGCTACTCAGAAGGGTGAGGCAGGAGGATCACTTGAGCCCAGGAGTTCAAAGATGCAGTGAGCTATGATCATGCCACTGCACTCCAGCCTGGGTGACAAAGCAAGATTCTGTCTCAAACACACACACACACACACACCCACGTTCTCTCACAGTTTCTGTGGGTCAGTAATCTGGACACAGCTCAGCTGGTTCCTCCATTTTACAGTCTCTCACAAGACCACACTCAAGATGTTAGCAAAGGTTGAGTCGTATCCAAAGGCCCAACCGGGGGAGAATCCAAGTTTACTTTTTGGTTGTTGACATGACTCAATGGCTTTTAGGCAGTTGAACCGAGGCCCTTGATTCCTAGGTGTTTTTGCCCAGAAGGCGCCCTGTGTTTCTTATCTTGTGGGCCTCCCTAACCAAGCAACTTGCTCTATGAATGCTTATAAAGGAGACAGTCTGCCACCAAGACACAAGTCATCATCTTGTATTCACAGAGGTGACATCCTATCATCTTTGCTCTTCTCTGTTTGTTAGAACGAAATCGAAGATCCTGCTCGCACACAATGGGGGACATTACACAAGGGTGTGAACACCAGGAGTCAGGGACCACAGGGAGCCATCTCAGAGTTCACTCAACACAAAGATATTAATCTTCATCAAGCTCTTTCTACCCCAGAAAGCAGCCTGGCTTTGGTGGACATTGTGGGGCCTGTCTCCCAGAAGAGCATTTATGAACCAAACAGTATACAAGGTAATATTAGTCCATTTTTGTGCTGCTGATAAAGACGTATCAGAGACTGAGCAATCTACGAAAGAAAGAGGTTTGATGGACTTAAAGTTACACATGGCTGAGGAGGCCTCAAAGTCATGGTGGAATGCGAAAGTCGCATCTCACATGGTGGCAGACAAGAGAAGAGAACTTGTGCAGGGAAACTCCCATTTTTAAAGCCAGCAGACTTCGTGAAACTCATTCACCATCACAGGAACAGTGTAGGAAAGATCTGCCCCCATAATTCAATTGCCACCCACTGGGTTCCTCTCATGACACATGGGAATTGTTGGAGTTACAATTCAAGATGAGATTTGAATGGGGACACAGCCAAACCATATAAAAGAGCTAGAGTCAAACCCTAGATTTCCTCTTTTTTTTTTTTTCGTTTTGAGACAGATCCTCATTCTGTAACCCAGGCTGACTGCAGTGGCACAAACTTGGCCCACTACAACCTCTGCCACCCAGGTTCAAGCAATTCTTGTGCCTCAGCCTCCTGAACAGATGGGATTACAGGCATGTGCCAGCACACCTGGCTGATTTTTGTATTTTTAGTAGAGATAGGGTTTCACCATGTTGGCCAGGATGGTCTTGAACTCCTGACCTCAAGTGATCTGCCCACCTCAGCCTCCCAACATGCTGACGCCTGGCCCGATTTCCTCATTTTCAATATAATATGGAATTATCTGATTTCTAGATCCCAGTTGTTTATGGAACTGAAACTTCCATTTATTTTTTGGATTATTTCCAAAAACTGATCGGGACTTTGTGTCTGTTTTCATTTGTTTGTGTGTGTCATCAAAAGCTGTATTTGTTATGGAGATTAATAATATGTTCTAATTCCCCAGAACTTAGCCATGTCTAACCCTGATATGGACAAGGTTTCATTACCTTTTATAAGACCTTTACAGTAAGTCCTCAACAAATATGTGTTGAACAAATGAGTAAACAACTGAATGGACGGGTGAATGGATGCTTTCACTGGCCTGGGTTTGGGCACACAGTAGGAAGTGGGGGCCACTGTTTCACCAAAGGAATCACGCTGGGGAAAACCCCTGAATAGCATTGAGTTGCACAACTATAAATCTGTTCTCATAAATTCCAATCAATCCTGTAAACTTCAGAGCAAAAACGCCAGGCTGTGTTAGTTTGCTCGGGCTTCTGTAACAGTAGGCATTCATTTTCTCACAGTTCTGGAGCTTAGAAGTCTGAGATCAAGGTGTTGGCACGGCTGGTTTCTCCTGAGGCTATTCCTTCTCTGTGTTCCCACATGTTTTTCTTTTTTCTCTCTTTTTTTTTTTTTTTTTGTTCTTCTTTTCTGCCTATGTGCAGCCTTCATGTCTCTCCCTCCTCCTATAAGGACACCAATCAGATTGAATTAGAGCCCACCCTAACAGCTTCATTTAACTTAACTACCTCTTTAAAGACCTTGTCTCCAAAGACTGGGTGTGGTGGCTCACACTGTAATCTCAGCACTTTGGGAGGTGGGAGCGAAAAGATTGCTTGAGCCCAGGAGTTTGAGACCAGCAGGGCAACATAGTGAGACTCTGTCCCTACAAAAATTTTAAAAAATTAACTGGGTGTGGTGGTACATGCCTGCAGTCCCAGCTACTCAGGAGGCTGAGGCAGGAGGATCACTTGAGCCCAGACAGTAGAGGCTACAGTGAGCCATGATCGTGCCGCTGCACTCCAGCCTGAGCAACAGAGCAAGATCCTATCTCTAAAACAAAACAAAAATCAAGACTTTATCTCCAAATATAGTCACATTCTAAGGTAGCTGGACTTAGGGTATCACCGTGTGAATTTGGGGGAAGTCACTATTTAGACCACACCACAGACCAGGCCTCATTTTCGCAGGCCTTCCCGTTCTTGGCTCTCACCATCAGACCCTGTCAACCCCCAAGTCAGTTGACTGAGGAGACTTCTATTAGCAGCCTCAGACCATTCTTACGGGGGTGAGAGGGGACAGTGCAGGTCCCTAGAGGATATGTCCATCTTCTTTACTCTAGGAATCGGCCCCAGCATCTGGGGCCCACAGTGGACCCCTCTGAACAGCTTCTCCCCAACCCACACACTCCCTCCACTGGGGCACCTCTCTACACGCCCAGCCCTCCTGCACTGCTCCTCAGTTCCCACCCCTAACCTTGTCTCCTCACACAACTCCAAACCCTGAACTGCCTCCCGATGGCCCTCAGATTTAGCAGTGGCTGGAGACCGATTCGTGCAGGCACAAACCCTGATGGTACGGAGCTCCCGATACGCCACTCTGCCCAAGCCCACGAGCAGAGCACACACCCTTCCGGCGGTCCTCCCTCCCTCGGTGCTGCTCCTCCTCTTCCCCTTCCTGGTCCCTCCTTGGATGGCTGACCTTTTAGCCTTAAAGTATTTGGCTCACTCCTGGGACCTGTGGAGAGTGTTTTGGTTTGGTTTTGGCTGTTCTCGCTACACTGGTGAACTCTCAGTCCCATAGAACTGCTGCCATCTGCGCACTGATTGATTGCAAATCCATGTCCCCAGTTTGGCTCTCTGTAAACTCCAGACTCAGCTCTGTTCAGCGTCTTGGCTTGAATGTTTAATAAGGCATCTCATTCTTGACATGCCCAAAACTGAGCTCCTGCTCTCCCCCGTAAAACTTCCTCCTCTGAAGTCTTCCCCACCCACGTTTATGGCATTCCCATTGTTGCACAACCATCTCCACCATCCATCTCCAGAACTTTCTCATCCGCCAGCTGAAACGCTGCACCTATTAAACACTAGATCCCCCTTCCCCAGCCCTTGGCAGCCCCCATTCTACTTCCTGGGCCTGGGCTTTTACTTTGATGGTGTGGGCGCGATTGGAGGCCTTTGAGCAGAGGAGTGTATGATTGGACTTGGATTTTAAAGAAGCCCTTGGGTGCTACGTTGAGACTGGCATGCCGGGGGTGAGGGAGAAAGCAGGAGGCAGGGGGTCATTAGGAGGAGCCCAGAGGCTTAGCCAAAAACAAACAAACAAACAAACCAAAGAAACCCAACTTGGAGTCATCCATTCTTCCTCTTTTTCTCTCACAGCCCACACCCAACCCATGAAGAAATCTCTGCCTTCAGAATATTCTCACTTCTCACACCTCCCTGCAAGCCCCTGCTCCAAGTCACCCTCTCCTCTTGCCTCTATTCCTGTTCTGTCTTTCATTTGAGCCAACATTTAAAAGCAGGAAGCTTCATCCAAAAATATGGATTTCTACTTCTAGCGAATAAGCCAGAAGCCATGGCAACATTCTGCTATCATCCCCTCTTGGCAGGAATCTGCTAGAACTGAGTAGAAGCTACCCTCTTTATTTAAGGCTTACACGTTCCACTTTTCCTCCTCCCTCTTTTAGTTTCTCCCCAACATGAGGCCACATATTAGTTACCACTTGTCATTGTCACTGAACTTTTTCTTTTAGAAAAAAGAGAAATAGGAATAGGCATGGTGGGTCATGGCTGTAATCCCAGCGCTTTGAGGGTTCAAGGTGGTAGGATCACTTGAGGCCAGGAGGTCAAGACCAGCCTGGGCAACATAGGGAGCCCCTGTCTCTACAAAATAATAAAAATTATTTATTTATTTATTTATTTATTTAGCTAGGTGTGGTGACACACACCTGTGGTCCCAGCTACTTGGGAGGCTGAGGCAGGAGGATGGCTTGAGCCTAGGAGTTTGAAGCTGCAGTGAACCATGATTGTGCCATTGCACTTGAGCCTGAGCAACAGAGTGAGACCTTGTCTCAAAAAAAATAAAAATAAAAATGCTGGATGTGGCAGCTCATACTTGTAACCTCAGCATTTTTGGGAGGCTGAGGTGTGAGGATCACATGAGTCCAGGAGTTCAAGACCAGCCTGGGCAACATAGCAAGACCCCATCTCTTAAAAAAAAAAATAATGGCCGGGG
>NW_016807741.1:127201-152714 GCF_001698545.2 Rhinopithecus bieti
TTTCTGGCCGGTGGCTCAAGCCTGTAATCCCAGCACTTTGGGAGGCCGAGACGGGCGGATCACGAGGTCAGGAGATCGAGACCATCCTGGCTAACATGGTGAAACCCCGTCTCTACTAAAAAATACAAAAAAAACTAGCCGGGCGAGGTGGCGGGTGCCTGTAGTCCCAGCTACTCGGGAGGCTGAGGCAGGAGAATGGCGGGAACCCGGGAGGCGGAGCTTGCAGTGAGCTGAGATCCGGCCACTGCACTCCAGTTCGGGTGACAGAGCAAGACTCCGTCTCAAAAAAATAAATAAATAAATAAATAATTAGCTGGGATCTTCAGTTGTTACATAGGTGGGAAAAAAAAAGAAAAAGAAAAGAAAAGAAAAAATTAGCTAGGCGTGGTTGTGCATGCTTGTGTTTCCAGCTACTTAGGAGGCCGAGGAGGGAGAATCAGTTGAGCCCAGGAGATCGAGGCTGCAGGGAGCCATGATTGTACCACTGCACTCCAGCCTGGACGACAGAGCAAGATCCTGTCTCAAAACAACAGCAACAAAAACCCTGAATTGCCAACCCGGGGAGCCTCTGATGGACTCCGCCCTAACCAGGACTCTTTCTGAGCTGTGGACGGGGCTCATGGGCTACTGTGTTCCACAGTGCAATTCACCTCACCCTTTATGTGAGTGGCACCCCCCAAGGTTGTGCCATGGGCAATCACACAGCCATTCAGTGCATCCTGGAGACAGAGGAGAATCAGGTGTGGTCTGGGCCTAGGACCAGGAGAGCAGGGTGGGCAGGCATGGCCAACAGAAGGAGCCCTCTAAGCATCACTGGGAAAATGAACAGAAGGGAGGAAGGAAGGCGTGGGGCTGGTTACGGGGTCAGACTCTGTTTCCATGAACCTCAAAGCAGATTCGGCAAAGCAAACCTCTGGGGCCTCCGAAGGCCTCGCCAGTCCTGGCTGTGGAGTGGGGGCTTGCAGGAGGCTGCAGGCTCAGGAGCACCCAGGACATCAGTGGCCTCTCCGGACTAGCCTTGTCTGGATGCTTCCGTCACAGTAACGAGGAAGTTTCTGGACACCAAGAGACAGAGACCAGGCAACATGTTTTCACAATCTCGGTCCCTGTCCAAAGTAATGCCATGCAATATGGGGGACGTCCCACGCCGAAGGGGCATCTTCACTGCTCGGCTGACCAGGGTCCTTACCACCATTGACAGGTCGCCTGGACCCTGCAGCCACGCTCTGGAAGAGCCTCTGCAGATACACTTCAAGCCCCTTTTCTTTCTTCCCCTGGTGCAGAGAAGGGGTTCACGAAGGCATCCTGTATGCTTCTCTTGCCTTATTTAGAATAATGATGGGCTAGGTTCTTGTTTTTTAACTGTCAAATTGAAACAGAAAAAAGCAAGTGTAGATTGTAGACCCAGGGGACTTTTGCAAGGGATCCTTCTGGCATGAAACTTTCTCTTTTCTCTGCCTGGCATATTTTCTGGTAAAGGGGAACACAAATCTTGGGGAGGTATCTCGAGAGTCGATAACAGTCATGGTTCAGTTCCATCTGCTTCCCAGAGAATTCTAAATGTATTGCGTAGTGAGTGCCAAGACCTCCTGAGACTGGTGGGGGATTGCCTGAGGGGCTCCCATAACTCCTCCATGGGCTCATTTAGCAGGAAGGGGCTGAGGGAGGAGGCAGGCAGGAACAGGAACCAGTCCTGAGTGAGGGCAGGGAAGTGTAGGGTGCCATCTCTCCCTCCAGGGCAACCCAGGGTAGTGGCACTTATGCTGCAAGGTATAATACCTGCAAGGCCACTGGCAAGGTGATGACCAAGAATGAACTCCAGCAGGCTTAGGAGAGGCAGAGTTCACTTCCCACCACAGGGATCAATAATGCTGCGGAAAACAGACGCATTCATTCTTGGCCTGAGCTCCCAGGTGGAAATGGAGAGAGGGGAGGGCATTTGAAGTACAGAGCGCAGCCAAAACATATTTCAAAGGCATGGCTATGAAAGACTCCATGTGAAACTTCTTCAAAAGAATGCCCCACGGTCTACTGTGGCCACCATTCCTTCCTGGTGCTTAACCTCCCTCCCTCAGCTGCTCTTTCCGGGCACCTCTAGTCCTCTTCCCAGCTAGATTCTACTGTCAGAAGATTCAAAGAAAGAAATCCCCCTGTCTTCCCATCTCACTCCGAAGCCTCTATAGTAAACCCTTCCTGAGTCTCTCAGTCTGAATTCCAGCCTCTCCTCCCCACCCTCCCTGACACAGCATTTGTGAGTGAGTATGTGTGTACTGAATGCTAACTCATGCGGACCCCCAGCTAGAATTCCAGCTCCTTGAGGGAGTCTCTGGGGCTCACTCCGCTTTCTGTCCAACGCCATGCTCTTCCCACCCTGCTGGCTCAAGAAGAGCCCTCCATCTCTCTCAGTCTCTCTCAGTCTCTCTCCGTCACTGCCCCGGCCATCTTTGCTGAATACCAGTCACTGAACTGAGTTCATGTCCTGCCTTTACTGCTGACTGATCTGGGATCTTGGGTAGGTTACCTCATTCCTTGTGCCTCAGTTTCCTCATCTGTTAAAAGGTCTTAAAAGATTGATACAAGGACTGAACGATATTGTGCATTGAAAGTACATGTTAACTATTATTACCATTTATATTTACTTGTTATGTATACAAAACATATATTTTTAAATCTGTCTTTGACAATTCCAGAGCCATTTTTACCTTGCACCCAGAGATAAAATTTGCTTCAATAACTACCGGAAGGGAGTGACCTATCCTTGAGCGCACAGCGATCTGAGACTACTCCAGAAAGAGACTACTTTCAGCTCAAACCACAGAGTCGGCTTTTAGAAATCCATAAAATATTTAGGACAGGTTTGCTACACCAGACTTGCCGTAACTGGCCAACATTTTTACAAGTGGAACAATGTAATTATTTATTACAACAAAGAGCAGGATTTCATGAGGCTACTTGAATGTAAGGAAGCGGAAAGTGCAGGGACTGAATGGTGAGTCTGCATGTCAGAAATTAGAGAAATTAGAGGAAAAAACACTCTTTTTTTCCTAGTGTTGATGATCGCATTGCTTCCTGAAGGAACAGCACCTGGATCTGTGTGAGAACCACTATCCCGCCTATTTCTTCTCCTCCTCTGACTTGGTTGCAACACATTTCTGTGAATTCCCGAAAAAGCAAACAATTCCTCAGTACTCCTAGCCCAAGAAAAATACCAGAGAGTAGACCCTGCATCTAGATGATGCTGAGCAGGCTTTACATGTTTTTCTCCTCCTGACGTCAGCTTTTCCCATGAAACTCTGAAAAATATCACAAGCACCCCCTGCAGAATCACCAACTCCCAAACCATGGAAACAGTCCAGAATGAGGAGGCGCTGCAGGAAGGAACTGAGAGCTCTTGTAATAAGAGCAGCTAGACAGAGGGTAGTGGCTCACGCCTGAAGTCCTAGCATTTTGGGAGGCCGAGGTGGGCCAATTGCTTGAGGTCAGGAGTTTGAGATCAGCCACAACATGGCAAAACCTCATCTTTACAAAAAATACAAAAATTAGCTGGGACTGGTGGTGCATGCCTGTGGTCCCAGCTACTTGGGAGACTGAGGCAGGAGAATTGCTTGAGCCTAGAAGGCTGAGGCTACAGTGAGCTGTGATTGCACCACTGCACTCCAGCCTGGGTGACAATGAAACTCTGTCTTGAACAAATATGTAGATATAAAACGAACAGCTACAGTGGTGAACTGTGTCCCCCAATAATTCATACATTTAAGTCCTAACTCCCAGTCCCTCAGAATGTGACTATCTGGAGATAGGATTTTTGAGGAGATAAGTTAATTATGATTTTTTTTTTCCATGAAATGCAGGCCGACCGGGCACAGTGGCTCATGCCTGTAATCCCAGCACTTTGGAAGGCTGAGGTGGGTGGATCACTTGAGGTCAGGAGTTCGAGACCATCCTGGCCAACATGGTAAAACCCGTCTCTACTAAATATACAAAAATTACCTGGGCATTGTAGCACATGCCTATAATTCCAGCTATGAGGGAGGCTGAGGCAGAAGAATTGTTTGAACCCAGGAGGCAGAGGTTCAGTGAGCCAAGATCATGCCACTGCACTCCATCCAGCCTGGGGGGCAAGAGTGAGACTCCACCTCAAAAAAAAAAAAACTTAATAGAGAGGTGTTACAACAAAAGTACAAAAAAAAAAAAAAAAAGAACATGGAAAAACTCTGTCTCTACTAAAAATACAAAATTTAGCTGGGCGTGGTGGCACATACCTGTAATCCCAGCTACTTGGGAGGCTGAGGTAGGAGAATCGCTTGAACCTGAGAGGCGGAGGTTGCAGTGAGCCGAGATGGCTCCACTGCACTCCAGCCTGGGCGACAAGAGAGAAACTCTGTCTCAGAAAAAAAGAGAAAGAAAAAGAAAAGAAATGGGGGCTGGCCGGGCACAGTGGTTCACGCCTGTAATGCCAGCACTTTGGGAGGCCAAAGTGGGTGGATCACTTGAGGTCAGGAGTTCCAGACCAAACTGGCTAACATGGTGAAACCCTGTCTCTACTGAAAATACAAAAATTAGCCAGGCGTGGTGGCACGCGCATGTAGTCCCAGCTACTTGGGAAGCTGAGGCAGGAGAATCGCTTGAACCTGGGAGGTGGAGGTTGCAGTGAGCCGAGATTGTGCCACTGCACTCCAGCCTGGGCGACAGAGCAAGACTCCGTCTCAAAAAAAAAAAAGAAAGAAAGAAAGAAATGGAGTATTTTGTAGAGAGAAGGCCAACTGCTTATTGCCTAAGCTGGTCTTAATCTCCTAGACTCAAGCAATCCTCCCCCTTGCTAGGATTACAGACATGGGCTACTGTGCCCAGCCATAAGTCAAAATGAGGTCATACAGGTAGGCTTTAATTCCATGTGTTCATAAAAAAAGAGGTTTGGAGGCCGGGCACAGTGGCTCACGCCTGTAATCCCAGCACTTAGGGAGGCCGAGGTGGGCAGATCACCTGAGGTCAGGAGTTCGAGACCAGCTTGACCAACATAGGGAAACCCCATCTCTACTAAAGAAAAAATACAAAAATTAGCCGGACATGGTGATGGGCACCTGTAATCCCAACTACTCAGGAGGCTGAGGTAGGAGAATGGCTTGAAGCTGGGAGGTGGAGGTTGCAGTGAGCCGAGATTGTGCCATTGCACTCCAGCCTGGGGGACAGAGAGAGACTCCGTCTCAAAAAAAAAAAAAAGAGGTTTGGAGACAGATACATACGGAGGAGAGACCATGTGAGCACATAGTGAGAAGGCACCCATCTGCAAGCCAAAGAGAGAGGCCTCAGAAGAAATGAAACTTGATACCTTGGTTTTGGACTTGCCAGCCTCCAGAACAGTAAGAAAATGAATGCACAGTTTAAACTGCCCAGTCTGTGGTATTCATTATAGTGGCCCAAGCAAAGTAATACACCTGGTGTATTTCATTTCACCCTTAGAGCTATACTGACTTTTTTTTTTTCTATCCTGCAGAAGAAATCAAGGCTCAGAGAAGTCAGCTAATTTGACTCAGCTCATAGTGAGTGCCAGAGCCAGGCTTTGCAATCAGGTTTGTATGGTCACAAAACTGGCATGTTTTGTTTTGTTTTGTTTTGTTTTGTTTTGTTTTGTTTTGGAGACTGAGACTTGCTCTATTACCCAGGCTAGAGTGCAATGACTTGATTTCGGCTCCCTGCGATCTCTGCCTCCTGGGTTCAAGCGATTCTCATGCCTCAGCCTCCCCAATAAACTGGGATTACAGGTGCCCGCCACCATGCCTGGCTAATTTTTGAAATTTTAGTAGATATAGGATTTCACCACGTTGGCCAGGCTGGTCTTGAACTCCTGACCTCAAGTCATCCACCCGCCTCGGCCTCCCAAAGTACTGGGATTTCAGGTGTGAGTCACTACACCTGGTCAAAATGCACATTCTTTTTACCATATCAAGTTGCCTAATCAAATGAACGTTTCACTAAAAATATTCTAGAATTTAACTGAATCTAGTTACTAACCAGATCAGTAATTGAAGGACCTTCCAATGGGAGAGAGTTCTTGCTGATTCTACGGGTAGGCTGGGCAACACAAATTTAACGCCTTTGCCTGGCTTCAGTCTCAACCACAGCAAAGTCACATGGGCCTGATGACCACTGGCATGAGGAGGAAACTCCATCAAGTCCTCAATACCTTTTTTTTTTTTTTTTTGAGACAGAATCTCAGTCTTGCCCAGGCTGGAGTGCAGTGGCACAATCACAGCTTCCTTCAGCCTCCACCTCCTGGGCTCAAGTAATCCTCCCACCTCAGCCTCCCCCAGTAGCTGGGACCACAAGCAAATGCCACCACCCGGCTAATTTTTATTTTTTATTTTTTGGAGATGCAGTTTTGCTCTTGTCACCCAGGCTGGAGTGCGATGGCACGATCTTGGTTCACTGCAACCTCCGCCTCCTGGGTTCAAGCGAATCTCCTGTCTGAGCCTCCTGAGTAGCTGGGATTACAGGCACATGCCACCAGGCCCAGCTAATTTTTGTATTTTTGGTAGAGATGGGGTTTCACCATGTTGGCCAGGCTGGTCTTGAACTCCTGACCTCAGGTGATCCGCTCACCTCAGCCTACCAAAGTGCTGGGATTATAGGCGTGAGCCATCGTGCCCAGCCAGTTTTTTAATTTTATGTAGAGACAGGGTCTCCCTATGTTGTCCTGGCATATCCTGAACTCCTGGGCTCAAGTGATCCTCCTGTTTCGGCCTCTCAAAGTGCTGCGATTACAGGCATAAGTCACTGTGCCGGGTCAAGTCCTCAATACTTAAGTCCACCTTTAGCCATTCCTTGCATACTCTGAAGGTGGTGCTCAGTGTTGCACAAACTCCCATCTCAGTCCCTGTGCTCATGGCTATCAGAGAGTGGGGTCCCTCGCAGAACAATAGTAATTATGGTGCCAACTATTACCTGCAGCCTAACCCCTCCAATCCACTGAGCACTGTGCTAGGCACATGACGTATGCTATATCTAATCTTTTTTTTTTTTTTTGAGATGCAGTCTCGCTCTGTCGCTCAGGCTGGAGTGCAGTGGCGCCATCTCAAATCACAGCAACTTCTGCCTCCCGGGTTCAAGCAAGTCTCCTGCTCAGCCTCCTGAGTAGCTGGGAGGCACACGCCACCACATCCAGCTAATCTTTTGTATTTTTAGTAGAGACAGTGTTTCGCCTTGTTGGCCGGGCTGGTCACGAACTCCTGACCTCAAGTGATCCACCTGCCTCAACCTCCCAAAGTGCTGAGATTACAAGAGTGAGTCACCGCACCTGGCCCCTGGCTAGTTTTTGTATTTTTAGTAGAGACTGGGTTTCAGCATGTTGGCCAGGCTGGTCTCAAACTCCGGACCTCAGGTGATCCCACCTCAGCCTCCCAAAGTGCTGGGATTACAGGTGTGAGCCGCCGCGCCCGGCCTGTTGTGTTTAATCTTTCCCTCTGTTTTGTGAAGAATATACTATCCCCACGCTGCAGAGAATAAACCTGAGCCTGGGAAAACCTGTGGGACTCACCCAGGGAGGCACCAACAAGACAGCACAGAGCCTGGGTTCAGGCTCACCTGTGCTGGCCCCCAAAGCTCGTTCTCCCTCCTTCACCCTGCCTCGCAGTGAGAGAAACAAAAGGACACTGAGGCATACCTGTGTGGCTCATTCGGGCTGCCCCTAGAGACCCCTAAGAAGACCCTCAGGAGGTCCCTGAACCCCTTTCAGAGGGGAAACCACTATAGGAGTTGGGGGAGCTCCAGGGTTGTCATCCACCTAATTAAAGCAAGTACCCAGCCAGTAATGGACCGAAGATGGTTCACAGAGAGCACATTCCTGCCGGCCCATCCCAGTGGCTCCGAGCACCCTGCTCAGCCCCATACCCTTGACCTACTCTCCAACAGGCAGCCAGGGACTGGGGGAGTGGTGGGATCAACACTATGACCTTGCATTTGTTATCTCTGGCCCAGGTAACACCAGCATGAGGATGACCCTCATCATGTGAGTGTCTCTGTTTGTGGACATCTGGGTGTGTCTCAAGGACAGGCAGAGTGGGGCAGGGGACTGCAGGAGTTCCAGCTTGAATGAGCCGCAGGCCCATGTTATCTCTCTGGGCCTAATCCTCCTCAACTCTCCATTAAGGGTGTGCCTGGTCCTCTCTGAAGACCCTCAATGAAAAATGATTTTGCATTCCATTCCCTGGATTTTAGCCCTAACCAAGAGTGTCTGTACCACGCTTCTAGATGAGAACCAGAGTTGGACTTTATAATTCACACATTTACCCCATCCAGCTGATGTCTACTAGGTGCTGCTGTGGGCCTGATGTGGGAACAGCTACAGAAGTCCCTCGGAGAAGCATAAGACAGCACTTGATAACCCGGGTTATCAGGCCCCTGAGGGCCTGCTGCTGGGAGATAAGCACACTGTCTCTGGTTGGGCTGACTGATTGACATCTGTCTTCTCCAACCTAGGCGCCAGTTCCATGCCAGGGGGGCCGACATTCAGTTCCCACTGACTGGTGCGGTGCCTGGCACATGGAAGGCAAAATAATAGATGAACACTGCAAGCCTAGAGAACGACATTATTTCATTTTATTTTATTTCATTTCTTGGGACAGAATCTCCCTCTGTCACCCAGGCTGGAGTGCAATGGCGCGATGTCAGCTCACCACAACCTCTGCCTCCTTGGTCCAAGTGATACTCCTGCCTCAGCCTCCCAAGTAGCTGGGACTAAAGGCACACACCACCACTCCCAGCTAATTTAGAAGGACATTATTTTTACATTAATACAAATATGAATATTTCATGGAGTATAAGTCCAATTTCACATGCATTTTTAAGATGAAACTTTAGTGCAAATTGCCTAAGTGGGTACGTTTGTAGAACAAAGTCATTCTTCTGGGAGAGCTTATGGGACACCAGCACCAGACCAAGCCAACAGAGAAAAAAGGGGCCCCACTCCACCCCCATTATCTCCCTGCTAGGCGCCCCCCTGGCCAGCCCATCTGCTTCCTATGGGCATGTTGGGAACCATGGAAGCTACAAGAAGATTTGGTGTTCAAGCACACATGACCCCACCAGCAGTCCTGCCCTGACCCCCTCTGTTGAGCTAAGCAAGGCTGGAATTTCTTAAGAAGCTTTTCTAGAGAAGTGAAATTAAAAAGAGAGAGAACAGCTGGCCCCAGAACTCTAACCAGTGAAGGAACTATCTTTAGCCTGGAGGACCTGGTTGAGGCAGATGACATCTTGTGGGATGAAAGTCAGCTCTGCGCCTGTAGATCATGAGGGAGGCTGTTCTTCAGGGGACAGAGAAGAAATGGGTTGTTTTGCCACTGAAAGGAACGGAGAGAAATCTGAGAATGAGGGTGAGAGGGAACCAAAAAATGAGAAGTTCAGGGTGAAATGAAATCTAGCCTGGGTCACCAAAGAATGTTATCTGAAAGGCAACGCCCGTGTTCTGGATGCATTTCTACAAAGTAAATCCCTCCTCTATCTCTTGGTCAATCCCTCCTCATCCTCATTGCCTACCCCTAAGCCTCCAGAAAAGTCTAAACTCACTATGATTCCCATGTACATAGATATCAAGCAAGAGGCTGAATTTTACAGCCAGCTCAAGCAGCATGCCCAAGAGACAGACATGCAGAACGCGTCCTCTTAGAGACAAGACATCAAAGTATGAATGAAAAATAACCACAGCCTTCTCCACCAGCACTTCCCTCTGCCTGGAGGCTTGCAAACATCTTAGAGACAGCTTTAAGCCACCAGACACCATGAAAACAGAAGGTTTTTGTCCATTTTACCTAGATCTAAAAGGAGGAGAGGCCACACATGGAACCCTAAAGCCCAAGCATGAAAAGAGAAAAGAATAAAAGGGATAAATGAACAGAGCACAATACTTTTGTCTGAATTAACTCAGGACTGTCTTACACACACAGACCCTGGTTCCCTTCCTGCCCCGGTCTTGAGCTAATGGGCTGATTCATCATAAAGGCTTGGGCAAAGCTCGGTCTCCGCCCTTGGCTCCAGATTGACATCTGGCCCAGTAGTACCACAGCCACTCTGACGACAGGCCCGGCCACGCTCCCACCCTGCCTCCGCATGCCAGCTCCCTTCTGTTGGCAGGAGGCTCCCTTCTCTGATAGGCTCACTCGCCTGCAACCCCTAACCCCAGTCAATCTTCCAGGAAACTCCTGTTCCTGTTTTTCTTCTTCTTTTTTTTTGAGACGGAGTCTCACTCTGTCGCTCGGGCTGGAGTGCAGTGGCGCAATCTCGACTCACTGCAATCTCCACCTCCTAGGTTCAAGAGATTCTCCTGCCTCAGCCTCCCCGAGGAGTAGCTAGGATTCCAGGCACCTGCCACTGTGCTCAGCCTAATTTTTTTTTTGTATGTTTCATGGAGACGGGGTTTCACCATGTTGGCCAGGCTGGTCTGTAACTCCTGACCTCAGGTGATCCACCTGCCTCGGCCTCCCATGGGATTACAGGAGTAAGCCACAGTGCCCGGCCTGG
This sequence comes from Rhinopithecus bieti, assembly GCF_001698545.2. Taxonomy (NCBI): domain Eukaryota; kingdom Metazoa; phylum Chordata; class Mammalia; order Primates; family Cercopithecidae; genus Rhinopithecus; species Rhinopithecus bieti. The sequence goes on from NW_016807741.1 coordinate 137,714, forward strand.
TTCCGGTTCTGAAGGACACTTCCAGTGGAAAGGCAGTCAACCTGAGCTCTCATTAAGCCAGCTGACCTGAGGCTGAAGATGTACCCTGCCCCTATAAAACGTTCAAGCCCTTCCCAGCTCTTGTTGCAAAATTTCACCAGCTTCCCACATGTTCCCGGGTGACTAATCCACCACTTCCCTCCATACACACAAACAGGATGGCTAACAAAAGAAAAATGTCTTCTGTGTCTAGTCACAGACACATCTGCCAATTAGGTCCTCTTGCCCACACAGAACCCTAAATAAACGAACAAGGGTCATATGCTCAGGCAGGTAAACATCTGGGAAAACAAATTATTCCATGCCTCAACATGGATTTCTAAACTCCAAAGACATCCTCAACCAAAGCAAAACTCATAAATAATGAAAACACTTCTTTAAAGATGAGTACATTTTTGAAAATGATTTCATGGCCATCTATGGTGAGCATGCCAATGATAATGAAATCCATAAAGCCCTTAGACCTTCTCCATGGATGATCTCACTGGTATCTAAGTAAGTCAGAGCAGGTCAGGTGTGGTGGCCCATGCCTGTAATCCCAGCACTTTGGGAGGCCAAGGCAGGAGGAGTGCTTGAGCCCAGAAGTTTGAGACCAGCCTGGGCAACATGGCAAAAATCCATCTCTACAAAAAATACAAAAATTAGCCAGGTGGCCAGGCATGGTGGCTCATGCCTGTAGTCCAAGAACTTTGAGAGGCTAAGGCTGGTGGACCACACGAGGTCAGGAGTTCGAGACCAGCCTGGGCAACATGGCAAGACCACATGTCTATTAAAAATACAAAAAATTAGCCAGGCATGGTGGTACACACCTGTAATCCCAGCTACTTGGGAGGCTAAAGCAGGAGAAAACCCAAGGAGCAGAGGCAGCAGTGAGACGAGATTGCGCCACTGCACTCCAGCCTGAGCAACAGAGCAAGACTTCATCTCAAAATAAAAAAATAAAAAATAAAAAATTAGCTAGGTGTGGTGGCACACACCTATAGTCCTAGCTACTTGGGAGGCTGAAGTGAGAGGATCGCTTGAGCCCAGGAGGCTGAGTCTACAGTGAGCCGTGATTGCGCCACTGCACTCCAGCCTGGGTAACCCGGCGAGATACTGTCTCAAAAAAATTAATTAATTAAATAAATAAATAGGCTGGGCGCGGTGTCTCATGCCTGTAATCCCAGCACTTTGGGAGGCTGAGACTGGCAGATCACTTGCAGTCAGGAGTTTAAGACCAGTCTGGCCAACATGGTGAATCTCCATCTCTACTAAAAATACAGAAATTAGATAGGTGTGGTGGCAGGCACCTGTAATCCCAGCTACTCGGGAGGCTGAGGCGAAAGAATTGCTTGAACCCAGGAGGTGGAGGTTATAGTGAGCCAAGATCTCACCACTGCACTACAGACTGGGTGACAGATCGAGACTCCATATCAAAAAACAAACAAACAAATAAATAAATAAGTCAGAGTAACAATGATGCATGGAAATGGTTTACTGTCTACGTTTACTCCACCCACAAAAGAAGTCTCATTCACAAGCTCTTTCTGCTGGCCTGTGGTACTGAAATGTCGCTTTTGTTTGTTTGTTTGTTTGTTTTTGAGACAGAGTTTTGCTTTTTGGCCCAGGCTGGAGTAAAGTGGCGCGATCTCGGCTCACTGAAATCTCCGCCCCCGGGCTCAAGTGATTCTCCTGCCTCAGCCTCCCAAGTAGCTGAGATTACAGGCACCTGCCACCACACATGGCTAAGTTTTTTGTATTTTTAGTAGAGCCAGGGTTTCGCCATGTTGGCCAGACTGGTCTTGAACTCCTGACCTCAGGTGATCCACCTGCCTTGGCCTCCCAAAGTGCTGGGATTATAGGCATGAGCCACCACACCTGGCCTGTCTCTTCCATTTGGACCACAGACTGGGCCAAAAATGATTGAGAAACCCTGATTGGGGTACCTCCCAATTGTTTCCTTTTCTTGTCCACAGAAACTGAACTGATAAGTTTGCCAAGTGGACATTCAGTGTCCACTGTTGACAACACAGATCTATTTTTCACAGATAGCGAAGTCAAATTTACTACCTAGGACTAAAACACTCCAAAATATTCCATGAAACACCAAGATATAGGATCTGAAGTAGATGCGTCATTTTTCTGTGACTCAGATTTCTTCGCAAACTTCCCGGCAGATTTGGGGTGGGCCCAGGGGACCACATTGCACTCAAGGTGGTAACTGTGATCTCAGCAAAGAGACAGGAAAACTGCTAGACCGTCAGGAGGCTGAGCTGTATAAGTGCCATGTGACCTTGGCAAATCTCCCAGCCTCTCTTCGGTTTTCTCATCTGTGAAATGCCTACCCCACAGCTTGCTGAGAAGCTAAAAGAAGAAACGGTTACGAAGATGAGAATGCACTGTAAACTGCAAGGAGTTACAGGAGTGCAGGTGGTTTGCAGGGCTGGTAGCTAATGTTAACTGAGCTTGCTCTCACTGAATACCAGGGGTACTAACTCCCTCATCTCACAACAGCCTTGTGACACCAGCCCATCATCACAACCCTTCTGCAGATGAAGAAGGACCCATGGAGTTTAATGAACTTACCACGGAACCAGTGGGGAGATGGTAGAACCAGGACTGTAAACCCGTGGCTCAGATAAGCTGGAGCTCCCCCAAATTGTATTTTTTTTCCTGGGAATGCAGCTTAACCACATTCCCCAGACCTGTGATACTCGGACAGTTGTCATCAATGGAGTACATATCTTGCTCACTGACTGGGGTGGTTTTCAAGACATGAGAGTTTTTCCCATTGTCTCCCTTCCCTGGAGCAGGGACCCTGGACTCCATGTGTAGGAGATGGTGGTGCATCCCATAGCAGCCCGAGTCCCTCAGGAACCTCAAAGCACAGCATCTCCCCGCTTCCCAACCCGCATGGTCTCCAACCTGAATAAGAAATTAACCATTTTTGGGTAGGCTTGTTTGTTATAGCAGCTTGCATTATCACCCTGATGAATACATCTTCAGTCCCCAAGGTACCTTCTTAACAAGGACTACTGAACCCTCTTCTGACTACAGCCACAGGCAGCAAAGAGGTACTACCATTTAGGATGGCTTAACAGTGTAGAGGTAGACATCAAGTATCAGCCAGGCAGCCAGCCAGAATTATATGTGAAACCAATGAAGATTTTTGGTTGCAGTATAAAAAAATGAATGAATACTACCTCTAATTATAAATCAGGAAACAACACAGAGTTTTCTTTTGTTTGTTTTTTGGAGATGAGGTCTCTGTTGCTCAGGCTGGAGTGCAGTGGCACAGTCTTGGCTCACTGTAGCCTTCAGCTCTCAGGCTCAAGGGATCCTCCCACCTCAGCCTACCAAGTAGCTGGGACCACAGGCATGCACCACCATGCCCAGCTAATTTTTGTGCTTTTTGTAAAGACGGGCTTTCACCATGTTGCCCAGGCTGGTCTCGAACTCCTAGGCTCAAGGGATCCTCCTGCCTCTGCCTCCCAAAAGTGCTGGGATTACAGGCATGAGCCACCATGCTTGGCCAACACAACACAAAGATTTTTTTTTTTCTGAGACAGAATTTTGCTCTGTTGCCCAGGCTGGAGTGCAGTGGCGCGATCTTGGCTCACTGCAAACTCCACTTCCCAGGTTCATGCCATTCTCCTGCCTCAGCCTCCCGAGTGGCTGGGACTACAGGTGCCCGCCGCCACGTCCAGCTAATTTTTTGTATTTTTAGTAGACACGGGGTTTCACCGTGTTAGCCAGGATGGTCTTGATCTCCTGACCTCGTGATCCGCCCACCTCAGCCTCCCAAAGTCCTGGGATTACAGGCGTGAGCCACCGTGCCTGGCTAAGATTTTTAAATGAATATAGGAAGGATCACTTGCTGTTGCACTTATCTTCAAGGAAATTTACTTTGATTACTAATACATATGCCACCAAATCTAGGTGGCTTATAGCAAAATTTCCCTTGAACTTCCAGTTTGTAGTGCCTGTCACAGGCCAGGTTCTCAGCTAACATTTGTGGAGGGATGACTGGCCTTGCCCCTCATCGTTTTGTGCTCACTACCTTGTTGAAATAAAAATGTTCTCAAGATCAGGCATGGTGGCTCATGCCTGTAATCTCCGCACTTTGGGAGGCCAAAGGCAGGAGAATTGCTTGAGGTTAGGAGTTTGAGACCAGCCTGGGCAATATAGCAAGATCCCATCTCTACAAAAAATAAATATTAGCTGAGCATGGTGGCAGGCACCTATAGTCCCAGCTAATTGGGAGGCTTAGGCAAGAGGATTGTTTGAGCATGAGAGGTTGAGGCTGCAGTGAGCTGTGATCAGGCCACTGCACTCCAGTTCCAGCTCCAGCTTGGGCAACAGAGCGAGACTGTCCCAAAAAAAAAAAAAAAAAAAAAAGAATGTTCTCACCCAGTTTTTCTCCAGGGTTTCCAAACAGCCTGCCTCTGAAGCAGCCCTCTTCCCAAGCATAGTATTATGGGCTGAATTAGGTCCCCAAAACTTTGTATGTTGAAACCCTAACCCCTAGTACCTCAGAATGTGACCGTATTTAACATTTGGGTGTGGTGGCTCACGCCTGTAATCCTAGCACTTTGGGAGGGCGAGGCGGGCAGACTGCTTGAGCCCAGGAATTTGAGACCAGCCTGGACAGCATGGCAAGACTCGGTATTTATAAAAATAAAATAAAAAATAAAATAGTCAGACATGGTTGTATGCACCTGTGGTCCCAGGTAGTCCGGAGGCTGAGATGGGAGGATTGCTTGAGCCCAGGAGGTGAAGGTTGCCATGAGCCAAGATCCTGCCGCTGCACTCCAGCCTGGGTGACAGCGTGAGACCCCGTCTCAACATTTTTAAAAAATTAAATAAATGAAAAATAAAAACAAATCAAACTACAAGGGCTACTGAAACCCCGAGTGAGATAACACATTTTCTCCTCATGGAAGAGGACAAGTGAGTAAACTCTGCTCTTCTGTGGTGGGGAGGCCACAGTTAGAAGTAAAGGGGCCCCACCAGAAACATAAATGGTGGGAAGTGGTGGCCACTGGAGGCAAAGCTTTGGGGGCTGTGGCCGTCTGCTGAGACCCTGGCTGCAGATGTGGCTTCCCTCCCGGGAGAGCTCCTGTGAAAGCCGAGGCCCCCACCGGTATTAGAGGGGCTGCCGTCTCTTTCGCTCGCCGTTAAACAAGTGCGCTCATAGTAGGATAAGCAGCAAAGGAGACACTGTAGGAGAATAAAGAGGAATCCTTCTGGAAGCCAATAGGAAAAAAAATGTGGCCAGCCCTCATAAGGCTAGAACCAGAAACTTAGTTCTCTGAAGCCAAGGCACTGTAATTTCCCTCCCTCTGGTGACAGTCACGCCACAGAAAGGGAGCTGTCGGGAGAAAGAAGGAGGAGCCCAGAGGCATGGCTCATGCCTCCTTGCTCGAAGGAGGAGAGGAAGGAGAAATACAAATGAATAAGACAGCGCCCTACCCCAACCAACTTAGAGTTTAGATAGGAATGGAGACATATTTCTGAAAATACTGGAAACAATCACAGCCAGGTAAGAAATCTAGTTCATTTCAATGCTATGAATAGTTGAGCACTGTGGGGTATTCAAGGATAATTTTTAAAAATTAAAAAGTAAAATCAGGCTGGGTGAGGTGGCTCACACCTGTAATCCTAGCACTTTGAGAGGCCAAGACAGCAGGATCATTTGAGCTCAAGAGCTTGAGATCAGCCTGGGCAACATGCAAAACCCCGTCTCTACAAAAAATACATTTGGCCAGGCCCCTTGGCTCACGCCTGTAATCCCAGCACTTTGGGAGGCCGAGGCTGGGGGATCACGAGGTCAAGAGATAGAGACCATCCTGGCCAACATGGTGGAACCCCGTCTCTACTAAAAATACAAAAATTAGCTGGGCGTGGTGGTGTAATTCCAGGTGTCAGGCCTCTGGGCCCAAGCTAAGCCATCATATCTCCTGTGACCTGCAGGTATACATCCAGATGGCCTGAAGCAAGTGAAGAATTACAGAAGTGAAAATGGCTGGTTCCTGCCTTAACTGATGACATTCCACCATTGTAATTTGTTCCTGCCCCACCTTAACTGATGGATTAACCTTGTGAAAGTCCTTCTCCTGGCTCAGAAGCTCCCCCACTGAGCACCTTGTGACCCCCGCCCCTGCCCACAAGAGAAAAACCCCCTTTGACTGTAATTCTCCACTACCCACCCAAATCCTATAAAACTGCCCCACCCCTATCTTTCTTACTGAGTCTCTTTGGACTCGGCGTGCCTGCACCCAGGGCAGGATAAGAATGGGAATGAGAATAAGAGTGAGTATAAAAGTATAGAATTCACTCTTATTCTCATTCCCAGTCTTATGCCACCCTCTACCTCTCTCCCCAGCTATCTCCACCACACTGTCAATCTCGCTCACTCTCTCCTAGCCGTTTCTTATCTCTCCTTAGCGAACAATTGCTGGCTTTGGATTTCCCTTTCTTCCTGTGCCTACAGAGCTGTCCCTGCCTTACATACAGACTGGGCAACATCTCCTGTCTCCCTACACCTCCAAACTTCCTTCAACAGTCCTCATCTTTACCCTCCTGAAGAACTTCTTTACCTTCTAGACAGGTCCAGCAAGACCTCCCCAGACATCTCACATCAGCAAGCTGCCGCCCTCCTCCGCACTTACTTAAAAAACCTTTCTCCTTATATCAACTCTACTCCCCCTATATTTGGACCCCTCACAACACAAACTACTATTCCTGTGGCCGCTGCTTTATGCATCTCTCGGCAAAGACCCACTGGAATCCCCTGGGTAACCTTTCACCTTCTCAATGTTACTCACTCTTCATCTCCAAAGCCCAGCTACACACATCGCTGAAACAACTGGAGGCCTCCAGTTCCGTTTCACAGACAAGCCCTCCACCAATACCGGCAAACTGAAAACCCTTAGCAGTGGTTATTGCCTAGGAAGACACTTACCCTGTATTTCGCTCCATCCTTGGCTACCTTCCCCTCGCTCGTCAGACTCTCCTCCCAGGCCCTCTTCTTGTTTACTTATACCCAGCCCCGTAAATAACAGTGAAAGTGGCTCCTAGACACTCGACGTTTTCTCATATGCCATGAAAATCGAACCTTCCCCTCTACGCAGTTACCCCAACAGTCTCCATGACAACCTCTGACGGCTGCCACCCTAGCTGGATCCCTAGGAGTCTGGGAACAAGACACCTCTTCTAGTACTCCTTCTCACCTTTTCACTTTGCATCTCCAGTTTTGTCTTGCACAAGGTCTCTTCTTCCTCTGTGGATCCTCTACCTACAAGTGTCTACCTGCTAATTGGACAGGCACATGCACACTAGTTTTCCTTACTCCCAAAAGGCAATTTGCAAATGGGACCGAAGAGCCCCCTGTTCCCCTCATGACACCAACACGACAAATAAAGAGTTATTCCGGCCGGGCGCGGTGGCTCAAGCCTGTAATCCCAGCATTCAGGAGGCCGAGACGGGCGGATCACAAGGTCAGGAGATCATCCCGACCTAGACCATCCTGGCTAACACAGTGAAACTCCGTCTCTACTAAAAAATACAAAAATCTAGCCGGGCGTGGTGGCGGGCGCCTATAGTCCCAGCTACTCGGGAGGCTGAGGCAGGTGAATGGCGTAAACCCGGGAGGCGGAGCTTGCAGTGAGCTGAGATCCGGCCACTGCACTCCAGCCTGGGCGACAGAGCGAGACTCCGCCTCAAAAAAAAAAAAAAAAAAAAAAAAAGAGTTACTCCACTAATTCCCTTGCTGATCAGTGTAGGACTTTCTGCCTCCACTATTGCCCTCGGTACTGGAATAGCAGGCATTTCAACCTCTGTCACGACCTTCCATAGCCTCTCTAATGACATCTCTGCTAGCATCACAGACATATCACAAACTTTATCAGTCCTTCAGGCCCAAGTTGATCCNAAAAAAAAAAAAAAAAAAAAAAGAGTTACTCCACTAATTCCCTTGCTGATCAGTGTAGGACTTTCTGCCTCCACTATTGCCCTCGGTACTGGAATAGCAGGCATTTCAACCTCTGTCACGACCTTCCATAGCCTCTCTAATGACATCTCTGCTAGCATCACAGACATATCACAAACTTTATCAGTCCTTCAGGCCCAAGTTGATCCTTTAGCTGCAGTTGTCCTCCAAAACCTCTGTGGCCCCTTGACTTACTCACTGCTGAAAATGGAGGACTCTGTATATTTTTAAACGAGGAGTGTCTTTTTTACCTAAATCAATCTTGCCTGGTGTATGACAACATAAAAACACTCAAGGATAGAGCCCCAAACTCACCAACCAAGCCAGTAATTAGGCTGAACCCCCTTGGGCACTCTCTAACTGGATGTCCTGGGTCCTCCCAATTCTTAGTCCTTTAATATCTGTTTTTCTCCTTCTCTTAATCAGACCTTGTACCTTCCATTTAGTTTCTCAATTCATACAAAACCGTATCCAGCTCATCACCAATCATTCTATACGACAAATGCTCCTTCTAACAACCCCACAATATCACCCCTTACCACAAAATCTTCCTTCAGCTTCATCTCTCCCACTCTAGGTTCCCATGCTGTCCCTAATCCTGCTTGAAGCAGCCCTGAGAAACATCCCCCATTCTCTCTCCATACCACCCCCAAAAAATTTTCTCTGCCCCAACATTTCACCACTATTTTATGTTATTTTTCTTATTAATTTAAGAAGGCAGGAGTGTCAGGCCTCTGGGCCCAAGCTAAGCCATCACATCCCCTGTGACCTGCACGTACACATCCAGAAGGTCTGAAGCAAGTGACGAATCACCAAATAAGTGAAAATGGCAGGTTCCTGCCTTAACTGAGGACATTCCACCATTGTGATTTGTTCCTGCCACACCTTAACCGATCCATTAACCTTGTGAAATTCCTTCTCCTGGCTCAGAAGCTCCCCACTGAGCACCTCGTGACCCCCGCCCCTCCCCGCAAGAGAAAAAACCCCTTTGACTATAATTTTCCACTACCCACCCAAATCCTATAAAACTGCCCCATTCCTACCTCCCTTCGCTGACTCTTTTCAGACTCAGTCCGTCTGCACCCAGGTGATTAAAAAGCTTGCTCACACAAAGCCTGTTTGGTGGTCTCTTCACATGGACGCACGTGACACCAGCTACTTGGTAGGCTGAGGCAGGAGAATCGCTTGAACCCAGGAGCTGAGATCGCACCACTGTACTCCAGCCTAGGCAACAGAGCAAGACTCCATCTCAAAAAAAAAAAAAAATTAGCTGGGTGTGGTGGCACGTGCCTATAATCCCAGCTACAAGGGAGGCTGAGGCATGAGAATCACTTGAACCCGGGAGACAGAGGTTGCAGTGAGCCAAGGTTGCACCACTTCACTCCAGCCTGGGTAACAGAGTGAGACTCTGCCTCAAAAATTTTAAAAATGCCAAAGTGTTTCTTAAAACAAGGTGGCTGTACTCTCGTTCTCCCACCAACAACATACGAGAACTTCCACTGTAGCACATACTTGCCAGCCTTTACTACTGTCAATGTTTTTTGTAAGACTAGAACCTTCAGCGTATCTGGCCGTGGGTATTAGAAAATGGGAGGGGCTTTGTGACCAGCGCACGCTGTATCTGTAAGCCATGTGGCTGGTGTCTCCTGTAGAATCCAATTGAAATGTATTCCTCACAACACCGTGTTCTGACACTGGGAGAGGGATGTAACTGTGGGACTAGGATCCAAGCCAGGATTTCGGGGCCTCATTTTTTTTTTTTTCTCACCCTGGCTGTGAGGAGTAAAACAAGAGTGTTGGGAAAGGAGACCCCTGTGCGAGGGAGCGTTTAAACCTTTTCCCCAAGCCCGACAGGAAGCCCTGCTCCATGGTAGTTCCACCTGTGGGTTCAGATGAATGGGGGGTGTCAAGGGAGGTGAGAAATGCTCCTGCAAAGACGCATTCCTTCCATCTGCTGGAGGTCGCAGGAAATCAATCCTTCAGGCTCATGAAAGGCCTGGAGGAAAAGTTTTTTTTTTTTTTTTTTTGAGATGGAGACTCAATCTGTCGCCCGGCTGAAGTGTGGTGGCGCCATCTCAGCTCACTACCACCTCTGTTTCCTGGGTTTATGCAATTCCGCCTCAACCTCCCCATGAACTGGGACTACAGGCGTGCGCCACCACATTCAGCTAATTTTTGTATTCTTAGTAGAGATGCGGTTTCATCATGCTGGCCAGGCTGGTCTCAAACTCCTGGGCTCAAGCAATCCACCCGCCTAGGCCTCCCAAAGTGCTGGGATTACAGGCGTGAGCCACTGCGCCTGGCCTATTTTAAACAGATTTGGGTAGGAAGGTTGGTCTGATCTTGCAAGACCTTGAACTCTAAACAAATTTGAACTAATGGGTTTAAGCGCTAATTGGGAGGAAAGAGAGGTTAGAGAGGATTCACTCTTATCAGGCGGCACTCTGTGGAGCCCATACCTGGGAGAAAGAACTGGCCCATCCCAAAACCGTCAGACTCCAATTGTCAACTACAGAAGAACCCACTGCATATCTACAGAGAGCATCCATTAAAAATCATTCACCACAGTCTCACTTCCCGGGATTTAGAAACTGTTGGAGGTCAGAGGCAGTCAGATTTACAAGGGTTTGTAAAATAAAGGAGAAGAAATCGGGCATTTCCTCAGAAAAGAGACCTCTTCATAGGGTCTCATTTAGAGGGTGGGGCAGGAAGAGTTGTTTTCAGGACTTCCAAAATCAACTTTTTGTTTTTTAGTTTTAGTTTTTGTTTGTTTGTTTTGGTAACAGCTTTACTGAGATAGAATTGACATAAATATTCACCCTTTAAAGTGCACAGTTTAATCATTTTTAGTATATTCACAGAGTTGTGCAATCATCATCACAATTCAATTTTAGAACATTCATGGCCGGGCGCGGTGGCTCACGCCTGTAATTCCCAGCACTTTGGGGGGCCAAGGCAGGTGGATCACGAGGTCAGGAGATTGAGACCAGCCTGGCCAACATGGTGAAACCTCATCTCTACTAAAAATACAAAAATTACCTGGGCATGCTGGCGGGTGCCTGTAATCCCAGTTACTCAGGAGGCTGAGGCAGGAGAATTGCTTGAACCCGGGAGGCGGAGGTTGCAGTGAGGCGAGATTGTGCCACTGCACGCCAGCCTGGGCGACAGAGCAAGACTCTGTCTCAGAAAAAAAAAAAAAGAAATTCATATGAGCCCCCAGAGAAACCCCACACCTTTTAGCTGTCACCTACCTAACCTCCCATGTGCATGCCCCCAGCCTAAAGGCAATTATGAATCTAGCTGCTATCTATAGATTTGCCTATTCTGAGGATTTCATGGAATCATACAATACGGGGTCCTTTGGGCCTGGCTTATTTTACTTAGCAAATGTTTTCAAGGTTTATCAATGTTGTAGCGTGTGTCACTACTTCATTCCTTTTTACGACTGAATAATAATACTCCATTTGGCGCACTTATGACTGTTTATTCATGCAATGGTTTTTAATGGATGGACATTTGAGTTGCTTTCACCTTTTGGTTACTGTAAATAATGCTGCTATAAACATCTGGTGCAAGTTTATATATATATATGTTATTAACTTTTGGTTTAGAGATGGGGTCTCACTATGTTGCCCAGGCTGGTCTTGAACTCCTAGGCTTAAGCAATCTGCCCACCTCCGCCTCCCAAAGTGCTGGGATTACGGGCGTGAGCCCTCTGTGCCTGGCGGATTTTTGTGAGGACATATGTTTTCATCTCTTTCAGGTGTTAACTTAGGTCTCTTTTACAGATGTTCAACAAGCAAACAGCTTTTACACATGTAAGTCAGGTCTCTCTGTAAGTTCTGAGAGCTGTTCCCCAGGCCCTGAACCCTGATCCCCAAATCTAGCAGGTTAAGCCAAAATTCTCCTTAACTTCAAGGCCTACTTCATTCATTACACATCCACTCAACGGACATTTCTCCAACCTCTGCTATGGGCCAGACAGCCTGCAATGTGCTGGGATGAAGCTGGGGGACAACACAGGTAAAAATCCTTGCCCAGGTGGCGCTTAAGATCCAGTGAGGGCAGGAAGGAACATACACAAGTAAATATGCTGTACGTTCCCTTCTCCATGGAGCTTTCCTAGATGTCCCAGGAAGGGATGAATTCTACTCTGGTAGTAATTTGTTTCTTTTATTTTCTTTGAGATAGAGTCTTGCCCAGGTTGGAATGCAATAGCGTGATCTCGGTTCACTACAACCTCTGACTCCCTGGTTCATGGGATCCTCCTGCCTCAGCCTCTCGAATAGCTGGGATTATGGGCATACGCCACCACACTCAGCTAATTTTTATATTTTTAGTAGAGACGAGGTTTCACCATGTTGGTCAGGCTGGTCTTGAACTCCTGGCCTCGTGATCTGCCCGCCTCAGCCTCCCAAAGTGCTGGGATTACAGGCCTGAGCCACCGTGCCCAAACTATTTCTTTTCTTTTCTTTTTTTTTTTTGAGACGGAGTCTTGCCCAGGTTGGAGTGCAATGGCGTGATCTTGGCTCACCGCAACCTCCACTTCCCAGGCTCAAGCAATTCTCCTGCCTCAGCCTCCCAAAGTGCTGGGATTACAGGCCTGAGCCACCGTGCCCAACCTATTTCTTTTCTTCTTCTTTTTTTTTTTTTTTTTTTTGAGAATGGAGTCTTGCCCAGGTTGGAGTGCAATGGCGTGATCTTGGCTCACTGCAACCTCCACTTCCCAGGCTCAAGCAATTCTCCCGCCTCAGCCTCTCAAGTAGCTGGGATTACAGGCGCACATACTACCATGCCCGGCCAATTTTTGTATTTTTAGTAGAGACTGGGTTTCACCATTTGGGCCAGGCTGGTCTGGAACTCGTGACCTCAGGTGATCCGCATGCCTCAGCCTCCCAAAGTGCTGGGATTACAGGCGTGAGCCACCACACATAGCCTGTTTCTTTTGTTTCACAAGTTATTTTTACCTCTCAAAAGTGATTTATAAGACACTGATAGAAAATTCCATCAAGGCCGGGCGCGGTGGCTCAAGCCTGTAATCCCAGCACTTTGGGAGGCCGAGACGGGCGGATCACGAGGTCAGGAGATCGAGACCATCCTGGCTAACTCGGTGAAACCCCGTCTCTACTGAAAATACAAAAAACTAGCCGGGCGAGGTGGCGGGTGCCTGTAGTCCCAGCTACTCGGGAGGCTGAGGCAGGAGAATGGCGTAAACCCGGGAGGCGGAGCTTGCAGTGAGCTGAGATCCGGCCACTGCACTCCAGTCTGGGCGACAGAGCGAGACTCCGTCTCAAAAAAAACAAAGAAAATTCCATCAAACAGCCATAACGCATATCAAGCACTACTGCTCTGCATACCTCCTGTCACACTCTTAAGAATGTGAGAGGGGAAAGAGTTATCCTGGTTCTGGCTGTGTCCTCCCCATTTTGGCTATCTTATGAGCTCTTTATAGAGGTCTGAAATGATTTGACATCCATATGGAAGACAGCATGCCCCAGCACTGATTTGGAGTCTGGAGTCCATGGCCCTCAGGATACGACTAGGGTGAGCAGGCAGTTGGGACCACCTTGACCTCCAGCCTTCTGGTCCTCAGTTCCTTGGGTATCCCACTCCGCTGGGGGCTTAGTGACCATGTTTGGGCTCCAGAGATTATTTTTTCCTTCCACTCCTATCCTTAGTTTGGTACTAACCAGGCGGGAGTACAGGTATGTCTCTGAAGACCCTGGCAGGCTCAGGGCTGTGTGACAGCTGACGACCGGGCTGCAGGGACCCACGTCCCTTGGAGTCCTACTGCCTTCTTACTGTCGCCACAGCCTGGATAAAATACGATTCTTCTGAACTTTTTTTTTTTTTTTGAGGCAGAGTTTCACTCTTGTTGCCCAGGCTGGAGTGCAATGGCGAGATCTCGGGTCACCGCAACCTCCGCCTCCCGGGTTCAAGTGATTCTCCTGCCTCAGCCTCCCGAGTAGCTGGGATTACAGACATGCGCCACCACGCCGGGCTAATTTTGTATTTTTAGTAGAGACGGAGTTTCTCCATGTTGGTCAGGCTGGTCTCGAACTCCCAACCTCAGGTGATCCGCCTGCCTCGGCCTCCCAAAGTGCTGGGATTACAGGCGTGAGCCACCGCGCCCAGCCCCTCTGAGCCTCTTGAAGACAGTGGTCATGCCTGCCTTGCAGGTTTGTCTTTAGGATTAGAGCTGTTTAGGGAGGGTCTGGAGGAGGGTGTCTTGAGCCAACCCCAGCATCTCCCCTCCAAGCCCTCCCGCTAATAAACCCCAAGTAAATGTGCACTTTGTCAGTCCTCTCGGAGCAGGTCTCCCGGGACTCCTGTGCCAAGCCGATTTCCGCCCCCCAAGGTCCTTCTCCTCCTCTGTAGAAATCCTGACGCAGCTCCTGGGTTCCTTCGCGGTGACAGCCACCCTTTTCTGTTTGTACGTAGCTGGAGTGTTTGGTGGGTGCGTTCTCAGAACAACAAAGTGGAGCTTTTAAAGGCTGTTCTGTAGGGTCCACAGCCTCGCCACCCCCAGCCCCTGCAGCGGCTTCTGAATGAATGAAATAAGCGACGGCGCCCTCTCCCCCACCCCGGCCCCGCCAACCCGGCAGGCAGGGATCCCCGCGCCGGTTCTGGCAGAAGCGGTCCCGCAAGGCGGGGGGACTTTTGCAGGTGGGGTGGGGCCTTGGGACCACCTTTAGGGGCTTTTCCCCATCCCCGGCCCCAATTCGCAGCGTTTCGCCGCCCAGGGCCCGCAGGGCTCCAAGCCCCTCTTCCCCAACCCGCGCGCTCAGGCCCCCGCCCTCCCAGACGGTGTCTCCGGACCCCGGGCTGAAGGGGTGGGGGGTGCGGGGCCGGGAGGGGGAGCGCGGGCGGCGGAGGGCGGCGGGAGGGGTGGGGCTGGGCAGCGGGAGGGCACGGGCGGGGCTGCGCGGCAGTCACGTGGCGCAGGACCGGGCGGGTACTTAGGGCCGGGGCTGGCCCAGGCTACGGCGGCTG
>NW_016807741.1:155224-201701 GCF_001698545.2 Rhinopithecus bieti
TTTTCCTTTTCTTTTTTTTTTTTTTTTTTTTTTGAGGCGGAGTCTCTCTCTCACCCAGGCTGGAGTGCAGTGGCAAGATCTCAATTCACTGCAACCTCTGCTTCCTGTGTTCAAGCGATTCTCCTGCCTCAGCCTCTTGAGTAGCTGTGATTACAGGCATGCGCCTCCACACCCAGCTAATTTTTGTATTTTTAGTAGAGATGGGAGTTTCGCCACGTTGGCCAGGCTGGTCTGGAACTCCTGACCTCGTGATCTGCCCACCTCGGCCTCCCAAAGTGCTGGGATTACAGGTATGAGCCACTGCGCCCGGTCTGCTGCCTCTTTTTGATGGCCTGGTGTAAGGAAATTATTGGAAAAATGTGCTGTTGAGTGATATTTACTGGGCACTTCCACATGGTACATGTAAAGGGAGATGGTTGGGGTGACAGGCAGTTGAGTCTAGCGGAGGCATGTACAGATGTGTTGTGCCTCTGGGATATCAGGGTGGCAGGGAGCAGTCTCTATGTCTGGTCCCAGGCTGCCTCAGAAAGAGTGTGTGGGAGGCAAACCTTGCGCCCTGGCATGGTTGTTAAAGTTTATATTTACCCTAGCTTGTGTGGGGTAGGAGATTTAGGGATCAAATTCCACTCTGTGTTTAGACTTTTTTTTTTTTTTTTGAGACAGAGTCTCACTCTGTCACCCAGGCTGGAGTGCCGTGGCACAGTCTCAGCTCACTGCAACCTCCACCTCCCAGGTTCAAGCAGTGCTCCTGCCTCAGCCTCCCGAGTAGCTGGGATTACAGGCACGCACCACCATGCCTGGCTACATTTTGTATTTGTAGTAGAGACAGGGTTTCACCATGTTGGCCAGGCTGGTCTTGAACTCGTGACCTCAAGTGATCCCCTGCCTTGGCCTCTCAAAGTGTTGGGATTACAGGCGTGAGCCACTGTGCCCAGCCGTGTGTTTAGACTTTTAACTAATCTCATTTTTAGCTTCAAGCCTTATCCTCCACCTCTACAGACCACTCCTGTGCCTGTTTACTGGTCCTTCCAGGGGCCATTGTATTCCCTGTCTGCTGCTCCTCTTTTGGATTCTCCTGCACATTTTTTTGTTCATTCATTCATTCATTCATTCATTCATTCATTCATTCATTGTTTGATTCATGACAGGGTCTTGCTTTGTCTCCCAGGCTGGTGTGCAGTGGTGCGACCATGGCTCACAGCAGCCTCGGCCACCCAGACTTAAGCGATCTGGTTCCCACCTCAGCCTCCCAAGTAGTAAGTAGCTGGGAGCACAGGCAGTGCCCAGCTTTTTTTTTTTTTTCTTTGTAGAGACAGGGTCTCCGTGTTGCCAGGGCTGCTCTGAAACTCCTGGTTTCAGGTGATCCCCTTACCTCCTCCCACTTGGGCCTTCCAAATGCTGGGATTATAAGGCATGAGCCACTTCCAGGCCTTTTTGTACTTTTAAAACTCTGCATCAGTGTATAAACAATGTTTAAGTTTATATGACTTCAGTTCCACTACATGGATCCTTTTTCACTCACAGTTGTGAGATTTATTTCTGTTGATACATCCAATTCTAGTCCATTTGTCTTAAGTGCCCAGTGTGTTTATCTACTGCGGGACAGTTATGTTATCTCGTTTTCACTGTTATCCCGTGCTACAGGAAATATCCTGTGTCTCCCAGATGCTTAGAAGGGTTTCTGCAGGGCAAATGCAGGAGAGCTTGTTCTGGGTCCTGAGGTATGTTCATCTTCCATCTTGCTGGATGTTGGCAAAGGGTTCTCCAGTGTGGTAGCATCAATTTACACGCCCAGCAGTGTGCAGAGTTCCTGTTCCTCACATTTACCAACACTAGATACTACCAGACTTTGATTTTTGCCAATCTGATGGATTTGAAGTTGTACCCTTGTTTTAATTTCATGACCAGAAATTCAAATTTAATCTTTGCCATAGGAAAACATTAACTCACTTATGCCTAGTGTTCCATTATTGGAACACTAAGCATGTGGGAGTTTTTACATCATACTGCTCAAGGTCATCACCAAGGTCTGATGTTTTTACTCAGCAGCAATTCAAAAAGTTGCAACCTCTGGCATAAATGGGTTAATGAGTGACATTTTTCCCGTTTTTATTGTTGGTCAGTGATGGTGTATGTGCTGGTTTTTTTCTTTCTTTTTTTATTTGAGACGGAGTCTCGCTCTGTCGCCAGGCTGTAGTGCAGTGGCATAATCTCGGCTCACTGCAACCTCCACCTCCCAGGTTCAAGCGATTCTCCTGCCTCAGCGCCCTGAGTAGCTGGGATTGCAGGCGTGTGCCACCACACCTGGCTACTTTTTGTATTTTTAGTAGAGACAGGGTGTTGCTATGTTTGTCAGGCTGGTCTTGAACTCCTGACCTCATGATCTGCCCGCCTTGGCTTCCCAAAGTGCTAGGATTACAGGCCTGAGCCACTGCCAGCCTATTTAATTTTAAATTTTAATTTTCTAAATAGAGATGGGGTCACTATCCTACCCAGACTGGTCTTAATCTCCTGGATTCAGTTGATCCTACCACCTTGGCCTCCCAAAGGGTCAGAATTATAGATGTGAGCCACTGTGCCCAGCCCAGAACTGATGTTTTGTAAATGCTGGGTGCTGAGAAGGATGTGTGGCTGGCAGTCTTGACTGTGTTATCTGTCTTTACCAGGCCAGTAACTTCTTTGGTCTGGTCATCAAGATAATCTAGCATCACCAGCAAGCTTGCGTGGAGGAGGATGGGACCAGTGTGGCCAAGATGGTAACGGGAGCAGTAGAGAGCCCTGTAGAAGACATCTAGATATTCTGCCCTAAGAGACCTGGAGGGCTGGGCTGTTTCATGACCCTCTGACCTGCTGACCTGGATTCCGGCAGAATGTGCACACACACATAGTCACACAGCTTCCTGGCTTGCGCAAGTCCTGGGAGGGCGGTGCCAGCCACAGGCTTCTCCCATTCGAGGGTTGGAAGCGTATATCAAACCACATCAGAGTGCTGGGGGCTACCTGCCACCCATTCCCAACCCACCTAGCCCTCCTGGTGTTTGGGACGTGCTTTGCTTTGGCAGTCAAGACAGCAGAACAAATCAACTTTTGAGGCCTTGTCACTGAGTACAATTGCCATTATTTTTCATCCAAATTAGGATACTTCTGAAAATAGAAATGATGACTCTGGGACAGCAAATGTTGGCTGTCCTATGTATAAGGAGATGACTTTTCACCCTCCCAGTGACTGAGGAGGTTTCTCCCAGATGGCACTGCTCTGAGCCTGGTGCAGGGTAGGCACTTTCAAAAGAGTGTCTCCTTCTGTCTTCCATCAGCCTTGTGAGATGAGTATCTGTTCCCAGGGCCCCAAGGGAGGAAAACAGGACCTTGCTGGATCCGAGAGCTAGGCCTTTTTGTGGCTCGCCTTCGTGTCAGCCAGGGCCTCAACTGCCCTGGTATCATCTCGCCTGTGGTTGAATTAGGGAACCGCCGTGTTCTGCAACTGGAGAGACACAGAACACTAATCTCATTGCAATCTCAAAGGATCTCTAAAAGCTTTTATAAAGCAGGCCCAAGGTCCTTTGGTATCCAATGCAGAATGATGAATGCATGGGCTCTGTCAGCCTCTGAGCAAGTCAGTAACAGAACTAGGGAGCAAAAGCTTTCAGAACTTTCTAAAACATTGACTAACCAAATTGTCTTGTTTCCAGCCAACAACAACAACAAATCAACTGCTGAGGGCCTTCCTAGTGTCTGCTATTTCAAGCATACGGTAGTCATTTTGTCTGCAGGATGTGGGGTTGCTGTGGCTGACCTTGTACAATATTCCACTCATGGGTGTCTTCAGGCTCATGGAGAGCAGCTTGCGTGGGCTGGCCCTGCAGCACCTGGTTTGCATATAGGTGGGCAGCCTGGTTCAGGTGAGAGAGGTGGAGTGGGGCTTCTCTGCTTCTCCTGGTTCCCTGGAAGCCTCCAAGGCTGATGAGCATCGCTGCTGCCTCTGCCCACCTGCGTGCTGGGTGGGTTTTCTGACGGGTTTTCAATTGCTCGGGGGCTAAGGCTGCAGGGAGCCCGCTCCATGGGACAGATGGGCCCCTGGTGCCCGTTCATCAGGAGGCCGATGAGACCGAGGCCTGAGAGCCCTTTGGATTTCGTTTTTGTCCTTAATTTAATCATAAGCCAAGAATCTGCTAAACACCGTTCCATTAGGGGAAAAGACATAACACATCAGAGGCCACAGCAAGGCCGTGATTCCTACTCAAAAAGGAAAGCTCTCCGGGGTCTCCTCTGGGTCACTCCAGAGCACACCTGAGGTCAGCACACTCCCACCCAGTGCAGGTCCGCTCCAGCGTTGAGGTATGTCTGGCAGATTGAAGTAGGGGAAGATGAAACTCGCCAGTCTTGTTTTGTGGGTGCACTTAAGTGGTCGAAACTTCAGGAGCAACTGCCGTTATTAGCAGGGAGCGCCAAGACTAGTTTTTGTAAGAGAGAAAGAAAGTTCCCTGGGAAGGTCTTACTGAGCCTTCACAGTCTCCCACCTTTCCACTGTTCCGCTGCTCTTAGCCGCTCGGCTGGCCTATAAAGCACAGTCTTCATTTGTGGCTTCTGGCAAAATGTAGGCACTCGACTTTTGATTTGTTTTTTTTTCTTTTTGGAGATGGAGTTTTGCTCTTGTTGCCCAAGGCGGAGTGCAATGTCGCGATCTCGGCTCACTGCAGCCTCCAACTCCTGGTTCAAGCAATTGTCCTGCCTCAGCCTCCTAAGTAGTTGGGATTATAGATGCACGCCACAACGCTCGGCTAATTTTTTGTATTTTTAGTAGAAATAGGATTTCACCATGTTAGCCAGGCTGGTCTCGAACTCCTGACCTCAGGTGATCCACCTCCTTGGCCTCCCAAAGTGCTGGGATTACAGGTGTGAGCCACTGCGCCCAGCCAACTTTCCATTCTTTAGAGCTAATGATGAGAGGAGCCAGCAGTATATTCACAGCATCAGTGAACGTGGAAGAGCAAAAGACTGCATGAGAGATTTGCTAAGAATTCTTTCACTTTTTTTCTCTCTCAGCCAGGAGCTAGCAACTTGGCTTATTTGGAAATTTTAGGTGTACATGTCCTGTCTCCTTAAATCCTTTGCAGATTTAGAGTGCAGTCTACCTGAGGGCTGTGACCATGTAAGAAAGCTTTTTCTTTTTTTTTTCTTTTTTTCCTGAGAGAGTCTCATTCTGTCACCCAGGCTGGAGTGCAGTGGTGCAATCTCGGCTCGCTGCAACCTCTGCCTCCTGGGTTCAAGCAATTCTGCCTCAGCCTCCTGAGTAGCTGGGATTATAGGCACCACCACCACGCCTGGCTGATTTTTGTATTTTTAGTAGAGACAGGGTTTCACCATGTTGGCCAGGCTGGTCTTGAACTCCTGACCTTGTGATCCACCTGCCTCAGCCTCCCAAAGTGCTGGGATCACAGGCGTGAGTCACCATGTCTGGCCTCTTTTTTTTTTTTTTTTTTTTGAGACGGAGTCTCCCTCTGTTGCCCGGGTTGGAGTGCAGTGGTGTGATCTCAGCTCACTGCAACCTCCACCTCCTGGATTCAAGTGATTCTCCTGCCTTAGCCTCCCAAGTAGCTGGGATTACAGGCACCCACCACCATGCCTGGCTAATTTTTGTATTTTTAATAGAGACAGGAGTTTCGCCATGTTGGTCAGGGTGGTCTCGAACTCCTGACCTCAGGTGATCTGCCTGTCTCGGCCTCCCAAAGTGCTGGGATTACAGGCATGAGCCACTGTGCCCGGGCGGAAAGCTTTCTTTTTCAGCTTGGTGGCAGCCCAAAACTGATTAAGGATGTCAGGACTTAATACCTCCTGTGACTTAGCAGCACCTCCTCTCCTTTGACTTTTCATTCCACCTCCTTCCAGGATCTCAAGGTCCCTATTTGTCCTGGGAGCGGCTTCAGGGTCGTCTGGGGTGCTGTTAAGGTGCTCTGGTTGATAGAGTCTCCTGGCCACGCGCTCTTTTTGGCACGTGATAACATTCTACAGATCTAGAGTGGAGCATCCTTTCACATAAGCACTCCGCAGGTATGGAGAGAGAGGATATGAGGAGCACCCTTTTCTTTGTTTGTTTGTTTGTTTTTTTTTTTTTTTACCCAAAGATTAACTTGGAAAAGGGGCAGAGGGGTGCAGTGGAACCCAAGTCTGCCCAAGCAGCCCGGCTGACCATAGTCTAGAGATGCATCTGCTTGCAGTTGTTCTTCCACTAGCCCACATCCTGGAAAGAGTTCTTGTGGCACGCAAGAGTTCACATCCTTCCCTCATGAAATAAGGACTTTGTGTTCATCATCTCTTGTAAGAAGCAGAGCAGAAAGCACAGAATTAAGAAATAAAAGGGAAGTGTGTGCCTATACAAAGGGAAGTGAAAGCGAGTTGCTGTCCCACGCAAAGACCCTGGAACCTGTCAGCAGCCCAGCTTGTCATTTTCACCATTCGCATTTGTCCAGAGTGAGATTTGTGTTGTTGTGGAGAGAAAGGCGCCTGTTGCATGATGGAGTGGGGTTGTCACTGCTCTCAGGACCTCTGTGCCTGGCTTCACACTTTTTGGGTTCTCAGCAGTCTTGGGACCCTCAGAGTGGAAGCATTTTTGGATATTAAATGCTGGGGTTAATTGAAGTTAAGAGCTTGTTTTACTGGCCCTGCAGCACCTGGTTTGCGTATAGGTGGGCAGTGCGGGGAAGGACCTGTGAGTGGCCAGCCTGGTTCAGGTGAGGGAGGTGGAGTGGGGCTTCTCTGCTTCTCCTGGTTCCCTGGAAGCCTCCAAGGCTGATGAGCATCGCTGCTGCCTCTGCCCACCTGCGTGCTGGGTGGGTTTTCTGACGGGTTTTCTTTTTTTTTTGAGACGGAGTCTTGCTCTGCCACCCGGGCTGGAGTGCAGTGACCGGATCTCAGCTCACTGCAAGCTCCGCCTCCCGGGTTTATGCCATTCTCCTGCCTCAGCCTCCCGAGTAGCTGGGACTACAGGCGCCCGCCTCGTCGCCCGGCTAGTTTTTTGTATTTTTAAGTAGAGACAGGGATTCACCGTATTAGCCAGGATGGTCTCGATCTCCTGACCTCATGATCCGCCTGTCTGACGGGTTTTCAATTGCTCACACCTATAATCCCAACACTTTGGGAGGTCAAGGCAGGCAGATCACTTGAGTCCAGGAGTTTGAGAACAGCCTAGGCAACATAGCAAAACCCCATCTCTACAAAAAATATAAAAGTTAGCTGGGTGCAGTGGTGCATGCCTGTAGTCCCACCTACTTAGGAGGCTGAGGGGAGCAGATCTCTTGAGCCCTGGAGGCAGAGGCTGCAGTGAGCCATGATCGTGCCACTGCACTCCAGCCTGGGCAACAGAGTGAGATCCTGTCTCAAAACAATAACAAATAAACAAATGAACTTTCTTTTCATTTAGACTCTTCTCGGCGTTGGGGACCTATTGGGATAGGTTTAGTGTGAACTGAGGGCTAGAAGTGGTGGAGGAAGAGAAGAGAGGGAGGGAACAGAGCCCACTGGAGCAACTGCCCTTCCTACCTTATCATTGCACACCAGGCGTGTGCTGGCGCTTTAGTCCTCAGTTCATTCTTGACAGCCACCTGAGACATGGTGGTTACTAGCTCCATTTTACAGGTGGTGAAACTGAGGCTTGGGGAAGGTCAGACCCCAAGGGTGCCATTTAGTCAGTGGCATAGCCAGATCCAAATGCAGGTCTCCTGACTCCAAGTGCAGGGCTCATTTTATCAGCCAGTTGCAGCAGGCTGGCGGCCCCTTGAACCCCAACCTGGATGCCATGTGGGAGGAGCAGAGAAGCCAGGAACACCACAGCCCTGGGCCAAAGTGCGGGACTGAAAGAACTTCCCAGCGCTCAGCCTGGGACTAGTGGAACGGGCTGGACCCTGGGGCTGGCGGTGGTGGCCCCAGGGAGCCTGGGAATGAGTAGGGAGCACAGGCAGGTGTGGGAGGGCCTGGGAACCATGGAAAGAAGGGTGGGTTCAGGGAAGTTGCCCACTAGTGAAGTGGCGAGGGGGCCCTGTGGGACTCCAGGGAATAGCTGTGGCAGGTTGTCCTCCAGGAGCTGAGAGCCATCGGACATGGCAGCTGCCTGTGTTCTCAGCCACCACAGAGCATCACAGCTGCCTCTGCCCACCTGCGTGCTGGGCGGGTTTTCTGACGGGTTTTCAATTGCTCACACCTATAATCCCAAAGAAATCTTGGTTTAAAAATTCAAGTTGCCATAGAAACGCTCCCATCCTCGACTTAGCTTATTATTTAAAATAACATCTCTACAGCACAAAAGCCCCCGGGGACATCCGAGGACACTCCTGTCTGCCCACGAGACACACTCACCTCACAGTGTGGAGGCTGTATGGGTCACTGACACGCAGGACCACGTGAGATGCTGCCTACCCACGAGTCGCGGAAAAGGGGAAGATTATTAAGAAAGTCACTAAGGGCCAGGTCCAGTGGCTCATGCCTGTAATCCCAGCACTTTGGGAAGCTGAGGCAGTCAGATCCCTTGAGGCCAGGAGTTCGAGACCAGCCTGGCCAACATAGCGAAACCCCGACTGTACTAAAAAAAACCAGACGTGGTAGCACAGGCGTGTAATCCCAGCTACTCAGGAGGCTGAGGCACAACAATCACTTGAACCTGGGAGGTGGAGGTTTCAGTAAGCCAAGATGGCGCCTCTGTACTCCATCCAGCATGGGCCACAGAGCCAGATTCCTGTCTCAAAGTCACTAGGGAGGAAGCCTCATTGGTGGGAAGGAAATGCTGTGAGGAATCATTAAACCAAATGTCCTTTTATCAGTTTGGTGGCTCAGGGCCTTTGAGTAACACCGCCAACTATTTTTCCTAGAAGAAACGAAGCTGAAATAATAGGAACATAGTCACTTTTTTTTTTTCTTAAAAGTAAGAGTATGTTGTGAAAAAAAAGTCTTCCCGCTGTAGTGACCGACAACTGCACATCGTCCTCGGCATTTCGCGTGTAGTAGCAGGAGCGTGCTTGCATGTGTAGATTGTTGAGGGTCAGATGCTTATGGTCCTCGGTCACCCACAGCTTGTTTTTTCACCACTTAACACTGGGACTTGGGGCATTTTTACTTTGTTAGTACAATAGAATTTACTTCAACTAGTTGCTTTTTTATTTTTATTTTATTTATTTATTTTGTTGTTATTGTTTTTAGATGAAGTCTCGTTCTGTCACCCAGGCTGGAGTGCAGTGGCGCAATCTCAGCTCAGTGCAACCTCCACCTCCTGGGTTCAAGCAATTCTACTGCCTCAGCCTCCCCGGTAGCTGGAATTACAGGTGTGAGCCACCACGCCTGGCTCATTTTTGTATTTTTAGTAGAGACGGGGTTTCACCATGTTGGCCAGGGTGGTCTTGAACTCCTGACCTCAGATGATCCGCCCACCTTGGCCTCCCAAAGTGCTGGGATTACAGGCATGAGCCACCGCGTCCGGCCTATTTTATTTTATTTTATTTTGAGATGGAGTTTTGCTCTCGTTGCCCAGGCTGGAGTGCAATAGTGCGATCTCGGCTCGCTGCAACCTTTGCCTCCTGAGTTCAAGCAAATTCTCCCGCCTCAGCCTCCCGAGTAGCTGGGATTGCAGGCATGTGCCACCACGCCTGGCTAATGTTTTTGTATTTAGTAGAGACAGGGTTTCACCATGTTAGGCTGATCTTGAACTCCTGACCTCGGGTGGTGCACCATTGTGCCTGGCCAACTAGTTGCTTTTTTAATGGTTGCTTCATATTCTATTTAACCACTTACTATAATTTAACAATTACTCTGTTACTAGATACTTGCTTTATTTCTGGTCTTTTGCTAATGCAAAAATTATTTAGCGAGCACTCGTGTGCATGTATCTTTGCATTTTGTGGGATACATTTCTAAATGTCAGGTTGCCTAGTCCCAGGACACGCAGATTTAGAAACTGGTGGGCATTGCTGTAGATTAAGGAAAGGAAGCCTAAAGTGTATGTTAGTACTGCTTTGTCAGTTTTTGTTTTAAAGAGACTTTTCAGTTTAATGCAAGCATTTTCCTCTTAAGGCTATGTTTTCTGTCAATCCTAGGCTTTCCTCCAGCATTACTTTAAAAAAAAAACTTTATTTTCTTTAGAGATGGGGGTCTCACTATGTTGTCAAGGCTGGTCTTGAACTCCTGGCCTCAAG
Organism: Rhinopithecus bieti; assembly: GCF_001698545.2. Classification (NCBI taxonomy): domain Eukaryota; kingdom Metazoa; phylum Chordata; class Mammalia; order Primates; family Cercopithecidae; genus Rhinopithecus; species Rhinopithecus bieti. The sequence goes on from NW_016807741.1 coordinate 165,400, forward strand.
TGATCCACTTGCCTTGGCCTCCCAAAGTACTGGGGTTATAGGCCCATTTTTAAAAGGGCATTGATTTTTTTCATAAAACCTTTATAATTAAGATCTGTGGGCCGGGCACAGTGGCTCACACCTGTAATCCCTGCACTTTGGAAGGCCGAGGTGGGTGGATCATGAGGTCAGGCATTCGAGACCAGCCTGGCCAAAATGGTGAAATCTTGTCGCTAAAAATACAAAAATTAGCTGGGCATGGTGGCACGCGCCTATAATCCCAGCTGCTCAGGAAGCTGAGGCAGGAGAATCGCTTGAACCCAGGAGGCGGAGGTTGCAGTGAGCCAAGATCATGCCATTGCACTCCAGCCTGGGTGACAGAGCAAGACTCCGTCTCAAAAGTCTGTGTTGCATGTGGTACTTTTTGTGTGTGAGGAGTCCAGTGTGAAGGTTCAGCCTTCAGCCAGCCACTTGTCCAAGCACTGTCCTGTTTCCTCTCTGGCCCCACCTAGGTACGCTGACTCCTCCATGGAGGAGGTGCTTCCGAGTGGTCTGTTGGGTCCTCTGCTGATGGGCATCACCCAGCGTTTTATAATACATTTGCTGCCCCAGAGGGCCGGGCTCCCATCAGAGCTATTTTCCACTGGCTGGGTGCGGTGGCTCACCCTTGTAATCCCAGCACTTTGGGAGGCCAAGGCCCGAGGTCATGAATTCGAGACCAGCCTGGCTAACATGGCAAAACCCCATTTCTACTAAAAATACAAAAATTAGGTGCATGTGGTGGCGCACACCTGTAATCCCAGCTGCCTGGGAGGCTAAGACATGAGAATTGTTTGAACCTGGGAGGCAGAGGCTGTAGTGAGCCAAGATCGTGCCACTGCACCCCAGACTGGGTGACAGAACAAGACCGTGTCTCAAAAAAAAAAAAAAAAGTTTTTTCCAGAGCCATCTTGCTGTCCTCATGTGTTTATTCTCGCAGATGAATTGTTGCTTAAGCAACAATGCAGTTTCAATTGTTCTTCAGATAGAATCCACTATGTTCCAGTCAGTTTGTTAGGCACTAACACCACAGTCCTGTGACTTTCATGTTGACCTGTGACCTGTGGGAGGTAGAGCACCTCACCCACCCACAGAAGCCCCTGGAGTGAGGGACAGGAGCCCCTGCCTCACCCATCTCCCCACGCTGCGGTTCTCCCCAGCCCTGGGTGCAGGCGCCCAGGAGACATGTATTGCTTTTGTCGAGCTACTTGCTTAGGAGGGTGACTCAGAGTTCAAGCTGGAAAGCACTGGCTTGTGACTCATGAGCCAGTCCCAGATCAAAGGGCTGAGGCATCAAGGTGAGAATTTTCCTTCCCAGAAGCCTCATCTCTGCAGCCGGAAGCAGAGCCCTTGGCTGACTGGAAAAACCAGAGAGGCCCCGGGAGTGGGAGGATGGCCAGCCCAGCCCCACCTCTCAGCCTCCACCTCCACCAGCCCACGCCAAGCTTGTTTGTCTGTGTCCTGTGAAAACTAGGACTCCTGTCTTTTCTTACATTTCTTTTCTAACTTTTCTTACATTTCCCTGTCCCATGGGTGTTTCACTTAGGGCGTAATGACACACACAGGCTCTTCACTGTTTCATGTCACTTACTTGGGCAAGTCTCTCAAGCTGTTCTACAAATCCATGCAAAGGCCGTTTAAAATAGTAGAGCAGGCCCTGGACTCGGTCTAGTCCAGCACAGCCCTTTGGCTTTCTCTCCTGGCTCTGGCCGCCTGGCCCCGGGGACACACACGAGGTCATGGCATGCTGCAGGCACCAGGACAGGGAGGCGGGGAGCCCATGGGTACCTCAGCTCCTCAGAGTTCTGCGCCTGGGCCAGGACGAGCACGGGGTCCACTGATGCCTGAGACGGTGCCCGTGTGTGTGTGAGCCTTTGACCCACATAACAGAGAAGTGCCCTGATGCCCTCTGTCCTCTCCAGGTGGATCTAGGATCCGGCTTCCAACATGTGGCGGCTCTGGGCCTCCCTCTGCTGCTTGCTGGCNCTTGTTTGTCTGTGTCCTGTGAAAACTAGGACTCCTGTCTTTTCTTACATTTCTTTTCTAACTTTTCTTACATTTCCCTGTCCCATGGGTGTTTCACTTAGGGCGTAATGACACACACAGGCTCTTCACTGTTTCATGTCACTTACTTGGGCAAGTCTCTCAAGCTGTTCTACAAATCCATGCAAAGGCCGTTTAAAAATAGTAGAGCAGGCCCTGGACTCGGTCTAGTCCAGCACAGCCCTTTGGCTTTCTCTCCTGGCTCTGGCCGCCTGGCCCCCGGGGACACACACGAGGTCATGGCATGCTGCAGGCACCAGGACAGGGAGGCGGGGAGCCCATGGGTACCTCAGCTCCTCAGAGTTCTGCGCCTGGGCCAGGACGAGCACGGGGGTCCACTGATGCCTGAGACGGTGCCCGTGTGTGTGTGAGCCTTTGACCCACATAACAGAGAAGTGCCCTGATGCCCTCTGTCCTCTCCAGGTGGATCTAGGATCCGGCTTCCAACATGTGGCGGCTCTGGGCCTCCCTCTGCTGCTTGCTGGCATTGGGCGATGCCCAGAGCAGGCCCTCTTTCCATCCCCTGTCGGATGAGCTGGTCAACTATGTCAACAAACGGAACACCACGTGGCAGGTAGGCTGTGGGGCTGCATCCTGCGTATGTCCCCTCCCAGGTCGGTCTGTGCACACTGACTCCAGAGATGGGGAGCTGACTCTCACTGTGGCCCGCAGAACATTATGTCCTGGACCGTTGAACAGCCCTGACCCCGGGTCACAGCGGCTCTGGACCACGCCTGCCTCCTCTGTCCCATACCCCATATGTGTGCATGAGTGTGTGTGCATGTGTATGAATGTATGGTTGTGTGCACGCGGAGGTGCGTGGGGGAGTAGGTGAGATTTGGAAGTGTTCAAAACCAGCTAGCCCCTGTGACGCCCGCCATGGCAGAGTGGCAGTTCATCATCCTGCCTCTGATTCCCTTTGTCTCTGTCCAGCTCTGACCCTGGGACTGAGAACCTGGAATGAAGAGTGAGCCATGTTGAGGGCCAGAGAGGGTCTCTGATTGTCAGCAAATGGGAGCAGAACAGGGGAGGCACCCACTCTGCCTGTGTGTCACTCTGGGCTGTTCCCCACTGCCCCCCAACCCATGTGCCCTTGAGCTGGGTAGGGCCCCTGGCTTTCCCTGGGTTGGACCTGGTGTGTGGGCAGTGTGCCCATCCACCACTATCCCAGGAAACCCCTCAGTCAGTGGGTGACTCTCTTCCAGGCCGGGCACAACTTCTACAACGTGGACGTGAGCTACTTGAAGAGGCTGTGTGGCACCTTCCTGGGTGGGCCCAAGCCGCCCCAGAGGTGAGTGCCCGCTCCTCCACACCACTGTAATGTGAGTGGCGGGCGTTGGTTTGGGGCAGTGGGAAGTGGGAGAGTGAAGGCCTCTGGCATCCGCAGGGCTCATGCCACCCAGGGCTACCGACACCGCTTGAGGTACAGCACTTGTCTCTTCTTTTCATTTTTGTATTATTTACTTTTTCTTTTTACTTTATTTTTTCCTTCTCAAGTTATTAGTAGAGAAGATGCTGGTGCTTTCTTTTGTTTTGGAGAGAGTCTCTCACTCTGTCACCCAGGCTGGAGTGCAGTGGCGCCATGTTGGCTCACTGCAACCTCTGTCTCCCGGGTTCAAGCGATTCTCGTGCCACAGCCTCCTGAGTACCTGGGGCCACAGGCCGGCACCACCATGCCCAGCTAATATTTGTATTTTTAGTGGAAACTGGGTTTTGCCATATTGGCCAGGCTGGTCTCAAACTCCTGGCCTCAGCAAGTGACCTGCCCCCGTCAGCATCCCAGTGGGATTACCAGCATGAGCCACCTTCAGTGTTTTCTGGTGCGCTTCTCCAAGGTGTCTCAGCCCTAGGTGTGAGAGACTAGGTCTGGGTCTCCACTATGTGGGCAGACTCAATCTTGAGTAATTTAAGGAAAATCTAAGAAAAGCCAGATAAGGCCAAGTACAGTGGCTCTACTAAAAATCCAAAAATTTGCCAGGCATGGTAGCGGGAGCCTGTAATCCCAGCTACTCAGGAGGCTGAGGCTGGAGAATTGCATGAACCCGGGAGGCGGAGGTTGCAGTGAGCCAAGATCGCACCGCTTCCCACGTGAGGATGGGGTAGTTAAGTTGCGGGACACTGCCTTCTGCACAATGGGGATGATATGAGAAATGATGAGAGGATCCTGGGCAGATGTTGAGGCAGGAGAGCGGGGCAAGAAACACTATCTGGACTGGATAAACTCATTTAAAAATGAGTTTATTATTTGTGGATAAACTCATTCAAAAAATCCATTACATAAGCCTAGGAAGAAGCATACAACATCGCAAGTCAGACCAGGCATGGTGGATCACGCCTGTAACCCTAGCACTTTGGGAGGCCGAGGCGGGCAGATCGTTTTAGGCCAGGAGTTTAAGACCGGCCTGGCCAACATGGTGAAACCCCATCTACTAAAAATGCAAAAATTAGCTGGGCGTGCTGGTGCATGCCTGTAATCCCAGCTACTCAGGAGGCTGAGGCACCAGAATCACTTGAACTCAGGAGGCAGAGGTTGCAGTGAGCAGAGATCTCACCACTGCACTCCAGCCTGGACGACAGTGAAATTCTGTCCGGCCCGCCCCCCATCCCCAAAGAAAAAATCACTAGTTGCGTTGAGCAATAGAATTTCCTTTGGTTCTGTGAAAGTCCCAGGGACACCTGCCTGCAGCCTTCTCCTGCGTGTCTTGTGCTCACTTCCTTTCTAGGGGACTGTGGCCCAGCCACAGTGACTGCTCTTAAACCAAGGGGCCTTTGCAGGGACTGGGGAGGGAGTTGTGGGATGAGAGCTTGTAATGAAGACTTCCTTTATCCAGAGTTATGTTTACCGAGGACCTGGAGCTGCCTGAAAGCTTCGATGCACGGGAACAATGGCCACAGTGTCCCACCATCAAAGAGATCAGAGACCAGGGCTCCTGTGGCTCCTGCTGGGTAAGGCCCTGCTGGCCGGCGGGGGAAGGGCTGGAGAGAGAGGAAGCAGCAATGGGGAGTCTTGGGGGATTCGGGGTGGGGACAACTCTGACAAGGCAAGTTGTAGAAACTTCCTGAGTCCCGTTTTCCATCAATACAAACATCACAATCTCTCTGGCCATGAATTATGGCAAGGATTAGGCGGAATGGCGGGCAGAGCATCCTGCAGATTGCGAGTCCACGTGTATGGGCGGCGAAGACGCTCCCTTCCCCTGACACGCTGCCCCGTCCACAAATACCAGGAGCTCTCATCACTACTCTGCTTCAAGAAAGCGTCCCTTTAGTGTCAGCGAGCTGTCTTCATTTTGTCACTTAATTGTGGTAAAATACACGTAAGAGAAAATTTAATAATCTTAGCAATTTTCTTTTCTTTTTATTTATTTATTTTTTGGAGATGGAGTCTTGCTCTGTCACCCAGGCTAGAGTGCAGTGGTGGGATCTCAGCTCACTGCAGCCTCTGCCTCCTGGGTTCAAGCGATTCTCCTGCTTCAGCCTCCCCAGTAGCTAAGACTACAGGTGTGCGCCACCACACCCAGCTGATTTTTGTATTTTTAGTAGAGACGAGGTTTTGCCATGTTGGACAGGCTGATCTCAAACTCCTGACCTCAGTTGATCTGCCCTCCTCCGCCTCCCAAAATGCTGGGATTACAGGCGTGAGCCACCGCACCCGGCAGCTGTTTTCAAGTGTACAGTTCTGGGGCATTGAGGACATGCACAGTGTTGCTCAGCCATCGCCAATCCCCCAGCCCCTGGTGACCCCCGCCCTACACCCTGTCTCTGAATTTGACTCCTAGGGACCTCATACAAGTGGGTCACACAGTATTTCTTTTCTGGGTGAGCTGTGTTTTTTGTTAAGAAAAAAACATGGCCAGGCGCGGTGGCTCACGCCTGTAATCTCAACACTTTGGGAGGCTGAGGTGGGCAGATCACCTGAGGTCAGGAGTTTGAGACCAGCCTGGCCAACATGGCGAAACCCTGTCTCTACTAAAAATACAAAACAGCTGGGTGTAGTAGCGGGCGCCTGTAATCCCAGCTGCTCTGGAGGCTGAGGCAGGAGAATTGCTTGAACCCAGGAGGCGGAGGTTGCAGCGAGCCGAGATTGCACCACTGCATTCCAGCCTGGGCAACAAGAGTGAAAACTCCACCTCCAAAATAAAATAAAAAAGTGAAAACACACACATACAAACTAAAACTACACATTTTACACATTTCAGAAATGACCCGAGTTCCCAGGCGGAGGTTCACGGTGGTGGTTCTCTTGCTTTAAAAGCTGAGTTGGGCAGATGTCAAGGCAGGAGAGTGGGGCAAGTGGCTCATCATGCCTCTAATCCCAGCACTTTGGGAGGCCGAGGTGGGCAAATCACTTGAACCCAGGAGTTCAAGACCAGTCTGGCCAACACAGCAAGACCCCATTTCTACCAAAGAAAATGAAAGCTGAGTTTGAGCCCCAGGAGCCTCCCCTGGTGTTGAGAGATCAGTTGCCCACAAGGTCTGAGGTGCCCCTGTGGCCCTTTGAGGGGACCGCTGCGGAGGGCCCAGCCCGAATGTGGCAGCCTCATGCGGTGGGACTCGTTCCTACAGGCCTTTGGGGCTGTGGAAGCCATCTCCGACCGGATCTGCATCCACACCAATGCGCACGTCAGCGTGGAGGTGTCGGCAGAGGACCTGCTCACCTGCTGTGGCATCATGTGTGGAGACGGGTGAGTCAGGCTGTGCTTCCACAGTGGGTTTACTGCGGAGAGACCCTGGGCCCCGGCTTCTCAGTGGAGGGGACTTGGAGGACTTCTGGGACTCCTGCGAGTCAGAAGTGTTTCAGGGAGACTCTGGGAGTCTGGCAGCCAGGGCCCGGCATGGCTGCTGCTTCCTGGGAGGTGCCTGAACCAAGGCTGGCCCAGCAGAACTGTCTGAGGGGTGGTATCCCAGCAGAACAGACAGTCTCAGAAAATGTGGTGGAATGTCTGACCCCTGGCCTGGTTTGTGTCATCGCATGTTCCTTTTTCCTGCTTGGGGAAGCACTCTGGGGCATTTCCTTATGCGTAGTTAAGGAGCATGGAGCCACCTTAACAGCAAGGTGGTGGCCCAGAACTTCCCAGCCCAGCCTCACCTTGGTTCTGCAGTAGTGGCATTCGCCCGCAGCTGCAGATCTGAAACACCTGAGGACTTCAAACATGTGCCTGGGCCTCTCCCCAAACTAGTTAAATGAGAATGGCGATTCGCATTTCAGAGAACTGGTGGTTCTCTCCTAAGAACCACCAGTGGGTGGTTTTTCGTAAGTACCTCAGGGAAGTTTCGTGTCTGCTCAGTTGAGAATCACTGTTCTACCTGGAAGGACATGAACAGGAGAACCTCCTGTCTCCTCCAGGATCTCTGTGGGCAGGGGTGGGGCTGGGGGTTATTTCCTGCAAGCTGTGCTAATCTAGGAAGCGTCCCTTGGAGGGTCTGGTGTCTGGGAGGGCTGCTGCACCACTTGCTGAAGGTGGGGGCGGGTCCACGAGTGACCTCGGGCACTCGGGTGGCACGCGGTGGTCTGGAGAGCAGCTAGTCCTTTCGGAGGTTTTCACAAGAGCCTGTCTTTTCAGCTGCAATGGCGGCTATCCTGCTGGAGCTTGGAACTTCTGGACGAGAAAAGGCCTGGTTTCTGGTGGCCTCTATGACTCCCACGTAGGTCAGTGTCTCCCCCTCGGCCCCTTTCTGGCCAGATGGATTGTTTAAGCAGTTAACCATTGTGGCTTTATTTGCCTTTATAAAGTGGAGCTTGAGACAGGGCCGGGTGAAAGGTGCGAGCAGGTGAACAGGCCTCTGGCAGGACCTGCCTGGCATCCATGCTGCAGGCACGAGGCTGGCCTTGCCCCAGGTCTGCCTGTCCCAGCGGGGCTTCTTGGTGGGGGCTGTAGGTTGACTCCACTTTCTCCCGGGTCCCATCAGGGTGCAGACCGTACTCCATCCCTCCCTGTGAGCACCACGTCAACGGCTCCCGGCCCCCGTGCACGGGTGAGGGTGATACCCCCAAGTGTAGCAAGATCTGCGAGCCTGGCTACAGCCCAACCTACAAACAGGACAAGCACTACGGTAAGGGGCCTGGCCACGGCCGCGTGAGGCTGGGGAGCTGCTGCATCCTTCCCTACGCTGCAGGGAAGAGGTCAGGGCTGAGAAGCCGTGGGGTCCAGGAACCCTAGGATGGGGAAGGAAAGGGAAATGATGCCGTCTTGCCAGGGGAAGCAGCACACTCTCCACTTGCTGTCTGTTCCACCCTGAACTCAGCCTCAGCCCTCCCAAGCTGGAAGGGACCAAAGCCCTCATTTTACAGGGGAGTGGCATGTCCTGGAGTCCTGGGGTATCCTGGCCTCTTCCAGGGCCGCATGCTCACTGTTCCCTTCTCCCACTTCTGAGCTTCCAGCCCCAGCCCCGTCCTTACTCCCTCAGGGGAGCCTTCCTCGAGCTCCCCTGGCTGGGCAAGTCCCCTTAGACACACAGTCTTCCCCTGGAGGCCACCAGAAATCAGTGACTGGCTGATGGTGGCACAGCACGAGGCACGGTCACCGCCCTCCCCAACCGCCAGCTTGGTTTATTTTCCAGGATACAATTCCTACAGTGTCTCCAATAGCGAGAAGGACATCATGGCCGAGATCTACAAAAATGGCCCCGTGGAGGGAGCTTTCTCTGTGTATTCAGACTTCCTGCTGTACAAGTCAGGTGCGTGCTGATAACAGTGGAGGCTCATGCTGACCCTCCAGGGGAGGGGAGCCCAAGGGGCCAATAGGACTTGATTGGGGTAGGCAGGCAAGGGGCTGGGGAAGAGGCTGTGAGGGGCCTCCTGCATAGGCTCACTCCTCTGTGGACCAGGCTGGCTCCTCTCCTCACAGTCTGTCTCTCCACCTGCTGTGCCACCACACAGAGAATTCCGGAGGCCTCTCCCAGGCCCTCTGGGCTAGTTCCTTCCCATCCCTTAGAGTCCAGCTCACATGTGTTTTCTGTGGAAGCGCCTCCCTCCCTGGCGGCTGACCATGCCTGCCCTCGCCTTCATGGCTTTGCGTTGCTTTACCAGCGTGTTCCCGTTATAATGGCAGGTGTCTGCACTGGGTGGCACGTTTTCTTCATCTTTGTCTTTGCAAAGGCCTAGATCATGCCTCACACCAGTGGATGAACACACAGGGAGGACCTTGCCCTGGGCAGTGCTGTAGGGACTCGAACCAAGGAATCTGGACAGTCCCCATCCCCAAGTCCTGTCTTAGAAATCCCTTGCTCCAGATGAACAGTCTGCTGACCGCATCGATCTCATTAATATTTTGCTAGATGGGAAACTCCAAAGCTCTCAGCTCTTATAAAACAACAGTTTGACAAGGGAAGATGATTCTGGCAAGAAAAAATGACTGTAAAGATGGTAGTTCTTAGCACAGTCCTTGCCCATATTATTAAAAGATGCGTTTCCACTTTGATGGTGATTTCCCTACCACAGGAGAGCCTGGTTGGGCAGCCCTGAGCCCCTTAGCTGGTATCTTTCCCATCAGCTAGCACTGGCCGCCACCAGCCCGCCCTTCTCCCTCACCTCTCCGGGGTGTACCTGGAGCAGCTGTTAAACCTCTTTAAGCCGTGTAACCCTTTTGAGAAACCCTTGCTTACATGGAATCCCAGTATATAGAACAGATGAATCTGTCGTCTAACGTTAAATGTTTTACAAACTAGAATGTATTAGAAATTCTATTTTTAAAGACAACCAACAAGCACATTTTGTAGGAATCTATTTTAATATTTACTCAACAGGTTTGAGTGTGTTGGGCCTTCAGAAATGTATTTAATATTCCCCAGTGTTGTAACCCTGGAGCCTTCTGATGGAGCAGCAGGGTCCCTCTGGAAGCTGTTTGTCCTGCCCGGAGGGTGACCAGCGGAGTGTGGGGGGTACTGTGGGGTGCGGGCCAGTGGCCTGGTCTTGGTCTCAGCCGGTTCTTTTCAGGAGTGTACCAACACGTCACCGGAGAGATGATGGGCGGCCATGCCATCCGCATCCTGGGCTGGGGAGTGGAGAACGGCACACCATACTGGCTGGTTGCCAACTCCTGGAACACTGACTGGGGTGACAATGGTGAGCGGCGGCCCCTTCCTGTCGAGAACAGGGAATTGTGAGCCACACACAGTGCCCGTCTCGGCTTTCTCTGTTCTACCCGCTGCACAGCCTCAAACCCTGGACCTAAGGCCAGGCTGTGAGCTCCTCCTATGTGCCAGGCACCCAGGAGTTTCCTTTTGCTACAAGGGCAGACTCTGAGCAGCTTCAGAGCCCATGCCTGCCACAGTTCCCACAGCATCGAGCCAGATGCTGTGATGGGGGCGGTGACCGGGCAGGAGGGTTGTCAGCGGAGGTGTGCCCCACGGCTGCCTCCAGAAGCCTCATGGTGCTGAGGGCTGTGCTACTGGGCAAACAGCAGGAGCTGCCAGGGATTGGTGACTTACTCCCAGGTCTTTTAGGGATGAGTCTGAATATATTGATTGACCCTTGTCACACTTCAAAAGCACCTTACTTTTTATTCCCAGGCTTCTTCAAAATCCTCAGAGGACAGGATCACTGTGGAATCGAATCAGAAGTGGTGGCTGGAATTCCACGCACCGATCAGTACTGGGAAAAGATCTAATCTGCTGTGGGCCTGTCCTGCCAGGCCTGGGGGAGTTTTCCCTGAATACAGTCAGGGACGGGGGTGAGATGGGGGTAGAAATGCCTTTTATTCTTTGAGTTCACGTAAGATACAAGTTTTAGACAGGGCGTGAAGGACTGGACTGGCCAAACCTCACATCAGCCATCAGAGCTGTCTTCCAAGGAGACACATCCCAAATCCTGACCACATCGCAGCCTGTGGTTACAGTGCAGACAGACAGGCCATGTGAGCCACTGCTGCCAGCAGAGAGCGTCCTCCCCTACAGACCAGCGCCATAGGGAGTGCCTGCTGCCCCAGCTGACTGCGGCCCCTCCCCGATCCATCCATCTCCAGGGAGCAAGACAGAGACCCAGGAATGGAAAGCGGAGTCCCTAACAGGATGAAAGTCCCCCCATTAGTTGCCCCCAGTACCTCTGAGCAAGTAGCTTTCCACATTTGCTACAAGATCAGAAGAGAGATGGTGTTGGGAGCCCTTTGGAGAACGCCACATTCTCCCAGACCCCCCGCATCTATCGAGTTTGCAATGTCACAACCTCTCTGATCTTGTGCTCAGCATGATTCTTTTTTAATAGAAGTCTTCTCTTTTGTGCACTCTGCTAATCATGTGGGTGAGTGAGTCGAACAGCTGGGAGCACCTGTGCTAGTTTTACAGATTGCCTCCTAATGGTGCGGCTCAAAACGAAACCAAGTGGTGATGACTTGTTTCTGACCCACTGATCTCTACTACCACAAGGAAACTAGTTTAGGAGAAACCAGCTTTTACTGTTTTTTAAGAATTACTGCTTCACCCTGTCAAGTTAACAAGGAATGCCTGTGCCAATAAAAGGTTTCTCCTTCAACTTGAAATCGACTCTGGTGGGATCTCAGAGATCATTTGTCACTGCCTATAGACTTGTGGCTGCTGTCTGTCCTCATCCCTGCAGAGAATTACGTCCTGGAACTGCAGGTTCTTGCGACTCTTGGGACCTCATCTTAACTTCTCGCTGCCCCAGCCATGCTTTCAAGCATGGCATCCCTCCCTCTTAGTTCCCTGGCATCCTCATCCGCCTTCTCTGTAAGTCCTTGGTAAGCTGGCCCTTGCTTAAGAACTGACAACACAGCTGTGCTCTATTTTTTTGTTGAGACAGAACCTCTCTGTCGCCCAGGCTGGAGGGCAGTGGCGCCATCTCGGCTCACTGCAACCTGCGGCCTCCTGGGTTCAAGCGATTCTCCTGCTTCAGCCTCCCGAGTAGTTGGGATCACAGGCACGTACCACCATGCCTGGCTACTTTTTGTATTTTTAAGTAGATATGATACTTCACCATGTTGGCCAGGCTTGTTTCAAACTCCTGGCCTCAGGTGGTCCACCTGCCTCGGCCTCCCAAAGTGTTGGGATTACAGGCGTGAGCCACCATGCCTGGCCTCTCTTTTTTATCAGCCACAAATCCAGCAGCAGCCTGAGGATTCAGCTCATAAAATAGGCCGGGTGTCTTGGTGATCTCACATAACCAAGATGCCATCCCGTGGAGGACCACATCTCCCTGGATGCCCTCTAGTCTTGGTTTGGGCTGGCGTCAGAGCCTGTATACAGTATTTTGAATTTGTATGCCACTGGTTTGCATTGCTGGTTAAGAACTCTAGTGCTTTGCATAGCCCTGGTTTAGAATCATGTTACAGCAGTTCCTGGTGTAGAGGAAACTAGAAGACCCCGCAATCATTCCACTGCCCTGCCAAGGTACACCTCAGTACTCCCCTTCCCAACTGAGGTGGTGTGGGGCTAGCTCTTTCCAGAAGCATTGAAGTTTGGTTTCTGATGTGACTCAGAAGTTAGGAACCAGAAGCTACATCAAATAAGCTCTGAGTATCTGAGGAGCATTGTAGGAAAGGCTGTGCTCATCATGGCACTTAAGAGATGCTTAACAAAGGTTACCAAAGCCACAATTCATAACCACTTATCCGGTTTCAACTAGAGTATATTCATAACCTCAATAAAGTTTTACCTGCTCCCAAACTGAGTTGAATCATTCCACGTGCACTGTCTTCCCTCACCTCCATCGTATCCCCACCTGCAACTCCCTCCCTGCCTCTGCATGGAGCCAGCGGGAATGGGCTAGTGACAGAAGGAATTGTGGGGCATCTTGACATCGGCTTAAGGCTTTGTTAGAAACACCTGCCCTGCCGGGCGCGGTGGCTCAAGCCTGTAATCCCAGCACTTTGGGAGGCCGAGACGGGCGGATCACAAGGTCAGGAGATCAAGACCATCCTGGCTAACACGGTGAAACCCTGTCTCTACTAAAAACTACAAAAAACTAGCCGGGCGAGGTGGCAGCGCCTGTAGTCCCTGCTACTTGGGAGGCTGAGGCAGGAGAATGGCGGGAACCCGGGAGGCGGAGCTTGCAGTGAGCTGAGATCCGGCCACTGCACTCCAGCCTGGGCGACAGAGCGAGACTCCGTCTCCAAAAAAAAAAAAAAAAAAAAAAAAAAAGAAACACCTGCCTTGCAGTGTTTGTGACTGGGACAGAGCTCAGTGCTTTAATGCACCTCAGATCACCCCATTGATCACTTTGTCGCCTCAGTTCAGTAGTTTCTCCTAGATTCTTGTCCAAGTGACATGACAGGTGGAGGTGACAGTGCCTTTTCAGTCTACCTAGACTCTCCAGAGAGTCACTCCAGAATAGAAATTAGAGTATAGGTAGGCAGTCCAACCTCTGCCTTTAAAAAAAATTTTTTTTAGATGGAGTCTCGCTCTGTCACCCAGGCTAGAGTGCAGTGGCATGATCTTGGCTCACTGCAACCTCTGTCTCCTGGGTTCAAGCGGTTCTCCTGTCTTCGCCTCCCAAGTAGCTGGGATTACAGGCATCCGCCACCACATGTGGCTAATTTTTGTAGTTTTAGTAGGGACGGGATTTCGTCATGTTGACCAGGCTGGTCTCGAACTGACTTCAAGTGATCCACCTGCCTTGGCTTCCCAAAGTGCTAGGATTATAGGCATGAGCTACCGTGCCCGGCTGCCACTCTTTAAAGAAAGCAGTAATTTGCCCTCTTTAATGTGCCTCAGCCATACTCAAGTGGTCCACAGACCAGGAGCACGGCCGTCACCTGAGAGCCTGTTGGGAAATGCGCTCCTCAGAGTGTGAGAAGGCCAGACCTCTGAACCAGCATTTGCATCTGCCAAGACCCCAGGTGTCTCCCAGGTACATTCAAGCTCAGAACGCCTTTCCAACTGCTCCCTGATTAGAAAAATGCCTGAGAATTTAGGATTGCAAGCTCTTGGGCACCCCATCAAACCTACTGTGTCAAAGTCTTTGGTCCCAGCAATCAGGCAATTCTGATATAAAGTCTGAGAACCACAGCCTCTTTAGAACTCTTTCCAAAACTGCTAAGAATAACCTAGAATGCTTGTTAACATGCTGGACTCGCCCTCTTCCTCCTATAACACACCCAAGCCCCTGGGAAATGGCTCAGTAGACGGAGGAAGGGGCCCTCCCCGCACTTGGCCACAGGCATCCAGAAGTTCCCATATGCAGACGTCAAACTCTTGTTCCCAACCATTGTCATTGTTTATGGTCCTAGATTCAGACGGGTCAGAGGCTCCTCTGAGGAAAACCTAAAATATTCCACCATTAGGTAGGATCCAAGTAGACTGTATGCCAGAGATGCTATAAAATTATATTAGAAGTGGGGGGTAGAGGGTAGTGTTGCTAGAGTTAGCAAACAGAAATACAAGATGGCCAACTACTTTTGAATTTTCGGATACGCAAGTTTTCTTGTTTTTTCTTTTTTTTGAGACAGTCTTACTGTCGCCCAGGCTGGAGTGCAATGGCGTGATCTCGGCTCACTGCAACCTCTGCCTCCTGGTTTCAAGCAATTCTTGTGCCTTGGCCTCCCGAGTAGCTGGGGCTACAGGCATGTTCCAAGCCTGGCTAATTTTGGTATTTTTAGTAGAGATGGGGGTTTCACCATGTTGGCCAGGCTGGTCTTGAACTCCTGACCTCAGGTCATCTGCCCCCCCCGGCCCCTCAAAGTGCTGGAATTACAGGCGTGAGCCACCGTGCCCAGCCATGCAAGCAATTTTTTTAGTCTAAACATGTCCCATGCAATATTTAGAGTGTAATTCTAAAAAATAAGGCTGTTGCCCGGGTACGGTGGTTCACACCTGTAATCCCTGCACTTTGGGAGGCTGAGGTGGGCGGATCACCTGAGGTCAGGAGTTTGAGACCAGCCTGACCAACATGGCAAAATCCCATCTCTACTAAAAATACAAAAATTAGCCAGGCGTGGTGGCATGTGCCTGTAGTCCCAGCTACTCTGGAGTCTGAGGCAGGAGAATCGCTTGAATCCAGGAGGCGGAGGTTACACTGAGCTGAGATTGTAACGTTTATCTGAAATTCAAGTTTAACTGAGCATCCTGTGTTTTATGTTTTTCTTTTCTCTTTTCTTATATAATGACAGTTGATATTTTACACTTATATTGAGACAGGGTCTTGCTCTGTCATCCAGGCTGGAGGGCAGTGGCACAAACACAGCTCATTGCAGCCTCAACCTCTTGGCCTCAAGCGATCCTCCTGCCTCAGCCCCAACACCCTCCAAGTAGCTGGGACCACAGTGTGAGCCACCACGCCCAGCATCCCGTATTTTATCTGGCAACCTTAGTAGAGAAGATACTTAGAAGGAAAACAAGTTTTCAAAGAGCTTCAGAATGCAATGAGAGCGAATACCTTTGTACAAGTCAGCGAGTAGAAACACGTACATAGCTTTACGGATAGAAAAAACCTGAAATCACCCAAACCACACAGCTCAGGAAGTGGTCCCACAAGTAATGACCATGTCAGGAGAGATTTCCGCAGGCCCCACTCAACCAAAGCTCTTTCCAGCAGGTTGGTCAGTCTCACGTGAACTTTGGCAGAACTAAATCTTAGATTTCAACACGCAGATTTGTAACAACCTACCTTGAAATCTCAAACCAAGTTTTGAGGCTTTAATTCCTTGGAAAATACTGCTGCGTCTAGCTCAGTTGTCCCCAAGCTTTTTGGCACCAGGGACCAGTTTCATAAAGGCAATTTTCCCAAGGACAGAGGGAGGGGAATGGTTTGGGGATGGAACTGCCACCTCAGATCATCAGGGATTAGATTCTCATAAGGAGCATGCAGCCCGGATCCCCCACACGCGCAGCCACGCAGCCCGGATTCCTCACACGCGCAGCCACACAGGAGAATCTAATGCTGAGTGGAGCTCAGGTGGTCATGTTCACTTACCCGCCGCTCACCTCCTGCTGTGACGCCCGGTTCCTAACAGGTCACGGAACAGTAGGTTTAGTGCCAGTCCTAGGCCTGGCGGTTGGGGACCCCTGGTCTGGCTGTATTCCATCTGGCAAGTTATCTTGGCTGGTGACAAATGTGTCCAGGGCTAAGCCTCAAATGAACCAATTAACTGAGGTCTCCCTGGACCCAAACTAATTTTGGTGTCAGTGGTCACAGCAAAAGTGTGTTTACAACAATGCAAATCCAACATTGCGCTGGGAACAACTCAAATTCAATGATTAAGCCACCATCCACGAGGGGCTGCAGAAGAGTAGACTATATACTATGAGTTCCTGTAGCATTAATGGCTTCTAGAAAGTAATGAATGCCCTAGTACACCGATTCTCAACTCAAGGGTCCACAGGCCTCCTTGACGCACTGAGCGCCTCAGTGAGAGCACATCACAAGCTCTGCTGCCCTAGGGTAGAGAGGAAGGTAAAACCCCAAGCAGCAGAAGTACTGTTCTGCTCCCAAGCCAATCACCTGAAGACAGCTTTTGCCTTTCTTAAGACTTGAATATATAAACTGGTAACTTTAAAAAAGAAAACTGCTGGGGAAAAAAATAACCTTAATTTTTTTTTTTGTACAATTTTTTACAATTTTTTAAAGATGGAGTCTCACTCCGTCGCCCAGGCTGGACTGCAGTAGCGCGATCTCAGCTCATCACAAGCTCCGCCTCCCAGGTTCAAGCCATTCTCCTGCCTCAGCCTCCCCAGTAGCTGGGACTACAGGGGCCCGCCACCACACCCAGCTAATTTTTTTTTATTTTTAGTAGCGATAGGGTTTCACCATGTTACCCAGGATGGTCTCGATCTCCTGACCTCAAGTGATCCGCTGCCTCGGCCTCCCAAAGTGCTGGGATTACAGGCATGAGCCACCACGCTGGGCCATCAACTCCATTCTTGAGCTCCATCTTTTCCACAGTCAGGCAGGCTTCCAAGTGAACTGAACTTGACAAATGCAGAGCAATTAAATTCTTTATTATAAAATCTCAAAATGTCCACCTTAACTGAAGGCCAATCTTCTGAAATGGGGTCAAAGGCAATCCTGCTGTTTCTCTCTGAAAGCTAAACTCCCTTACGGTAATAGGAGAACACCCAGAATTTTATTCCCAGCCTTCGCGTGCAAAAGGCAGTTTGCATTCTTAGGAAACACCTAAGTGTCACCTAAACCATAAATATTTCCATCTACTCCATTCAACCCAATTAAAGAAAACAAAACGATGAGAAAAATAGGAACTCAACAGAAATAAATTTCACATCATTTTCTACTATTGTCAACATTCAAAGGTTGCTTCAAATTAAATACTTTTAATTATCATTCTAGCCAGGATCACACTAAATAGGATCTCATGACAGTCACATACGCAGCTATTTCACCTAAACTGTGGCACAGAATGCTCTGCCATGAGTCACAAGCAGCACAGTGATCATCACCCACAAGGACAGGTTGCTGGGGTGAAGCGCCCTTTGCTTTCATGTTTACATTCTTCTCAACTGCATCTCACTTTCCTAAAGGCCCCGGCCACACAGTTCTTTTAGGGATTAAAGTAGGAGGAAAAAAATAAAGAGAAGCCAACATCCATCCTTAAAGAAAAAAAGTAAATCCATTTTATGGTGAGCTTCACCACGGACAAATCTGGAATCAGTGTTCTCCAGTCTGAACAAAGTCTTCTGTGACCTGGGAGAGTGTGGTCAGGTACTGCCAGCTCAGGGCAGCCAAGAGCATGACAAACGACAGGTAGAGGGGGGAGTAGTGGCTTCGGGAGATCAGCTGACAGTTGGGAAGATTCTGCGTCCGGATGGTGGAGATGATCTGCCTTGTTTTACTAGAAGATGGGTCTGAGTCGGGGATTCTATGATAAATCTGTGAAAGACACGGGGAAAATGGTAAGTGCTATGTGCTTCACATTTTCCGTGGCTACTTACAACCCTCCACTGGTAGGTAGTTTATGCCTATTTTACCAGCGAGGAAAGGGAGGCTCAGAGAACATGAAGTAACTTACCCAAAGCCACCCCAATGATAAGGTGGGGATGTCAGCCCCAGCCTTCTCATCGCAAAGCCTGTCTTCCTGAGCAAACGGGAAGCACAGGTGTGCATACTGCACCCCGGAGGCCCTCAAGAGCAGCGGCTGAGCCACATTGATCTTCCCATCCCCAGCACCTCACAGTGCCCTTCCAGGAGATAAGTAAGGTGAATAAATGAAGAGAAATCTTGGTTGTGACGGTCCCCGGTAATACAATTAGTGGCAAAACGTTTGAGTCCTTTGATGATCACTTCTAATATACAGGCATGACAGCACAGCCAGAAGCTGCAGTCACTGGTCCTCAGACGTGGCCTTACCTAAAACAGAGCCGCTAAGGCCAAAGGGACCGTCTAGATGCTTGGTTGCTAGCCCAAACCCCACTTTCCATTTACCTGAAAGCACACAGTAGGTTTTTGCAAACTCAATTATTCAGGTCTTAAAAACCTACCAGTCTCGGTCAAGGAGTTACATCTGCTTGTCAAGGACAGGTTGTGGCAGACTTTTCATCTACATGCCTGGCATATAGTTGAAGCAAAAGAAATACTTGAGGGGTTTGAGAAAGGGCCTCACTCTGCCCAGGTTGGAGTGCAGTGGTGCCATCTCAGCTCACTGCAACCTCCACCTCCTGAGTTGAAGCGATTCTCATGTCTCAGGCTCCCAAACAGCTGGGATTACAAGTGTGTGCACCACCACGCCTGGCTAAATTTTGTATTTTCAGTAGAGATGGGGTTTCACCATATTGGCCAGGCTTGTCTCGAACTCCGGACCTCAAGTGATCTGCCTGCCTCAGCCTCCCAAAGTGTTGGGATTACAGGTGTGAGCCACAGTGCCGGGCCTGATGATTAAATGACAGAGGCTCCTGTAAGTGCTTACTGGACTGAAATAAGCTCTTGTGCAATGCTGTGCTACAGGAGCTCCTCTGTGAGTCCATGTGGTACTTCCAGGTCTCAGCAGTTCTACTTACAACAACAGAATATGGAATCAGTTTGATAATCATTTAAAACTCTCATCTATGAACATCTAAACTCCCATTAAAGCAAAAACATCATTTGGCAAAAAACAAAAAAAGGCAGATTCTGATTTGACAGGTTTGGGTGGGGGCTGATGTCTAACGGGCTCCCAGGTGATCCCCAGCGGCTGCTGGCTGGGGACCATCCTTGAGCAGCAAGGCACCTGGGGTCCAAAGAGCCTGATGATGCTCTGACTTAACCACAGGAGGGCACAGAAAGTGTGCAGAGACACGAACAAGATTCTCCCTGCCAAGGAATCACTTTGGCAGAGAGGGGAACGGGGGTTTCTGGCCGTTTGGCTGAGCATTTATTTATATCCCAAAATAGCAGGTTGATCTTCTCCCCAACTGACAGGCGTCCAGGCTGGTTTAAAGTGGCGGCTGCTCCACGGTGGGGTGAGGGCCCTGCAGAGTGTGGCCACCTGCTTGGGAAGGCATGGGGCTGCACTCCCAAGTCCTCACTAAGCACTGGAGATGCATCAGGAGGTCCTCTGGCAAGCCCCTTCCAGGTGCATGCTCGCTACAACACTAAGTCCAGAGATCCTACAGAGTCAACATTTCCTCCTTTCTCACTGCAAAGGACAGACTCGGTCAGCGAGGAGAAACGGGATCAGTGTTCATATCTGGACACCAGCAGGAGGCCAGACGACTTGTGGCTTTTATACAACATGTTTTCATTTAAAACTTTACTTGTAAAATGTCCTTACTGCTGAAACTAAAACCATTAACAGGTTCTACGGCTTAAGACTGAGAAATCTTCAGAGATTTTTCTAAATCAAATCAACTTAAGTATTAATATTAACATTTCTCCCCAAATGCCTTGAGTTTTACTAGGGTAACTTTAAACAAAACAACTTGATGCCCTAAGCCAGAGGTCAGCAAACCTCTCATTCAAGGGCCAAAAATATTTTTAGCTTTACAAGTCATCCCCGTTACAGCTCCTCAACTCGGCCGTTACCTTGCAAAAGCAGCCACAGAAGATATAGAAGCAAATGGGAGTGGCTGTATTCAGATAAACTTTATTCACAAAAACAGGGCTCGGCCAACTGTAGATTGTCCACCCCACCCTTACCCTCAAACTATGAATTACCACTAGGATTTAATTCCAGTAGTTAAGGAAAAATCAAATACATCTGAATTTTAATACAGTAATGGAATTGGCCACAAAATGTTTAAAAACTGGTTTCTCTCGGGCGTGGTGGCTCGTGCCTGTAATCCCAGCACTTTGGGAGGCCGAGACGGGCGGATCACAAGGTCAGGAGATCGAGACCATCCTGGCTAACGCGGTGAAACCCCGTCTCTACTAAAAGTACAAAAAAAAAAAAAAATTAGGCGGGCACGGTGGCGGGCCCCTGTAGTCCCAGCTACTCTGGAGGCTGAGGCAGGAGAATGGTGTGAACCTGGGAGGCGGAGCTTGCAGTGAGCTGAGATCCGGCCACTGCACTCCAGCCTGGGCGACAGAGCGAGACTCTGTCTCAAAAAAAATTAATAAAAAAAATAAAAATAAAAACTGGTTTCTAAAACTAGTGATCAGAATAAAACTGCAAAACTGAAACACTCTGAACTTACTACATAAAATGTTTCTAATTTATATAAAATGAAGAAATGGTGCTTAATATGGCAGGATTCCATTTAGAAAGGGTAGTTGAACCCCTTAGAATTGGGGTTTACATCATGGATTCTGATGTCAGACAGACCTGGGTTCAAATGATCACTGCAGCCATGAGGCTGGGGCTCGAGTTTCCCTGAGATTACTCCTACCCACCTACTCGGTCACTACCCCAGGCACATAGCTCAAAATAAGTCCTGGCTACATGGCAAACTGGAGCGTCTCCTTGGTAGCAATTTTTTTGGTCAGTGGCTGAATACTTTCATCTAGTGACTATAAAATTTTAGGATTTTTAAAAGCGATTTGGCCTTCTCTTAGACTTCTATAGGTGCCTCTGATAGAAGTTTTGGACATCAGCATTTCTATGGCAGACAGAAGGTAGGGAGGAAATATAAGGACAATATGCAACATGCAAGAGAAATCAGAAATAGCTATTTTGTATAATTCTATTTAGAGGAAAACACTGTTGCAAACCATATTCCTGTAAAGGCATAACAAGGGGACTAGAAGGATGTACAAAACCATGGACAATGGTAACCTCTGGGGAGGGAGCTCAGGCAAAGAAAAAATGATGAGGGGTGTGTATGTTTTCATAAAGTCTACAGTGTTTCAATCTCAACAAGACCACACCTGAGGATCACAGCATCATCCTGGGCCTCTGCTCACCAGATGCCAGTAGCAGCCGATTCCTGTCCTCTTGTGGGAGGGGAGCAAATCACCTCCATTGACAAACCGCTGCTCTAGGGTCTAGACATTACAGAGACTTCTGGTCTCTAAGAAGTAATTTCTTTTTTGAGACAAAGTCTCACTCTATCACCCAGGCTAGAGTGCAATGATGAGATAACACAGCTCACTGTAGCCTCGACCTCCCAGGCTCAAGTGATCCACCTGCCTCAGCCTCCTGAGGCAGCTGGGACCACAGGCGCGTACTACCATGATCAGCTAATTTTTAAATTATCTGTAGAAATGGGGTCTGGCTATGTCACCCAGGCTGGTCTTAAATTCCTGGCCTCAAGTGATCCTCCCACCTTGGTCTCCCAGAGTGCTGAGATTTCAGGAGTGAGATACGGTGCCTGGCCAGAAATAAATTTTCTGAACCTAGTCAGGTATTACAGATTTGACCTGAGAAGGTATGTTTTCTTTTTATAGCATGCTTTTGGTATTTGAAATGAAATTTTCCAAAGAAAATTTAGGAAATAATTGCAACTGGATGGCTTATCCTTGGCCTAAATTCCCTACTGTGATTTTTCAACTGAGGCCTGTGGCATAATGAAAGTACCTGACTGGGTGTCAGGACACATGGACGGGAGCCAGAGATCCACTCAATTGCGTACTGCATCAGCACAGACAAGCTTCAACCTCACATTCCTCACCATCAGCAAGAAGCTTGGTTGGCCTCCTGCATCATCTTGCAGCTCAAAATCTATGATTGTACTCAGGGGCTCCATCCTACAGTCTTGCTCCATTTATCTCCTCTCGCCAGGGTACTACACAGCAGTGAGCAATCTGCTCGACTCCTGTGCATAGATTTGTTTCCTAACAAAGGATATCAACTCCTGTCTCTTTAGGCCATAGGAGAGTGAGTTGTTAGGATCATCTAATATCCAAACATGTTTAAACAGTGACATTACTAAATCATAAAAGTAGCTACAAATTATCCAAGTAGTTAAATAAAAACCCACCTCTTCCATATACTGATATATGATGGCTTTGACAGCTGGCATGTTGGTGGCATCCATCATCAGGGTCACCGCTTGCCCTTTCCGAATCTTCACTGCCCCTTTGAACACCTGCTGGTTATTGTAACAGGCAGCCAAAGTGGCAATGGCCATCACCTACAGAGAGCAAGAAGAGAGGGGAAAAAAGAAGAGATAGTGTTGTAAGCTATCATTATCACAAAAAGGTAAAAAAACCTTCTGTCGAATGGGCAATTGCTAACCGCTAATGAACTAAGATGTAATTAATCAAGAAAAAATACCCACGAAGAAAGTACGCCAAGATTTTTACCTTCCCGACTACTGCCTTTCTCAACAACACACAGAATTAAGCAGTCTAAAACAATTCTACAGTTTAGCCACAAAAGTTCCATTTTATTTGGAAAAAGCAAACACAAGTAAATCCAACATTTTCCATGCTAGAGCAATGGATTATTAGATCTGAAATATCTATTTCAACATAATATACGGAAAGAAATTTCTGTTTTACTTGTTTTTCTATTTTCCTACAACAAACATAATCATTACATATTTAAAACTAATGCCAGGGGAGAACAACAGAAGGGGATTAATTTCCTGTGCTCATAGATAAACTATTTCTAGGTAAATTGAAACATGAGACAAGGATATAGATTTTACTTTCAACCACCATTCCAAGTTGGTCATTAGAACAAGATCAAACCAAGTTCCCAAATCAGTTAAACGCTATTTTTGCAGTAGTATCTGAAATACTTGGTAAAGGCAACTAAAAAGTGTAAGGTCCTAGCATACTGAGGGACTAGGTCTACAGGACCAGGTTCTTGTTATCCTGGGTCTAGGAAAAGGACAGCAATAATTACATGCGTAATGAAGACTTTTTAATGATAACAGCCTCACCCATGTTTTACCCAGCACTCCTCATAAATCTAGGCCAAAGACCTTGACTTAGCTGAGGATAAGAACCTAACTAGTTTAGAACAGCTGTGGAAAAGAGTAAATCCAGAAAGAAGGTTCTGAAAAGGAGCAGGCCTAACCTCAAGGCTGAGATGAGTCTGGTGGCTGGAAGCAAAGCGGGGTGCTATGAAACCCCCAGCACAATCAATTGGAGCCATCATCTTTTCAAGGAATCATATCCTTGAATACAGCACAGCAAAATCCACCCTTACGCCCACCCCACTCCCTTTAGCCCCATATCCACCCAGAGGAGTCCCATTCCCTACCTGCGGAATAGCACAGAAGTTAAACACACTCTGGTTTCTGAGTCTCGAAAGGTAGGTGATGACATCTGGGATGTGGTGCAGTGCATTGGTTATAAGTTCATTCAGGCACTGCACGGCCAAGTCAATATTCTCCGGCTTGGCAAAATCCCCTAACTTCTTAACATACCTGCTCCAAACCTAGACAGATGAGAAGATTAAGGAACAGGTCAGCATGTGCACAGGGGAGAATTTACAAATAATATTAAAGGATCTTTGTGCATAAGAACTATGACACAGGCTGGGCGTGGTGGTTCACGCCTGTAATCCCAGCACTTTGGGAGGCTGAGGAGGGTGGATCATGAGGTCAGGAGTTCAAGACCAGGCTGGCCAAGGTGGTGAAACCCTGCCTCTACTAAAAATACAAAAATTTGCTGGGTGCGGTGGCAAAAAAAAAATAAAACAATGATATACAGTAAAGTCTCTCTTAGCTGCACACTCATCTTTCACCAAGATCAAGTTTGTTTTAAGCTCCATGCAATAGCTATTTCTGACTACCAGTAAGGGTCCATTTGCAACCTAGAAGTGAGTTAAGTATTGGAGAGCATGTCCTTAGGGACAATTAGTGCGACGCTGCACTACTTGGACGAATTCAGTCTAAAGAGGCTCCTGTTAGAGCTGTCAGTCTACTTCTGAAAAAAAAACCCGATATTCAAAAATGTTATAATTGTACTGTAGACTAAACACTAAACGTTCTCAAGATGGCCAGGCCTCTAAATAATGACTAATATTATATTCCTACTCTGGTAAGAATGCTGCTGAAAGCCATACCTGGGAAACGAGCTGAGTCTATCCTCTAAGTATATTACCTCCCTGGATCCTGATAATTAGAAAGTAAAATAAAACCCTCAGTTCTAACAGTGGGATTCGGCTTGATGATTTTTAATGATATTATTTAGAGGATTCTCTGAAGCTAGCAAAAGTTCTGGAAAGATAGCGTTGACGGTTATATAAAATCATTAATGTACACTTAATGCCACTGAATGATACACTTAAAAATAGTTAAAATGGCAAATTCTCTATTATGTACATTATAAATAAGAAAATGTTAAGTATATATACATACAGTTAAAAAGAGATAACAAGAAGTGTTGGTGAGGATGTGGAGAAACTGGAACTCTCACACTGCCGACGGGAATGTAAAATGGTGGGGCCACCTTGGAAAAGAGTCTGGCAGCTCCTCACAAGGTTCGAGCTGCTGTATGAACCAGCCATTCCATTTCTCAGTATAGACCCAAGAAAAAGGAAAACACACATCCACACAAAACCTTATATGCAAATGTACACAGTACTATTCACCATAGCCAAAAAAATGGAAAGAACCCAAATATCCTTCAACTGATGAATGGATAGATGTGGTCTGTCCACACAGTGGAATAATACTGGGCAATAAAAAGGAATAAAGCACTGATGCAATGCCCCAGCATGGAAGAGCCCTGAAAACACACTAGCAAGCCAGGCGCAGTGGCTCAAGTCTGTAATCCCAGCACTTTGGGAGGCTGAGACGGGCGGATCATGAGGTCAGGAGATCGAGACCATCCTGGCTAACCTGGTGAAACCCCGTCTCTGCTAAAAACTACAAAAAACTAGCCGGGCGAGGTGGCGGCGCCTGCAGTCCCAGCTACCCGGGAGGCTGAGGCAGGAGAATGGCGTGAACCCGGGAGGCGGAGCTTGCAGTGAGCTGAGATCCGGCCACTGCACTCCAGCCTGGGCGACAGAGCGAGACTCCATCTCAAAGAAACAAAAAAAAAAAAAAAAACACACTAGCAAAAGAAGCCAATCACCTAGGACCACATTTGGCATGATTCAACTACTATGAAATGTCCAGAACCTTTATTAAGCATTCTGTGCTAGAAGTTCATCTCATTTTATTCACACCACCATACTGCGGTAGAAATAATTCTATTTTACAGATAAAGGAAGTGAATGAGAAGAGCAGGGCTCTGCGCCTGTGTGTGCAGGATGGTGTGGCTCATGCTCATGAATCACATGCCTGTGGCTGATGTTCTGTCTGGGAGACAATGGAACAGTGGTCAGGTGCTGGCCGAGCAGCCAGGAGACTGAGACCCTACTTCCAAGGCAGCCACTGCCTCGCTGTGCATCCCCAGACAAACCCCTTCCCTTCTTGGAGCCCTGTTGTCAGTAAAAGATGGGTAGACAAGAGTGGCTTCTCAACCCTGGCTGCACACAAGTCACCTAGGAAACTTAAAAGGCCGTGGCCGAGCTCTGGGTAGTGTTGTTGTTTCTGTTTTTTTTTAGAGACAAGGGTCTTGCTCTGTCACCCAGGCTGCTGGAATGCAGTGGTGTGATCATGGTTCACTGCAGCCTTGAACTCCTGGGCTCAGGAAATCCTCCTGCCTCAGTATCTCAAGGAGCTAGAACTATACGGGCATGCCGCCATGCCCAGCTAATTTTTAAATTTTTTTTTTTTTTTTAATGGAGTCTCGCTCTGTCACCCAGGCTGGAGTGCAGTGGTGCGATCTCAGCTCACTGCAACCTCTGCCTCCTGGGTTTGAGCGATTCTCCTGCATCAGCCTCCCAAGTAGCTGGCACTCCAGGCATATGCCATCACGCTTGGCTAATTTTTGTAATTTTAGTAGAGATGGAGTTTTGCCATCTTGGCCAGCCTGGTCTCAAGCGCCTGAACTCAAGTGATCCACTCACCTGGGCCTCTCAAACTGCTGGCATTATAGGCGGGCAGTCACTGTGCCTGGCCAATTTTTACTTTTTTTTTTTTTATTTTATAAAGACAGGGTCTCACTACGTTGTCCAGGCTGTTCTTGATATCCTGGCTTCAGTGATGTTCCCGCCTTGGCCTCCCAGTGTGGAGATTACAGGCGTGAGCCACCGCACCCGGCCCCCAGGGTAGTTTAAACGTGAATTTTTCTTAGGAGTAAGACTCAGCATCTTTTCAGATTTTAATAATCATCTGTATGTCTCTTCCTGTGAACAATCTGTTCTTATCTCCTTGCCCATTTTCTATGGGGCAGTTGGTCTTTTCTTAACTTTTAGAAGTTCTTTTATATTAGGAATATGAACCCTTTATCTGCTCTGTGAGTTGCAAATATTGTTTCCCCCTTTGTCACTTATTTTTCTTGAGATGGTCTCATTCTGCCACCTAGGCTGGAGTGCAGTGGTGTGATCATAACTCACTACAACCCTGAGCTCCTGGGCTCAAGGGACCCTTGTGCCTCAGCCTCCTGAATAGCTAGGAATACAGGTACATGCCACCATGCCCGGCTAATTTTTTAAATTTAGTTTTTTCTACTTTCTTTAATTTTTATTTTTGCTCTCTTTCAGCAGAATCATTTTCAAACAATTTTTGGTAGAGATGGTGTCTTGCTGTGTTGCTCAGGCTGGTCTTGAACTCCTGGCCTCAGCACTGGGATTACAAGTATGAGACGCCTCACTCATCTTTTTAAAAATTTAAAGTACTTGGCTGCAGGAAACAATTTTATGGAAAGCAAAAGGTAAATGCTGGAATAAATTCAGGAAACAGTCATAAAATTTTCTAGTTTCTTTCTGAACAAAATCAGTATCAAAATCTTTCCGTTCCCTGTCTATGTTTTAATTAAGTTAAAGATCGACCCTTGTCTCTTATTACAGACATCTGGAGTGTTTTGTCTACCTGGCATCCCTTTCCCCTTCTTGCGGCAGAATTCTTTCTTTGGGGGAAATCCATTCTGTGTGTACTGTGTAGACATAATCCAGGTGAGGCTGGAGAACTCAGTTGCATAGCAACTGATTCAGGGCTGGGCAGAAGAACCAAGCCCTTCCTCTTTTTTTGAGATGGAGTCTCACTCTGTCGCCCAGGCTGGAGTGCAGTGGTGTGATCTGAGCTCACTGCAATCTCTGCTTCCTGGCGACTCTCCTGCCTCAGCCTCCCAGGTAGCTGGGATTACAGGTGTACACCACCACACCTGGCTAATTTTTGTATTTTTTAGTAAAGACGGGGTTTCACCATGTGGGCCAGGCTGGTCTCGAATTGCTGACCTCAGGTGATCCGCCCACCTCAGCCTCCTAAAGTGTTGGGATTACAGGCGTGAGCCACCGCACTGGGCCGAACAAAGCCCTTCCTAAGAACTTTTTGTTAAGCTAGTGCACATGGGTTATCATCATGTCCACCACCTGGAGAAAGACGGTCTGAAAGAAAGCAAAGACAGCAAGGCTTGAATACACTGATTACAACGTGTAATCCTGGGATTCGGCCAGTCTATCTGAAGCAAGCTCATCTCAAACTATCCGATTTTCCACATCCTCTTACGCTGCCTGGGGGAGGTCTGACTTGTGTTTCTGTCACTCCCAATCTCAAGAGTTAAATGATTTTTCAGAGAATGTCTAAAATTTTTTTCCCCCAAACTACCCTGAATCTGTTACCTCTTGAGGCCAAAACTCTCTTCCTTCTTGCTGGTCTTCCAGATAGTCACGAATGATGTTTGTTTTCTGCAGAAACAGGCCCATAGAGTTGGCACGTTCCGTATCTTCACCAACTAAGGGGTCTTCGAACTCTGAAGCCGAGAAGAGACGGGAAAGGCCAATTCCTACCAGCCCAGCGACATAGTGGCAGTACTGCAAGAGATGATTTTTGAAGTACTTTAATAATGGAATTTTTATTAAAAGGGACACACTAGAGATCATTAGCTCCAAAAAAGCAGGTTCAAAACAGAATGGGTAAGAATGCATTTTGATTTTAAAACACAAATATACATACCAGAATTTTAAAAAAAACATCCAAGAAGGATGTGCTCATAAGATTTAACAGTGGTCTCTGGCTGATCGGAATCTGATGTTTTTATTTTTTACCTTATTTTCTAAATTTCTACAATGCACATGTACTGCTACTATAATAAAAGGCTATTGAAAAAAACTAGTCTAGTAAACATTTTTTATTTTATTTTACTATTTTTTTTTCAGAGATAGAGTCTCATATGTTGCCCACGTTAGACTCAAACTCCTGGGCTCAAGCAGTCTTTCTGCCACAGCTTCCCAAATAGCTGGGATTGTAGGCAAACACCACTGTGTCTAGCCTTACCTTACGATAAACTTTTTTTTTTTTTTTTTAGATCAAGTCTCACTTTGTCACCTGGGCTGGAGTGCAGTGGCACAATCTCAACTCACTGCAACCTCTGCCTCCTAGGTTCAAGTGATTCTCCTGCCTCAGCCTCCTGAGTAGCTGGGATTTATAGGCGCCCACCACCACGTCCAGCGAATTTTTGTATTTTTAGTAGAGATGGGGTTTCACCATGTTGGCCATGCTGGTCTTGAACTCCTGACCTCAACTGATCTGCCCGCCTTGGCCTCCCAAAGTGCTAGGATTACAGGCCCAAACCACCACACCTGGCTTAGCTTTACAATAAACTTTTTGATACATAAAATTGTGAGAGAAGGCAACGATGAAAGATGGAATATTCTGGCTAACAGAAACTAAGACAATACTAAGTATAGTTGAATCTTTTTTTGACCAACCTGAAAACATTTGAAGATCTGCAGGCCCTCAGAATCACCATTATATGAAAGAACAAATAACTATCATATGTTCTTGACACTGTTTTAAGAACTTTGCATATTCAATCCTCACAAACATTTATCAGGTACATAGCGCTATGATCTCCATTTCAGATGAGGAAACTGAGGCACAAAGTTAATTAACTTGCCCAACATTGCCCATCTGAGAAAAAAAAAATTAGCCAGGCACGGTGGCACATGCCAGTGGTCCCAGTTACTCAGGAGGCTGAAGTAGGAGGATCACTTGAACCCAGGAAGGTGGGGCTGCCATGTCTGTGGCAGGGGCTAAGGGTTCAAAACTAGGTAGTCTGACTTAAGTGCCAGGCTTTAACAACTTTGCTAAAACGTCCCCCCCGCCCCCGCCTTTTTTTTTTTTTTGAGGCGGAGTCTCGCTCTGCCGCCCAGGCTGGAGTGCAGTGGCCAGATCTCAGCTCACTGCAAGCTCCGCCTCCCGGGTTCACGCCATTCTCCTGCCTCAGCCTTCCTAGTAGCTGGGACTACAGGTGACTGCCACGTCACCCGGCTAGTTTTTTGTATTTTTAGTAGAGACGGGGTTTCACTGTGTTAGCCAGGATGGTCTCGATCTCCTGACCTCGTGATCCGCCCGTCTCGGCCTCCCAAAGTGCTGGGATTACAGGCTTGAGCCACCGCGCCCGGCCCCCCCCTTTTTTTCAATTTTTCTTTTAGGGATAGTGTAACTTTCCCTCTCTCAAAAGAGATTTCAGTAAAGGCAAGTCTTAATTGTCAAATACTTTTTTTCCAAGACACCAATTTGTTATAAGCTATCCTCCTCTGAAAAGGGTATCCTAAGACAACTTAACACAACATTCACATACAATAATTGTCTATTAGTTAACTTAAGAAGAGAAAAGTAAAGAAGGTAAGCTCTGGAGTGTCATTAGGAAGGGTAAAAGTTAGGCAATGACCAAAGTTCACACTTGTAATCCCAGAATTTTGGGAGGCTGTGGAGAGGGCATTGCTTGAGCCCAGGAGTTTCAGACCAAGCCTGGCCAACAAAGCAAGACCCTATCTCTGTAAAAAACTTTAAAAGGCTGACTGTGGTGGCTCACACCTGGGGGGCCAAGGCAGGTGGATCGCTTGAGTCCTCCAGGAGCTCAAGACCAGCCTGGGCAACATGATGAAAACCTGTCTCTACCAAAAAATTACAAAAATTAGCCAGGTGTGGTGGTGTGCACCGATAGTCCCAGCTAATCGGGAGGCGGAGGTGAGAGGACTGCTTGAGCACAGAAGGTCGAGGCTTCCGTCAGCCTTGATCATGCCACTGCACTCCAGCCTGAGCGACAGAGCAAGACCCTGTCTCAAAAACAACAAAAATTAAAATAGATTAGCCAGGCACAGTAGCAACATGCCTGTGGTCCCAGTTACTCACGAGGCTGAGGCAAGGAAGACTGCTTGCGCCTGGGAAGTCAAGGCTGCCTTGTTTGTGCCACTGGATTCCAGTTTAGGTGACAGAGTGAGACCCTGTCTCAAAAAAAACAAAAGTCGCCTCTGATTGAAAGCAATACAAGGCCAGAGACGAATCGGGGCACAATGAACAGGCAAAGGGAAAGCACTTGAAATTTGTTCTAGGAGAAAAGTAACGTGAAAAAAGGAACATTTTGCTGAAATTACATGTAAATAAATTAGCTTTGGGCAGCTATACAAAATCTTAAAAAGAATTACTAGAAATTTAAAAAAATCATTAGTATATCTATAGTACTATCCAAAAATATATTTTAAGATTATAGTTCTTTTGGTAGAAATACTTCTAAAATGGAGATGTACATAATTCATCTTCCTCCAAAGTTGAAGAAAAAAAAACTCCTTAAAATATTTGGCTGGGTGCAGTAGTAGCTCATGCCTGTAATCCCAACATTTGGGAGGCTGGAGTGGGAGGACTATTCGATGCCAGGAGTTTGAGACTAGCCTGGGCAACATGGCAAAACCCTCTCTCTACAAAAAAAAAAAAAATACAAAATACAAAATTAGCTTGGTATGGTGGCATGCGCCTGTAGTTACAGCTACTCAGGAGGCTGAGGTGGGAGGATCATTTGAGCCCAGGAGGTTGAGGCTGCAGTGAGCTGTGATCACACCACTACACACCAACCTGGATGACAGAGCAAGACCCTGTCTCAAAAAAATTCAGTTTTATCTGATCAGAACTTCTATTCAACAACCTACAATTAAGTTTCCTGAATAAATCTGCACAACAGAAAATGAAGTTACTATCATAACCAGTGCTGGTTCTTGGCCAGAAGTTTTAACTTCAACTTTATTTTCTTTCAGATGGGGTCTTGCTCTGTCACCCAGGTTGGAGTGCAGTGGCGCAATCATGGCTCACTGCAACCTTGAACTCTCAGGCTCAAGCGATCCTCCCACACGTCAGCCTCCAGAGTAGCTGTGGCCACAGGCACATGCCACCAATGCCCTACTAATTTTTTGATTTTTTGAGAGATGGGGTCTCACTATGTTGCTTAGGCTTGTGTCCAACTCCTAGGCTCAAATGATCCTCTCACCTTAGCTTCCCAAAGGGCTGAGATTACAGGTAACCCACAGTGCCCGGCTAACCTCACCTTAAATGCAGAAATTGATTTCTGGCACTCATTATATGCTGTTAACTTGGGAAGCACAAACCAGCAGTTCCAAAGCTATTGCTGTCATGTTTTGAGGTTTGAAAAATTAAGAGACCCAAGACCTTAGACCCACTAACTTGGTGACTATGTAGCAGCATCTCTTTGGAGATCCTAATTTAAGCACTGTTAAAGGTATGAAATACATCAACACTTTAGATGTTTGAAATGTCTTTGACTGTTAAATTTGACTGGCTTTAAAATAATAAAATGTCTTTGCTTCCACAGAAGTGATAAGTCTTGCAAACACCATTCCTATGAAAAATAGGCAAGACTCCTAACCCTACCTTATGTTTTGATGTGTAGTTTAATCTTCATGGTCAATTATATCCCTTTGTCTAGATAATCACTTCTCTCCAATTCCCTACTCCTAACCTGGCCGATATCCTACATAGCTGCTGGTTTGGAATCAATTCCAAAGGGTCTATGATGAGACATTCAACCTAAACAGATGAATTGTAAAACCAGAGGGCCTGGAACTAGTGAACAACTTTTCTTGTTCTGAGCTTCACTATGAGGATTGCTAGCTGTGTGTAATACATCACACACAGACACTGTTTTACAAGACTAACCTTGTCCCACTCCTGTTCAGAGGTCACATGCTTATCCAAAAATTCTGCCATCCCAATTCCCATTCTCTGGCAAATGTCGGCAATCACCGTTTGGTATTTCTCAGCCAGATTTCTAAACTCGAGGGAGATCTGAAATAGAAACCGTAAAAACACAGAAATCATGAAATATGTGCAGACATGGCACCAAAGATCACAAGGCAAACAACGGTGGAATTAATTATCACTCTGCAATGGTTCATCTATAAGCCTAATTTAGGTCATACATGTTTTGTTTTTGTTTTTGAGATGGAGTCCCGCAATGTTGCCCGGGCTGGAGGGCAATGGCGCCATCTCAGCTCACTGCAAACTCCGCCTCTCAGGTTCAAATGATTCTCCCGCCTCAGCCTCCTGAGTAGCTGGGATTACAGGAATGCACCACCACGCCCAGCTAATTTTTGTATTTTTAGTAGAAATGGGGTTTCACCATGCTGGCCAGGCTGGTCTCAAACTCCTGACCTCATGATCCACTAGCCTTGGCCTCCCAAACTGCTGGGATTACAGGTGTGAGCTACTGTGCCCAGCCTCATGTTTCTTATTATAGCATAAATTTTATAAATATTATAATAGAAGGGTCTAAAAATGCTAACGTTTCTAGATTAAAAAGAAGTTTCAAAGTCCCACTACACACTTCATCTTTCCAATGTATAACGAGATGCTTCAACATAACGCTGAGTACAAGAATTTTAGGGAGAACAGCTTGTTTAGACAAACCTCATGATGAGAAAGATTCCTTTATGCAAACATGGATCAAGCACTACCTATGTAACAAGTATCATTCTAGGCACTGGGGATGTATATCACGGACACAAACAGAAACTCAGACCTGGAGTTGCTTCCAAGATGCCCAAAGAGGAACAGCTCTGGTCTACAGCTCCCAGCAAGATCAACGCAGACACTGGGTGATTTCTGCATTTCCAACTGAGGTACCTGGTTCATCTCATTTGGACTGGTTGGACAGTGGGTGCAGCCTATGGAGGGCGAGCTGAAGCAGGGCGGGGCATCGCCTCACCCGGGAAGCGCAAGTGGTCGGGGGATTTCCCTTTCCTAGCCAAGGAAAGCCGTGAGTGACTGCACCTGGAGGAACAGTACACCTCTACCCAAATACTACGCTTCGCTTTTCCCACAGTCTTCACAACTGGCAGACCAGGTGATTCCCTCCAGTGCCTGGCTTGGCGGGTCCCATGCCCACGGAGCCTTGCTCGCTGCTAGCACAGCAGTCTGAGATCAAGTTGGGATGCTGGAGCTTGGCGAGGACAGGCACATCTGCCATTGCTGAGGCTTGAGTAGGCCTATGTTCACAGTGTAAACAAAGCAGCAGGGAAGCTCAAACTGGGCAGAGTCCACCACAGCTCAGCAAGGCCTACTGCCTCTCTAGATTCCACCTCTGCGAGAAGGGCATATCTAAACAAAAGGCAGCAGACAGCTTCTGCAGACTTAAACGTCCCTGCCTGACAGCTCTGAAGAGAGCAGTGGTTCTCCTAGCATGGTGTTCGAACTCCGATAATGGACAGACTGCCTCCTCAAGTGGGTCCCTGACCTCCATGTAGCCTGACTGGGAGACTCCTCCCAGTAGGGGCCAACAGACACCTCATACAGGTGGATGCCCCTCTTGGACAAAGCTTCCAGAGAAGGATCAGGCAGCAATATTTGCTGTTCTGCAGCCTCCGCTGGTGATACCCAGGCAAACAGGGTCTAGAGTGAACTTTCAGCAAACTCCAACAGACCTGCAGCTGAGGGACCTGTTAGAAGGAAAACTAACAAACAGAAAGGAATAGCATCAACATCAACAAAAAGGACATCCACACCAAAACCCCATCCATAGGTCAGCAACATCAAAGACCAAAGGTAGATGAGATGGGGAGAAATCAAAGCAGAAATGCTGAAAATTCCAAAAACCAGAACACCACTTCTCCTCCAAAGGAATGTAACTCCTCGCCAGCAAGGGAACAAAACTGGATGAATGAGTTTGAGGAACTGACAGAAGTAGGCTTCAGAAGGTTGGTAATAACAAACTTCTCCAGCTAAAGGAGCATGTTCTGACCCATCACAAGGAAGCTTAAAACCTTGAAAAAAGGTTGGACAAATGGCTAACTACAATAACCAGTTAGAGAAGAGCTTAAATGACCTGATGGAGCTGAAAACCACAGGACGAGAACTTCGTGAAGCATAGACAAGCTTCAAGAGCTGATTCGATCAGGTGGAAGAAAGGATATCAGTGACTGAAGATCACATTAATGAAATAAAGCAGGAAGACAAGATGAGAGAGAAAAGAGTGAAAAGAAATGAACAAAGCCTTCAGGAAATATGGGACTGTGTGAAAAGACTAAATCTACATTTGATTGGTGTACCTGCATACGGTGTACCCTACATTTGATTGGTGTACCTGAATATTGGTGTACCTGAATATGGGACTATGTGAAAAGACCAAATCTACATTTGATTGGTGTACCTGAAAGTGATGGGGAGAACGGAACCAAGTTAGAAAACATTCTTCACAATATTATCCAGGCCTAGCA
Source organism: Rhinopithecus bieti (assembly GCF_001698545.2). Lineage (NCBI taxonomy): Eukaryota > Metazoa > Chordata > Mammalia > Primates > Cercopithecidae > Rhinopithecus > Rhinopithecus bieti. Next base: position 200,226 of record NW_016807741.1, read on the forward strand.
AGGCAGGCCAACATTCAAATTCAGGAAATACAGAGAACACCACAAAGATACCCTTGAGAAGAGCAGTCCCAAGATACCTAATTGTCAGATTCACCAAGGTTGAAATGAAGGAAAAAATGTTAAAGGCAGCCAGAGAGAAAGGTCGGGTTACCCACAAAGGGAAGCCCATCAGACTAACAGCAGATCTCTCGGCAGAAACCCTACCAGCCAGAAGAGAGTGGGGCCAATATTCAACATTCTTAAAAGAATTTTCAACCCACAATCTCACATCCAGCCAAACTAAGCTTCATAAGCGAAGGACAAATAAAATCCTTTACAGACAAACAAATGCTCAGAGATTTTGTCACCACCAGGCCTGCCTTACAAGAGCTCCTGAAGGAAGCACTAAACATGGAAAGGAACAACCAGTACTAGCCACTGCAAAAAATGCCAAATTGTAAAGACCATCAACACTATGAAGAAACTGCATCAATTAATGGGCAAAATAACCAGCTAACATCATAATGACAGGATCAAATTCAAACATAAAAAATTACCTTAAATGTAAATGGGCTAAATGCCCCAATTAAAAGACACAGACTGGTAAACTGGATACAGAGTCAAGACCCATCAGTGTGCTGTATTCAGTAGACCCATCTCACGTGCAAAGACACAGACAGGCTCAAAATAAACGGATGGAGGAAGATCTACCAAGCAAACGGAAAGCAAAAAAAAAGCAAGGGTTGCAATCCTAGACTCTGATAAAACAGACTTTAAACCAACAAAGATCAAAAGAGACAAAGAAGGCCACTACATAATGGTAAAGGGATAAATTCAACAAGAAGAGCTATCCTAAATATATATGCACCCAGATTCATAAAGCAAGCCCTTAGAGACCTACAAAGAGACTCAGGCTCCCACACAATAATAATGGGAGACTTTAACACCCCACTGTCAATATCAGACAACAGATCAATGAGACAGAAAGTTAACAAGGATATCCAGGACTTGAACTCAGCTCTGGACCAAGCAGACCTAATAGACATCTACAGAACTCTCCATCCCCTATCAACAGAATATACATTCTTCTCAGCACCACATCACACTTATTCTAAAATTGACCACATAATTGGCAGTAAAACACTCCTCAGCAAATGTAAAAGAACAGAAATTATAACAAACTGTCTCTCAGACCACAGTGCAATCAAATTAGAACTTAGGATTAATAAACTCACTCAAAACCACACACCTACAAGGAAACTGAGCAACCTGCTCCTGAATGACTACTGGGTACGTAACGAAATGAAGGCAGAAATAAAGATGTTCTTTGAAACCAATGAGAACAAAGACACAACGTACCAGAATCTCTGGGACACATTTAAAGCAGTGTGGAGAGGGAAATTTATAGCACTAAATGCCCACAAGAGAAAGCAGGAAAGATCTAAAATTGACACCCTAACATCACAATTAAAAGACTTAGAGAAGCAAGAGCAAACA
>NW_016807741.1:203558-208206 GCF_001698545.2 Rhinopithecus bieti
AAGAGCTTCTGCACAACAAAAGAAACTATCATCAGAGTGAACGGGCAACCTACAGAATGGGAGAAAATTTTTGCAATCTATCCATCTGACAAAGGGCTAATATCCAGAATCTACAAAACACTAAAACAAATTTACAAGAAAAAACCAAACAACCCCATCAAAAAGTGGGCAAAGGATATGAACGGACACTTCTCAAAATAAGATATTTATGCAGCCAACAGACATATGAAAAAATGCACATCATCACTGGTCATCAGAGGAATGCAAATCAAAACCACAATGAGATACCATCTCACACCAGTTAGAACGGCGATCATTAAAAAGTCAGGAAACAACAGAAGCTGGAGAGGATGGGGAGAAACAGGAATGCTTTTACACTGTTGGTGGGAGTGTAAATTAGTTCAACCATTGTGGAAAACAGTGTGGCAATTCCTCAAGGATCTAGAACTAGAAATACTATTTGACCCAACAATCCCATTACTGGGTATATACCCAAAGGGTTATAAATCATGCCACTATAAAGACACATGCACACGTATGTTTATTGCGGCACTATTCACAATAGTAAAGACCTGGAACCAACCCAAATGTCCATCAATAATAGACTGAATAAAGAAAATGTGGCACATATACACCATGGAATACTATGCAGCCATAAAAAAGGATGAGTTCATGTCCTTTGCAAGGACATGGATGAAGCTGGAAACCATCATTCTTGGCAAAATATCACAAGGACAGAAAAACCAACACTGCATGTTCTCACTCATAAGCGGGAGTTGAACAATGAGAACACGTAGACACAGCGAGGGGAACATCACGTACCAGGGCCTGTTTGGGGGGCGGGGGCTGGGGAAGGATGGCATTAGGAGAAATATCTAATGTAAATGACAAGTTGATGGGTGCAGCACACCAACATGGCACATGTGTACCTATGTAACAAACCTGCACGTTGCACACATGTACCCTAGAACTTAAAAGTAAAATAATAAAAAAAAAAAAAAAAAAAAAAAACTCAGACCCTCGAAGAGCTTAGATTCTAGTGAGCAGATCTGCCAATCATTTCATCTCATTAGTTACCCAATTTATATTATGAAGCTATAGAGTCTCTCTCACTATTAAGGCTATACTTTTACATTCATTAAACAACTCAATATGAGGCATGCTGCCCAATACTTTTTCCATAGTCCAAGCCCTAATGCAGAAAAGTTGAAGTGATGTTTTTAAAATTTATTGTTACTGCCCAAATGTCGTGTTTTAACTTCAAAGAATTGTTCATAGGTTGACAAAATACAATATAAAAACACCATGGGAAGTCTTAAAACAAAACATGAGAGCCTATATATAATACTGCCAACAGTGGAGAGATGTGGTTAAACACTGAAAGCGTGCAATATACTCGGTCTGTGTTTATGGAAAAGTTAGAAAAACGTCCTCGGAAAACACCTAAAATTAAGGGCCCAGAGGAAACCAGGTGGCCGGCTGATTGCAAAGCACCAGGAATTCACATAATTTAGGATTTCTGATTAACATCAACTGTCAACATCCCCATGCTCCTCCCATAAAAAAAAAAAAATCAAATCAATCAAATCAATCTGGTCTTTCCAGAACTGTTTCCAAAAAGTTGTTCTTTGCAGAACAGCTGTTCAAGCTAATGCCAAAAGATAATTCCTTCTTGTGGCTGAAACAAACTAGTGATTCAACAAGAGGTTATTAGAATCCCTGAATCTCCATAGGACTCTGCTCCTTCCACAGATCCTTGGCTAGACCAGTTCTATTTATTAGAGAGGAAAGGCCAATGAGAGTGGGGAGGAGCTGAGACTCCTCCAAAACACTTTCACTTCTGAACTTGACCGATCCTTCCAACAACTTTTGGTATTTATTATACAATTGTACAGTTCCAAAAGCAAAAACAAAAACATACAGGAGAAAGTGACAATGAAGAGCCCTATGGTTTTTCCCAGAAACCCAGAGGACGGACAGGGCTCTGCTGACTCCACACTCAGTGCCCAGTTTTGTATATTCCCTGGGTACAACAATAAGCCCTCACATGTGAATTGAGCCAGGAGGGCTTTTTCCCCTTCCAGGTAATTCTGTTCCACAACACAGTAGTTTTCTGTGTTCTCAGATCACTTTCTGGTGACTCCAAGTACAAGAAGGAAGGTACTAGAGCAATTCCACAGGGATAATGGAGAAAGGCCAAATCCTACACAGGAGGTAAGAGGAGCAGGGAATACAAATACAAATTCCTCTGATTACAAACCTTAGGAGTACTGTGATCAAAACACTGGGTGGGTCTATCTTTGCCTAGGTTTAAACTGTTTTTGGTTTGTTGGCTTTGTGTTTTCAACCATTTTTTTTTTAAAGTGGCAGTAAAGTATGCCACTGACTAAGCACAAGGGATCTGAAGCCAGACCTTGCAGATTCACTGATTCTGCCACTTAACTTTACAGGTAATCCTAAGCAAACTACTTAATTTCTCTGTGCCTCAGTTTCCTCATCTACATAAAATGTAAATAATAACAGTATGTTATGTACTAGGTAATTTCCCTGTTAAATGATGTTGTAGATAAAATAATACAAAGAGTAAATTAACAATGAAATATATTTAGCAACTAACTCATAGTAAATTGCTCAGTAAATGAATGCTATTATCGCTATTATCATTTAAAAATAAGGAAATAAGGCTGTATTATTACTTAAATTATGTTTACAGGTAGAGTTCTAAGCTTTCTAGCTTTCCACTAGTACCAGCTGAGAAAGATACGTGGTCATGTATTGTATAATGATGTTTCAGTCAACGACGACTGCAAATACAATGTTGGTCCCTTAAGATTGTAACACCCTATTTTTACTAAACCTTTTCTATGTTTAAAGACACAAATACCACTGTGCTCCAAGTGCCTACAGCATTCAGTACAGTACCGTCCTGTAGTGGTGTGCAGCCTTGGAGCAATGGGCTGTACCACAGAGCCTACGTGTGTAGTAGCTATGCCATCTTGGTATGTGTGAGTACACTCTATGATGTTCGCAAAATGATGAAATCATCTATCAATGCATTTCTCAGAATGTATCCTGTGCCACTCATTAAGTGATGCATGACTGTGTTCTAATCGAACCCCTAATATACAGTGAGAGTTCTAGAAAGCCTGACTTGAACTGGTACCAACTAATGATCACTAAAGTATAAAGCATCAGGTTCAATCCACTGTACATCGAGATGGAGGTCACTTGGTTAGAACACTGTATTGAGGCTTATTCCTAAATTCTGCAAGGCCTGGGATAAGAGGACAAACGGAGGCCTACTACATGTAGCTAAAAATTTTTAAATGATCAATTGAGTTAACGACTTGTTAAATAAAATATATTCTATCCTCCTGCCTTGACAAACATATCTTCATAACAACCTGGTTGATTCAGGTTTGAATTTAAAATTCTTAGTCCCTCAGAGGTTTATTCCAAAAGGCAACAGGACACAGACAGCTGATCCTCATATCCCAGGCTCTTCCCTTCCACTGCTTCCTGAATCCCGCTCTCTCCAGCATGCGAGGCACCTCACATTCATTTGAGAGGATATCCCAGCCCTTAGTGCCAGGATCCATCTACCACACTCCCCAACACAGCCCTGGGCCATCACTCAGGCCCAAGGGCACAGTCAGTGGTGGCACATTCCCACCTGGAGGAGATGGACAGACCTTAGGAAACAGACTGTGTGGATGCAGACATGGGCTCAGGGATTCGGGGCAAGGAACTCCACATGTCCAGAACGTGGTGTAGGAGGTTCCACTTGCCCAAGTTAACAGCAGTACTGTGTGAGTGAGGCCAAGCTATTAGTCCTCTTTTACACTACTTGTTCTATCCTGGGACCTCTTAGCCAAAAGCTGATTGCAGGTCTAGCCCCACACAACTGGTTTCAAAGAGATGCTGGGCCACATCAGCACATATACAAATCATTCCTTAAGGAGACAAGGCACTATTAATTCCCATACAGTCCCATCTCAAGCTGAATCAGACTATAATTCAAGTAGCTTCAAATTATATATGCACACAAAACACACCACTTAGTGCATCTTCATATTCACAAAGGATACAAAAGGTTAACAACAGCGGAAATAGCAGTGGCCTGGCTTGCGCTTTCTGCTCCCTTTTACTCTCCCCAGGGCAACTCTGCTTTCGCGAGGACTGCATCTCTAACTCTACCACCCAAAAGAGAAAACGATCAGTTCAGTGTTCACATCTGAAACCTTCCAGAACTAAGCATTATTTTTCCACTGGAACACTGTATGAACAAAGGAAGACACTGAAGTTTTACAAACATATTGGACTATCATCTGGAAATTTGCTAGTGATATTCCCCAAAATTATGTTAGCATTCACACACTTTCATATTCTTCCACTTTTGCTGAGTGGATAGGGCTGCCTTGACTTACGCAATACCTAAGACATTTATCCCATGCCCCAGAAATGTTTTCATTATTATGAATCTACTCAAGTCAAAAGTAATTTGGCTGTTTTTTTACGGCAATAAAATGACTTTTTCAGGATTATGTGATTTAAAAGATTGACTCTTTTGACAAAATAATATGTATTCATGATATGAAATATACACAAATAAAAACAACATAGTTCACTTAACACCCCCCCCCCACCC